>NC_051433.1:19013695-19099745 GCF_001649575.2 Kryptolebias marmoratus
ATGCTAACACCGAGCCGTGTGGCGAACGTGACGTCTATCATACAGGTTGAGCTCAACTCAAGATAATAGTTATAAACCATCTCAGAAAAAAATAACTTACCAAGCGCAGTAAATAACTCCGACAGGTGGAAAGTAAATAGTCCTGAAGTGACACAAAATGGCTTCTGTCGCTTCGCTTCGGTGGGAATCTGTGATTCTGGGGCGGAGTCAGTGAATTAACTCCTTCAGTGTTCGAGCTGCTGGTGGAGTTCAGAGTTAAGAAGTAAAGAGTTATTGATTCAATTTTAACACCTCTAGATTTGATACGGAAACACTTTGTTTTAACACTGGATTTTAACTACTAATAATATACATCCCAGAGTTACATGAACAGAATGTGACTCTATGAGTGTAAAATTAACTCTGCTTTTGCACAAAGTCTGCTAACACCAAAACATTTAACACTTTTGAATTTGCTGTGTACAAGGGCCTGAAATGCTCCAGTAAAACCACAACTTTAATGAATCTGAACAAGCCCCCCTACCCCACCCCTTCCGGCCGGAAGTAACATGGCCTCATGCCTGAATTGGCCCACAGGCCATCAGTTGGCAATTACAGCCTTTATCGTAGCATAATTCGACATTTAAAGTACATAAGATGTAATATCTGAACAACCCGCAATAATGTCACAACATGCTTTAGAAACTATAGACAGAGAAAAAAAACAGAACTTCTTATCGCATCATTTTGTTTTTGTTTACAATCTTTGTGAACAGGCCTCTCTGAGCCCCTCACAGCTGATCAACTAACCCTGGAAGGACGAATTTATTAGTCAGCACCATGTGGCTTGTTAGGAAATCTGCCCACGACGAGGGCATAAAGTTTAACTGCTGTTCTTATTAATAATAATTAAAGGGCGGCGCAGTCCGCGTTCTTTAAAGGCAAAGCGAGAACAGAACATTAAATCCACAGGCGGTGCAGGTAATTGAACAAAGTTTATGCTCGGAGACAGTAAAAACACAGCCGATGGGATGGGGGGGGGGGGCAGTAATCATTCTCTGGTCTGTTAAAATAAACTCCCATGTAAACAACACATCACAAACCTCCTCACATTAAAGCCGAGCGCCGATGCAGTGGGTGATTCCCGTTAGTTTTAGGAGGTTTTCAGGCAATTTTCCATCCCATTTACCAGCTTTTTATCGCACCCCTCTCTCACACACACACAAACACATACCAAATGTTGCCTCATTAGTGCGCACAGGAACATGCGCCCCACTTGATTTCCAATCAGCTGGCACACTCTGCGCAGCTTTTCTAATAACTACTGCTCCGTAAATGTGGCCTTGGCTTTTTCCAAATGAAATGCTGAAATGCTCGGGATACTCTGCAGGCTCAAGCCCTGGACCTTTTTTTAATATATTGCAGAACAATACAGCGGTTTATAAAAATGATTAGGTTAACACTTTAACCACTAAACACTTTAATGGGGTCTTTCTGATAATTGGCCACAGTCAGACAACACGGCGACAATGCTGCCCTCTAGTGGACATTTATTTCCCCACAAGTGCGCAACAGTTATCCCTCTTCTGTAAAACACACAGAGCTGCTGAAAATAATGAGAAATGTTATTGTTTGCATTTGTGTTTTCATCCTGTTCCCTGAGCTGTAAAACTCACCGATGTAGGCTCGTTTCCATCCTTCCTTTAATTTATTATTTCTGCTCTTTGATTGTCTCAGATCTGACTTCACGCTGAGCTTTCAGAGACTCATTTCTCATAACTTTTTACTGTAATCTTCCTGTAAAATCCCTTTCCATCAACTGAACATCTGTTTTGTTTTGTGTTTTTTTTCTTCTGCAGGAGGTTGCGTTTTATTGCAGTTTCTTTTCGGAAGAAACATCCGTAATAAATTTGCCGGTGATGGCCATGTTTGAGTCCTGATTTATATCCTTCCTGAGGTATTATTACTATTATTATTACTGTTGTCACAGAGGGTCGACTTGATGTTGCGTTCACGGGCAGTTGTACAAGCGAGGACATGTGTGCCTGTGCCTTCAAATGAACACTGCCCTTTTTATCTGGTCTTTAAAAAAAAACAAATATTAACCTGCTAACTTGTGTCTTTTACAGTTTATAACCGCATGAAGCTGTAACTGTAAAGTATCCTCAGCATTTAAGGCTTTTATTTTTATTTTTACGACAACGGGCCTGTTTGTGTGTGCAGGTTAATGCTGATATTTAGCTCAGTCAGAGAAATTGCTCAGTTAAAATGCACAATCTGGTAGCCACAATCCACTTGTTGCAGCTCTGCTTGACATTTAACCTTAGTTTAGAATTGCGTCGTGGTTGTTTTTTCCCCACACAGGCTCATTTTAGCCGAAACAGGTAGGGAAAATGAGCCACACACTTAAACAACAATCACATTAAAATGTTCTCCAGTCCTGTTCAGCCAGTAAAAATTAGTCATTTGTTTCCATGACTTGGTAGTTCTTTTGTTTTTTGTTTTTTTATGAGTGGAAATGAGTTTGTCTTTAGTTAATCCTGCTGTGAACAGAAGGTAGTGTTGTAGCGTTTGACACAAGGAGCAGCTTTCAGGACGATTTATGAACACTTGTTTTGAAAATCGTGTCATAAGTTTCTCTCTGTTTGAGTTATTCAGAAAGAGTTTGTGATTAAAAAAAAACAACAACAAAAAAAAAAACACCCCACTTCATCTGACACTGATTTTAAAGCCACTCGTTGCAAACCGCGAAATAAAGCAAACAAACGCGTTCTCCTGAACGACATCAGAAGGTGCCGACTGAACGGGTTCATTTCCAGATGCAGAATCTGAAATGCAGGTATGCACTCAATGTAAACAAAGCTCTTTTACCTGCATACCTTACTGAGCGTAAATACGTACCAGTGCATCAAAACTGACAAACATGTGGATCCCAGAGGGCTCTTCTGCTGATGTCACCATTGTTGACCTACTTTCAGTCACTTTGCTGTTTCCAGTAGTAAACAAACCCACGTGGTGGATGGCAGCCGTTTACAAATTTTGATTACAATTTTTTTTTAATTAAGGACACATTAACCATCAATATATATATATATAATTGATCTTCCTTTAAAGGCAATCAAGTGTTTTTTTAACCCTCAAACACCACCACAATTTGAGAAAAACGTTCAACGTCCTTTAAAGTGAAATAATAATTTAGTCTTTTTGTAAAAACAGTCAAACAGAATCATATTCTCAAACATAGACTAGTTGTACAAAGGGCATTTTTTTAAATGAAGAAATAGTTTCTAATGTTGCTTCACCTTTTGTTAAATTGCTGTTATTTTCATCCTGAAGTGAAAGGTTAAAAAAAGCCTCTCCTTTCATAACCATTTCTCCAATAAGCTAATAACCCACTTGTCTCTCTTGGGGATGAAGAGGGTTTCTTTTTTTCCCCCTTATCCTGAGCCTCCTGTGATCTTCTGGATGATACAAACAAGTGACTTTTGTTTTGTGTTTTGGCCCCTGGCACGACAAGAGAGCAGGGTTGGTGTGTGTGTGTGTGTGTGTGTGTGTGTGTGTAGGGAGGGGGGAGACAAAAGAATGAAAGAAAAAAAAAAANCCTCCTTCTTTAGGCTCTTTTTGTGTCGAGTTTCTCTACTTTTTTTTTTCTTCCAACCCCAAACTGAGCGCTCATCCGTGTGATTTGGACGTATTGTCCGGGATTACGTGTTAATTCACGCCTCGCGGATGACACAGAGCTGACGTGCTGAAGAAGCGCACACAAAACGCCCAAAGAGAGCAAAACAAACAAGCCGAGCCCGTGAGGTGGGATATACCTGCAGTTTGGCTCCGGCTCGCAGATGAAGAGCAGGAGAAAAAAATTAAAAAAAAATCTCTGCGCTCGGAGCAGAAGTGCTGCCCGTCCCAGTCCCCCGTTGACATTTTAGGAATGATAAAAGTTCCGCCTTGCCTGGAGCTACAGCCTCGCTGGAGCCAGGCCTCTGTCTGCGGCAGATTGCCTTTTGCTCATTACAGCAATTATTTTTCCTCCAGTTTTAACCCCTGCCTGAATGGCAGGAGAAAAGCCTTTAAAAGCCCCCCTGAACGCTGCAGCCTCCCCGCATCTGAGCCCTCTTTTCTCTCGCTTTTCTTTTTTTAAAAAGAAGAAGAAGAAGATGGCAGAAACCAAGCCGAGGTTCAGACTTTTTTTTTTTTCATTTTCCATACAAACCAGGAATTAAAGCCCGCTGTGGGCAGACTGTCACCTGGCTCAGTGACACTCAGGCGGCTTTGTTTACGAGCAGTTTCACTCGGAGAAGCCAGATCTCCCATTTTTATCGGTGTGTTTTTCAAGTCACGCACACACACACTTACACACACACCACCTCCACCCCCTTTGGCGCCAACTAAATCTGTGTGTTTCAAAGCAACAGGCGTCAGATGGAGAAGCGAGCTCCCCAGGAATAAAATCAAATCAATGAATTTAAAGAAACGCGCACCGAGAGCGTGGTGAGTTCAGGCGCAATCGGACAAGCTGGAATTCAGAGTCTGAGCCTTCATTTGACGATGAAGACGGGAAATAAGGTGGTATCTTTATACCTTATTCTTATTTTTAAAAAATCTTCCTTGTTCATTCTTTTAGTTTAGTACAATTATAATTTTCTCGACGTGTTTCGATCAAATCAAACCTCTTCCCTTAATTTAAGAGGGGACAAAGAAAACTTAACGCAGTCTGTTTTGTTTTCTATCTCTTTAAATCCAAGTCAAATATCTTTTAAAACGTTTTTCCATAAAGTAAAAATAAATAAAAAATAAATAAAAACCCAACAGGTGTCAGTCAAGATGCACAACTTCATGGAAAAGCAAAGAATAAACAATTTATTGTTTAAGTTATGTCACAAATATATTCAGAATATAAATGAGGATATTTTTCAAATATATACATTATCGTACAGTACACATTTCCCTTCCGAAGGGAAGCAATCTGACAACAGGCAGTGCTGTTATTTGAAACAAAACGAAATAAAAATATTATTAATATTAATAATAATAATAATAAAAAATTTAAACAAAAAATTGCTGTGGTTCTCCAAGTTTACAAATAAAAGCACTCATTTTGCTCAGGATTTAGTGACCCGTTCTGGTTCTTTTAACGCGCAAAAAAAAAGAAGAAGGTTGGAAGGTTTGGATTTGCAGCAGGATGCTCCTTCGGGCCCAGACAGAAACAAGTTTGTTTGGTGCGAAATGTCAAACTGAGCAACAAGGAGCCCTGTCACCTTTCACCTGGCTGCAGGGAGGGGGGAAAGTGTGAGTGTGTGTGTGTGTGTGTAGTAGTAGAGGGGAGAGCTGTCCGTGTTTCCACCAAAAATCTCCACGAATAAACCCTCATCTCGTGCGTCTAAAATAACTTTTAGGAAATAACCTTTTTCATTAAGACTTCAGATTAGTTTAGCTTTGCAATAGGTGAACTTACTGGTGAGGAAAAGGGACACACTAAAGGGTCCAGGACGCCTTGCCCCTCCACACCCCCCTCTCTGCTACCTGACCAGATGTGACACAAACCTCCGACACCTGAGCGCGTCTTTGCAAAGGGCCTTGTCTCTGTTCGGGGAGTCCCCTCTAAAAAGAAAAGTAGTCCTGACCCCCTTTCAGTCAAGCCAGGTGGTACATACTGTATCCCACGTGCGCGGCGTATAGTCCCATCGGAGACACCGGCAGGGAGTGCCTCTGGAAGGGGTGCGAGCTCGTGTAGGACGCGGGGACGTGCGCGCCGAGGGGGAAGGAAATCCCGAAAGCCGGGGGCAGCATCGGCTTGGCTGCCATTTTCAGTTTTTCCAGCTCTGCCTCCTGCAGGCGCTTGGCTTTGGCCCTCCGGTTCTGGAACCAGATCTTGACCTGGGTCTCCGTCAGGTTCAGGGAGCTGGAGAACTCGGCGCGCTCGGCGATGGAGAGGTACTGCTTCTGGCGGAACTTCCTCTCCAGGGCGAGCAGCTGGGACGTGGTGAACGGGGTCCGGGGCTTTCGGTTCGTCTTGTGCTTGCGCAGGGGACAGGCAGGCGGACTCNTGGGGGTGGGGGGTGGGGGATTGAAAACAGAAATACTGAAGTCAGAGCTGAGCTTTCAGTCCGAAAAGTTCGCCTAACGCGTAAACACTGAAAGTGAAACAAACTCTTCTCAAATGCCGGAGTGTGACAAGCTTCATTATTTATACATTTAAGAGACAAGCCTTAAGACACAATGTCGGTGCTTTAATTTACCTTTAAAATGACTAACAAAGAACATAACTTGCTCTGACTTACTTGGAGGAGTGGGAGAAAAACGTGGACTCTGTATCCACGGCGTCCTCTCTTTGCCGTCCGGGCTCTCGGGTTTAATCAGCACGTCCTCGGACATGTTCATGATGTCCCCCACTGAAAACGTGGAGCTCACGGGCAGAGCCGGCACGGAAGCATCCAGAGCCGGAAAGGAGCCCATCCGCGTGCCCTTCCCCGGCGCGTCGTGGGACGTCCCGGCCGCGCCGTCCGGAGATGGAAGCTCCCTGCTGGGCTTCCTGTCCGCCATCAGCGCCTCGACGCTGAAGGGCAGGATCGCCACTTTGGGCTTGCCGAGGTCCTCCGCGGGGCTCAGGCTGGTCTGCATGTCGCCCCTGTTGGTTAGAACCGAGCGGGAATGAGGAGGAGGAGGAGGAGGAAGGTCTTCAGTTTTCACACCGGCGGTCAAAGCTGTCATGGCAGTCGATGACGGGGCCATACAGGTCCGACTGGTACTGCTGGTAAAAAAATAACTTCAACAAACTAACAACAACAACAAACCTAAAAAAATAAAAGGGTGACTGTTCGACTCAGACGGTGAAGCCGTGGGATGAGCTCGATTCGCTCCGTTCTGATATCCTCATGTTTCTGTGGCCAGATTGGAGCGCGCGGCTGTAATAAGGCCGACGTAGAGAGGGAGGCGACCAATCAGGGGCCGCGGGGGCCGGACCGCGGGGGTGGAGGTGGGAGTGCGGGGGGGATCAGAGAGCAATTGTTACTTTTTATAACTTCCAAATAAACAATACAAACTCCTAATGGAGCGTGGTTTCATCGGGGCCAAACGCTCCCGAATTAGTTGTTGAACACCGGAAGTGGACCGGGAGCCTTCAGTCTCATTCCCGCCACCTTGTCTTCACACGATGACCCTCTCTTTGCTGTTTATTGATGACTGCAGGGGCTCTAATCAGATTGAAACACGCGGGTCTTTGCAGTCATTTAGAGGGTAATTATCTGGCTAGGGAGGGAGGAGGAGGAGGGATCCTTTTTTTTTTTTTTTTTTTTTTTTTTTTTTTTTTACCAAATCCATTAAAGTAAAAAAAAACTGATGTGGAGTCGGAGCAAAGGGGAGGAGGCAGCGTGGAGGCAGGAGGGGATTTAACTCCGAACTGTCACTGATTTACCTGCTCAGTCCTTACACACAATCTTATTATCTGTAAGGGAAAAAAAAAACAATAAAGAAAATAGTTTATCAACTACGGTTTAAAACGTGCGCCGGTGTTCGTGAAGGACAAGAAAGAGACGATACATTTTAATGTTCTCTGGACCCTAATTGCCAGACATAAACAATCTGTCACGATTTGTCAGCCTCCTTAATGGGCAGACAAGTTATGTTGTTTTTAGGCGCCAGCAGCGGCCCGGATCAAAGGGCTCCACTTTTAGGGAGACTATAGAAAAAAGAAAAAAAAAGTTTTCACCCTCCTCCTTCTCCTCCTCCTCCTCCTCCTCTTCCATCCGCCCTAGCCCTGGGACACTGAGGCATTCAGGCTGAAAAATTAGCCCTTTTCTCAGCTGATCCGAGCTATTCCCATCTATTCAAATGAGCTCTACGGCGGAGGGGAGCCAAAAAAAAAATGTGGCAAGGGTTCCCCGAGGATGCGCCTTATCGTTATTAATAGTGTTGCGCGCGGATCTTTATGGGGCCTCTGTCTGCTTCACGAAAGGAAACCATAAAGTTCCTCCCCGGGAACCTGAGCACCAAACCTCCCCCCAGCAGCCTCATTTAAAAAAAGAAAAAAGTTTGGGCTTGTTGCGTGGTGGTTAAAATATTAAGTTGCTCCAAGCGCAAATATACAAGTCAAGGTGACATTTTAAGGGAGGCGCCCAGCCGACCTGTTTGGCACAGCAATTAAGATAACCGGATAAGGTAAATAATTAGCTATTTGCTCAGGCGTGTCGTGACAAGTATCTCATAAAAGGCCCTGGTTTGTGTTGATTGCAATTAAAGAAAGAAAAAAAAGAAAAAGAGTTCGCATTAGTAAGTGAACTGAATGCACAGCAGTCCTCTCTTGACTCTTCTGATGACAGCTTACAGGTGTTCTTGGGTGCATTTCTCCTCCAGGATAAGTCAACCCACCGGCCTGAGTCCAGCCTCCCCTCCTGCTGCACAGCCCGTGTTTGCAGAAAAGGCGCTCCGAGCAGCTGCGGGCGCGTTTGGAAGCACTTAAAACCTCAAAAACCACGGGGGGACGAGTGGCTGTGCACGCGCTCCGAGGAGCTTTTGAAGCCACCGGAGTCTCCGGGGCTCTCATGACCGACAGAAGTCCCCTCTGCCCCGGCTGAGGTGTGGCCTCATCTGTCTCTCTCTCTTTCTCTGTCTCCCCCTTCCACCCCTCCACCTCCGTTTACGCACACTTGGACGGTGAAAGTTATTTCCTCTCGTCTTCTCTCAGCTTCAATGCTTTGAACCAACTACTGACACAATTATGAAGGTTAGGCGTTTGATATTGACTTGATCAGATGCGACATTTAACCCGACATTTGCAGTTTTCCTTGAGACACAAAACGCGTTTGTGCCAGTCAGCACCCCAAACCTCTGACCCTTCAAAAAGACAACAGGAGAAGATAATTAAAGCACAGTTTTATTAAAATCCAGAGGCAACAAATGAGGTTACCCCCCCAAAAAACTGTAAAAGGCCCCTGGGGGCCTTTATTTCACTTCATAAACTACCTTTGATTCCTGCAGTCAAGGAGGCAGGGACCGCAGACAAAAGGCCCATTGTTGCCGCCTCCGAAAGTTGTCTTAACCCTTTTCATGCGGGGGTCTGTCAGTTTGGACTGTAAAGACATAAACAAAAAAAGACAGAAAACGGAGAGTCGGCGCTCCTGGTGCGGAGGCAAGGATCAGTGAGTACAATCTCCTATGAATCTTTAATTTACGACTAAAACCCCTAAGTTTGACTCTTCAGGTCAGAACCAAGTTAATAAGGGTCGATGACTGTGGCAGGACCATATTTGATCGTAGGGATGAGAAGAAAGGGAGCAGCCCGAGCTCTCTCTCCGTAATGACACATAATGGATCCTGTTGCAGAGCAATTAGCGCAATCAGGCGCGTCGGTCCACTCTGCTGCCGCTCGGTGACAATAAACGCCTCTGAGGGTGCAGGATGCAGGTCAGCCTCTGCGAGGTTCGGCCGGGTTCGGCAGGTGTCATACCTGCGGGCCCGAGGTCCAACGAGCTACAGGAGCCAGTTTGGGCATGCGCTGAGCGTTTTAATGAACTTTGCGCTTTTATTACCACTTAGAATGAACATGCATGGACAACATCCACTGGTAAACAAGGGTTTAACCTTCTAAAGGTTTCAGAATGATAAAAAAAATGACATACATTTAGTTAAATGGACAGCTGCAAATGTTTTTCATCGTTTTACTGTGATTTATTTATTTATTTGAACTTTTTTTTTTTGGTTGATTTTCGCCACGAATCCTGCAGCAAAGATCAACATGAAAACAATAGAAATAAGTCTGACAATAGTAGCAGGGATCCTGTCAGATCTTTCAGAGAATCCGCCTGTTTGAACAACAGCTCTAAGAAAGAAAAAAAAAAGAAAAATCGAGTCCACATGTGAGTCTGAAGCTTCCTGCGGCTCAGGAGGAGAAGAAACACACACACACACACACACACACACACACACACACANTTTTCATGTTATATATATATATATATATATATATATATATATATATATATATATAGTTTTTTCGCCAGGAAATATTAACTCTCCAAGCCAATCAAACGCGCCTCTGTTGCCGATCTATTATTCCCCACTCATCTGCCTCACCTTTCCCGCGCTGACAGGCGGGATGAATGCGTCCCCGCGGAGATGGGAGGGGATCCTCAGAGAGAGAGAGAGGGAGAGAGGGAGGAAAATATGTCTCCCTGCTCTGCTGTCGCCAAAGTAGCGGGGGGCATATTGTTTGAGGAGAGTCTCTGAAAAAGAAATATGTGCAGCAGAACCAGGATGTGTGGAGATCTGAGTCTGTCTGTAGGGAAATCTGATATCCAGCCTCCTAATTGCCTCTGATGTGAGTCAGATGAAGGAAATATTGTCTAAGGTTTGGGTTGGTTGATTCACTTTCTTCACTTTCTTCACTTTTTTTTTAGATATCTTGAAATCTGCTCTGGTTGACCTAAATAATTAAGCATAAATAATAATAACAATAGTGACAAAAAACCCAAACAATCATGAGCAGACATTTTTAACATTTTCATTTTTGTCATGAGGATGATTTTAAAATGTTTTAAATGTACAGAACTATTTTTTTTATTCTGCCAATTGACATAAAATAATAACCTAATTATTTTGGAACAAGAATTGGTTAATAATAAAACAAAAATAGTGCATGATGCATTTTTTGTTTTATTTAATGAGATTTTTCTTCCTATTTTTAATTTTGTTCTTGAAAGATTAGTTGGGTTATTTGTTGTTTTCCCCCTCACAAATTGGGTCATTTTAATTCAGCTGTTTAAAAATAAAATTTAAATGATCACTTTCTTGTTCCATAAAATATTATTAGTATTATTATGAGAGTGAATGAATTAGCAGAATTTACAATAATAATAATAATGATAATAATAATAATAATAATAATAATAATAATAATAATAATAATAATAGCTAGTGAGTCTGAGTTTGCATGAAAATTTGTCATCATTCCTGCGTCAGTTCACACACACAACCACACACACACACACACACACACACTGATAGGATCAGCATCCCTCACACTGTGACCTCTGCCTGACTTTTCCTCTTTTTTTTGTTGAATAATTATTATTTCTAATCATTTCACGGCGCGAGCCTTCATCCGGTATCGCCTCCTGAAGCATCTCTCTGTAAAATTCAGATAAAACTGCGGCTTCTTGAAATTTACAACATTTCATCGTTCAGCCAAAGACATCTCAATTACCCGAGCTGCTCTTTATTCCCCTCGCGCCATTAAACAGCGAGCAGAGCGGAATCATTTGCAAATCACTGCTCTGCTTAATATGATAATAAATCTAAATAAAAAGGCCCGACGAACTCGTGGTGAATCATGGGATTTTTTACTTTGATAAGCCCATCATTTGGGGGCCGAGTGCGCGTGTTGATTAGAAACTAAATGAAATGCTTAATAAGCGCATAACAAGCCATACAGAGCGGACAACAAATCATTTTAATATTCGGTGATTAGGAGGAGAGAAAAAAAAGATGCTCGATGAGGAAATAAATGAAGTGGAGCGTGGAAACGTTGCAACAACTGAGATTTCACTGCGCTGAAAAACAAATTATTTGACTAATGAAAACATGTTCGGTTTTATTTTAGGGTAAAAAAAATGTTTCAGCCACCATGGCATGAATTAAACTAAACAATAAAAGTATTATTATTAGGAATATTATTCAACATAAACTGTAGGATAATAATAATAATAATAATAATAATAATAATAATAATAATAATAATAATAATCAGCCAATTTTTATTTTAGAAATTATATTAAAAACTTGATTTTGAATAAATTGTGTTGGAATATTTTATAACAGGTAGTGTAAAAAGAATTCATTGTTTATTAGATGGTGTGAGGTTTTTTATTCTCTCCAAACATTTGCCCCTCCTTTTGTTAGTGCCACATTATTAATTATCAAAAAGCAGAAGCAGAAGTAATAGCTGCAGGTTTTAGGCATCCTGTAACTGATAATTGAAATGGGATTTAAATGCAATCATAAGTTTTAAAATATCACTCTGTGCAGAAATCATCATCCAAATTTTTTTAAAAAAGCAAAGAAAAGTCTTTAAGAAACTTTAAGCTGGGTATAATCAAAGGAGAGCAATCAGAACCATAATAAAGTGTGGTTTTGTTTGAGAAGTGGTAAAAGACAGGCTGCTACATGCTCCGTCCTTCAGCTCTGCTGGGTAACAAACCTGGCTCCATCTTAATCCTGCCAGTCTCAACCGTCTGCGACTCAAGTTTATCCAGAGGGGGTCGAGCCTCTCCTGTCCTGCAGCTCCCCCCCATCCCCATCACCGTCCTGTCTGACCCACCCCTGCCTCCGCCTCCACCCAGAGGAACACGCTGCCCATGACCTTCCTCTGACTCTGGCTGCCTAATCTTTTAAATGTGGCCAGAGCCTGAAATGATGAGGAGTTGGGCCTTATATATATATATATATATATATATATATATATATATATATATATATATATATATATATATATATGTGTGTGTGTGTGTGTGTATGCAGGTGATGTTTCACGTTTCTGCAGTCCTGTAGGATCACAAAAACCTTCAAAGATCTTCTGATTTTAAAAACTTTACATCCAGCAGCAGGACTGCAGGAGTTTTCTAACTGATTGTTTTTAATGTCATGACTGAAGAATAAATCCTTAAAGGGGAAATGAAACAAAATGTCAAAATAATGAGCTTTCATGTTTTTCTTTTAGTGAAGCACCATCACATAACACTCGAGTCATTAATTTCTCTGATTTAAAATGTTAACAGCTTGTTTTTTGGAGCTTTTGTGTCTAAATTCTGAAGTGGGGTGATTGGGTGGGTGGTGTTACCTCCTCGGTTGGTGACGTAGAAGGAGCCGCGGCAGACCGCTGTAGGTCACTGAGGAAGCTACTGTCTCAGTGTTTATCAGTGAAAATGGAAGCAGAAGAAGAAGCAAGTTTTGTTAACAAGAGTACTGGTTTGAAAACACATTTTGTTTGGTTTTTTTTGGGTCTGGAGTGACACTGTCAGGAACTCGAGCCCCACATTTCACAAGAAGAATCCTCCAGCTTTACAACAATGTCACAGAGTCTTCAAGGAGTTTCTCAGAGGCGGCCGGTGGCGGTCAGACAGCGAGAGGCGGTGGTTCTTCTATTTTATTTCAGGTGATCCCCTTCAAATCATTAACTCTACAGTCAGTCACCAGACTTTGGGTTGTAATTTTCACCAGGAGCTAAACTAACTACATCCATCAAACTTTCATGTTCATTGGGAAGCTATGACACACTCGTTATGGTATTTAGTTTGGTTTACACAATTAATTGCAATGCACTGAATTAGTTCACTAGCACACTATCCATATTTGCTATTCACTACTTTGTTGGCGTTCCTGTGTTTGGTACTCAATATGTCACACTTCAGAGTGATCAGGGAAAATACCGAAAAGACTCCAGTAATTTTTTCAATCTTTGATTATAAATTTTAAATGAGTGTCATTTTTTTTAAATGCGAGACTCTGAAAACAAGCACCCTTTTTTATGACTTTGGCTTGATTTACGTTAGCTTCAAACCACTTTTCATTTTCCCTTTAATATATTATGAGACATTAAATTAGGCTTGACATTTGATAAGTCAGATTCTTTTGAGATGATGCACAACTGCAAGCAAACGGTGTCATAAACCAACACTTGAGAAGATCATCAGACTGGCTCTTACAGTTCAACTCTTTCAAGTCGTCCGGCTGATATAATGCACTGTGGAATTTTATTTCTTTGTGAGACACATTTTAAATAAGGCGTGTGATGAACTGACTGTTCTGTCCTGTCATTTTAAATTATAATACAGGTAACACTGGACAAACCTGTCTGGTAAGTGAGCAGTCACCTGATGCATGCACAGTGAATCAGCAGCTAGGTTAGCTGCATGTAGTATATTATAACTTGTGAGAACCCTTTTTTAAAAAAATACATTTAGTGAGATTCAAGCCTGATCTTGTGTCAGTTTGATGCATTCAGGAAAAAAAAAAAAATCACTTTGTCAAATCAAGTTGGGAAGCTTCTCATCAGATACCCATGATGCCCCTTCAGTCCTCAAACATTGAGCTCACTCAGGCAGCAAGCTCCCCCCCCACGCCCCCCCATCCTATGGGAGACATATTTAATTTAATTAAGGCCTGTCAGCGCTATTGATTTTGGCACTTTCAATTATGGCGCAGCCTTTTATGGGCTCCTCCGGCTGTGGATCTACTGATCTGTGATGAGCGGGAGGCCCTATCAGCGCCGGACCACATGGACGAGGAGCCTCTTTGTCTTCCTTATGGCCCTGCCCTGTCTGCAGGAGACACTGACACATGGCTGCTGCCTCAGTCCCACTCCCCTCCCGCTACCCATAATTAATCCCTCATTAGACAGCTCTTTATTGTTTAATTTGTGCCGTTCGTAATCAAATTGGGCAGATTAATTGCTACAGAATCTAGAAACCGGGGGTGAAAAATAACCACTTTTAATTGCCTTGCCGTTTTATGACGCCCATGGTTCTTTTTCTAGGCCGTCACAAGACAAGAGTGAAATATCTCACAGGCTAAAGAATTTCCTCAGCATTGGTTTTTTGAGTGATTACTGGGATTGCTGATAGTTTTGTTTCTTTAGTTTCATTTTCAGAGTGCTGCTACTTAACTGAAGCTCATTAAAATGTTTCTTGGCGATATATTTTCCCTTGCCGTCCTAATTGCAAAAGTCAACCTTACAAATTCTTGTGTTTATTTATGGTCTTGGCCTTTCGCTTGTGCTCTGTTTGCGTGCTTCTCTGTTGCGTGTGTGCTATGGTGAAGGAGAAAAGCATGTATCTGAAGGAGGTATTCAAGTGTAAGAGGCAGATTAAACGTGCAGACGCCTAAGAAAATCTTTTGATTCGGATGATAGCAGGAAATATGAGGCCTTCCTGTTCTCTGTGTGTCAGAGGGGTGTAAAATCGCCTCTCTACGCCTTGCTACGAATAGTGGGGGAAAAAGTAATTTTGGGGGCAGTGGAGCGAGGTGTGACAATAAAAGTGAAACAAGCGATTTGCTTGACACATTTTTACAGCTTATTTTTAAGTGGTGGCTAAAATAACTGCAGCTTTCGAACACTTCATAAAGGAAGCGTTTTGCACGCTTTGCACTGGCACCTTGTAAATGCACTTCTAAGCCTTGTGTAAGTGAAAACAGAAATGAATATTAAAGTCACTTTCTTCAGGTTAGGCTTAAGCAGAGTATATGGAAAACATGAATGTGAAGCCTCCGTTGTGTGCGCCAAAATGAAGAACTTCTGGATTATTGCAAATTTCAGAACCAAAAAAAATGTATTCCTGGTCCCAAACAGAACTAGCACTTTGTGGTGAATACATTTTATGAATGTACTCAAATATGAATGTAAATCTTCATTTATATACACAGTGGAGTGTGTGTGGTTCCTGCTCACGTGTGTTAATGCCGGGCCGGCTGGGTGTGTATGCAAAGCATCATGTTTCAATGACATCATTTAATGAGAGCATTGATGTCAAAAGCAGGGTAATTGCGTCGGCTGTCGTGTCACCATACACCTTGGCAATTATGGTGTCACTCACCGATTATAGTTCATTATCTGTGCGAGAGGCCGGCAGTCCAAACAATGGAGTCGCACAAACCCATATACTAATTGCTAGCAGGCACAAGCAGACATGTGGAGCCGGCCGGTGTGGGATATGTTTAGCTTCTGTTGAGTGTGTGGGAATTATGGAGGGGGGAGGTGGGGGTTGGGAGTTACACAAATATGATTATTAAATTTCACCTGATGGACAGACGAGCATAGTGAGAGCTACAAGTGTGCCGTTTAGAGATGAAAAGGCTGTTCGCTGCTGCGCTGGGGGACAGGACTGGACGGCTCAGTGGAAAATACGAAGAGCCACTTGAGTGCTGGAATTAAGGGTAATTTACGAGGATGTCGACCCTTTTTTTGTTTTGTTTGAAGGAGAAAAGTTGGCTCCACCTCGGCTTATTGAACCCAGCTCACAATGGAATCTCTTTTGGACGTGATTTTATTTATCAAACCTGTTAGTTCCACATTCACAGACTGAGGCTTTTCCCATGAACGAGCTGGTACTGTCCACCAGTCTGTGCCCTCTCCAACCCCCTTTGGCCTCTCTCTCCGTCACTGAAGACCTTATAAGGCAGCATGAATTCCTCTGGGTTTTATGCTTCATATTATTCTTACATCCCCTTATTCAATATCTCGATGATTATCTCTATTGAAGTTGGGGCCCGTGAGGGAGTTTCGGCCCTTTTATGCTCAACTGGATCTCAGTTCATGTTTTTTTTTGTGTGTGTCATAGCATATCGGTTGTGTAATTAGTTTTGTTTCCAGCACGTGGTTATCCACTGCTGCTGAGAACTATTAAACAATTGCTTAAATACTATACAGGACATGTAGATTGTTTAAATACTACACAGGACATGCAGATTACAAGAAGTACAAATGTTTTACAAGAGAACAGGTTTACAGAGTCATGATTGCACCGCCCAGGTAATGGCAGCCAAGCTTAGTCAGAGTTAATAAATAACTCTTATATAACCGCACTTTATTTAGGTAAACATAACAACAATGTCAGCTCAGACTGACATTGTTGTGCATGAAGTCTTTCCTGGCAGGTGAAAGAATTTGATGCTTTGGCTAGATTAAAAACAAAAAAAAAATTAAAGTGTTTTCAGCAACTCCAATGTGTTTAGAAAATGCACTGAGAAGCTGACGTGATAACACACTTAAAACTATTTTTGAGAGAGGCAAAAAGGGTCGTAAAGTTTATCGAATATAACAATTGAGGGAGTTTCTACAATCAGCAAAGTCACTGCTGACATGTGAGAATGCCAGGACTGGATATGAGAGGAGGTTTTGACAAAAACAAAAGCCTCTCCAAGCAAAGCCACATCCTGACTCGCTACTTTGTGCCAAACTCTATCAGAGAATCATCAGTAGTTCGAGAAAAAAGTGGCTGCAAGTGCTAAACTGCAAATAAAAAAACGGTTTATGTTTTAGTGCGTATTGACTTGCACCGCAACACATGCCTGAGAGCAACACAGCATGACAGAGCATTTTGCTGCTGTGATCAATTTTAAATGCTGCTGCTGTAAAACCAGAGACAGTGGGTCAACAAGAGAAATAGGGAGCTGAGTGTGGTCAGCCACTTTAACACCAATCAGTGAAAAACGTCTTGATCGAGACTCTTATCCGATACTTGTGACCAGCTTGGGACATCCCTACTTGAAATCATTTTCCACAAGCAAAAGTCCAAAGTTCAGCTCTGTGCCCTAAACGCTGCAAAGATCTTTGAGCGTGAGTTCACTGCAGATAGACAGAAGAAGAGTCCTATGAGTCCATAGCTCAGCTTGCTTCTGGTGAACATGAACATTTGTATTCGGATCCAAGATGTAATCAGCAAATACTGTTGTGAATGATTTTTATTTGTCTGAAGATGATACAGAGATATACTGTATACTGGAAATGTAAACTATGCTTCCACTGAGCTGAAGCCTTTTAATGGAAGGTTTTGGTTACTTCAGAAAGCCAAAACAGCGTGGCTTTAGAAACACAATCTGCATGTGGCTGACTGGCCCGCCTGCAGTTCCGATTTGACTCCTGATGGAAATCTGTGGCGCGTCATAAAAAAGTAGAATCCGACAACAATAGCCACAAATTATTGAGCTGCTGAAAAGATTATTATGCAACGATGAAAACAGGTTCCTCTTGTAAAATAGTAGCAATTACTGTCCTTTTTTCTCTAACAATGAACAAGTTGTATCAAAAGAAGGCTGTTAAAATGGCAAACATGCCTCACTTTCAATTTAAAGTAAGTTGCAGACATAAAAAGACATAAAAAACAGAAAATCATTTTCTTGTGTGTATTAAATAAAACAAACAATGAATTAAAGAAGTTTTTAATTTGTAAAAGCTCTCTTTTCTTACTGATCCAGTGTAGTTGGGCTCAGTAAGAGTGGAAAAATTATTTTAGCGGGCAATTGTTTATGTGCCCTGTCACCAATAAGTGAAAGGCGAGTGATAGCAAGTGTGTGTTTCTCTGTTAGTAAAATATCTCATGAACCAATGGATGGATTTTAATGAACTTTCAGAAAGTAGTTCTTGAATGCACATCTACAACAAATTACCTTTTGGAATCATCCAGATTCAAGATGGCCACAACAGCTAATTGACCTTGCATTAAATTGAGCATAACATTATTTCTGAGATTTGACTAAAACAGATAAACATCATCATTTTTCAAAATAAGATGATCTTAGTTTAAAACTGGCATTTAGGATATGCATCCCTTCACAGAATGAGAGGCCTTTTATTAATTATGTAACTCACCTCAGCCTTCTCTATTTTAAAGCTTGGTGTGGCTGAAAATTGTAAATGCAAAAATGAACAAATAACTAAATAAGAACAGTGACTTTCTTTTGAATCAACATGTTTGATTGTAACAAAAACTGTCAGTAATGCATGCACTGTTCTTCCAAAAAAACCTACACACAATAAAAGACGTTTCAGTGGAGCTTTAATAATTCAGCATGACCATACTTAGTTGTCTGAAACATAAAGTTAGCACACCCAGTGCCAAACCTTCATTTCACTATGTCACCATGCTTTAATAACAAAATATTAAATTAAATTCAAACCTTACTTTTGAAATAAACAAAAATGGGGTTAGAATATTTATAGAAACTCTCCCACAAAACAAAAACGTTTAATTTTAATTTGTCATAATAATAATAATAATAATATGAGTTTGACATTAAATGGCATAATCAGTTGAAATATTGACAGGGTTAGGCATTTAAAAGAAATTATCGCTAAAACTACTTTTCTTTTGTAGTCATTCATTAACTTTAACACAACGCTTCACGTCCTGAAGAACTCTGCGTTTAAGTTTTTTGACGAACGGTTCGTGGAGCTGCTTCTTCTGTGCTGTGGCCGCAGACCTGATTGTTTGAGGCTGCGATGATGAGGTGCACTCCTCGCTGCGTGCTGGAGCCACTGAGGCTGCACAAACATCTCCTCGGAGGCCTCTGCTCCTTGTTTAATGAAACAGTGCAGGGGCCCCACGAATGCACACAGAGAGGCACAGCACAATCTGATGGACAGTGTCACCGAGGCCATGCCAATTATGTTTTCAGTAAAAGGCCCCCCCAGTCCCCCCCACCCCAGATCCCACACCTCCTCCTCTCTGCAGAGACATATAATAACAACAGGACAGAGATATGATTACTAATCTGCCCCCTGCAACCTCAAACACCAAACAGTAAAGATGTTGAAATTTGTTTGTTCAGTCATCAAGAAGAGTTTCAAGCTGAAGAGTGGGTCCGGGGGAGGGGGGGTCATTGTGAGGTTTTGCTGTTTAAGATGTTTGTTTTTGTTCTGATTGGATTGCGTGAGGCTCGAAACGTCTCTGAGTGTTTGCTGGGCTCGTTACGGGTGGAGCGATCTACTTTTAATAGCAGCAATTTGTTGTGTCTACTCAGAGTGGTGTCATGGTCTGTACACAGGATCACAAAGACACGCTCAGTTCTGGACAATGAACAATCAAGCATGGTTTTAAACATGGTTTCTGACTGGGTGGCTTCATGATGCGTTTTGACATGTTTTCTTCTGAGGATCTATCTTCGGCCGGGGTCGTCAGCCTCGTCTTCTTTCCTCCTGGGATTCTCTTCACTGAGGTGCATTTACTTTCCATGTTCATGACAGTGTGATTCAGTGTTCGTCTTATGAATTCATTCAAATTTGCTGGCAGGTATGTTTCATCACCCGATGAGAAATAGATTCTTCAGTTGTGTTATCAATTGTAAATGAATAGAGGACAAAAGGCAGAGGAACAGAAGAGAAATTGGCTGCAGAAGGTTTTTCTTCAGCTTCTTGTTTAAATGTGAGTTTGACCGAAACAATGGGCACTTATTGTGTACTTAAATATAATTTGACTCAGCCGTGCATTCATACAGTACTTGTATACAGTGTTGAACCTTACATCACCCCCGATGGGATTATTTGTATCTGAATGTGAGTATGGCAAAGAAAAGACCTTCATGTATCCAGTAAGAAACACTTTATGATTGAACAGTATGTGTTAAAAAGTGAGTAAAGTGCATTGAGGGATCTTAAACACCACAAAAGCACCACATGAATCTGGTCCATTATGCATTTATTGCACGAAAAAGCATGGTGGCTTGTTTGCTGCATTCAAATGTTTTGACTATCATGTGTTGTTCAAAAGGTCTGTGCTTCAGAACTTTAAATTTAAATACCAAGTTTCAGCTTTTTTTTGCATTGTTTTACGTCAAAGAGAGAGATTGTTCCAAACCAAAAACCTACTTATTTATTGATTCCTCTGAGTTGACACTAAATGTGAGTAAGAGCATAAATTATTGTCTGTCTTGTTTGTCTCTATGTGTCCCTGTGATGAACTGGTGACCTGTCCGATGTGTACCTCACCTCTCACCCAATGACTGCTAGAGATAAGAACCAGCTCCACAGAACCCTGCAAAAAGTGAAAAAAATAAAATGGATGGATGGATGGATGGATGGATGGATGGATGGATGGATGGATGGATGGATGGATGGATGGATGGATGGATGGATGGATGGATGGATGGATGTTCCAGACTGGTGTTTGTTAATGTTGTTGCCATTGAGATACAGTATTTTAAAACTAGAGACAGGACCAGAAGTTAGAAGTTGAAGCCACAAAAGGCAAGTGCCCCCTAGTGGCTGGCTGTAGCACAATTTTTAAGTCCCACCCCTCCATGTAAATGAATGGGATATTTCCTGGACTAAAATAGAAAAATACATTTCAGATAAAAAAATCTTAATTGTCTATTTTTATTGATTTGTGTAGTTCTTACCTCACAATTTGTTTCAATTAGGTATTTGAGACTGCAAAATAAGGTTCTGTTACACTGTGACAGTGTAGCCATCTTCCAGCAAGTTTGCTTTGACGGTACAGCCACACATCCTTACAGTGAGCAGATTCTAAAATACAACAGAGCAGCACACAAAAAAAAAAGACATTTTGGTTTCAGTAGTAAACAACGATAGAAGACAGAGGCATTTTGTCCATCTTTAAAAAAGCAGAAAGTGATCATGAACATAAGATGTACAAAAAACATTCTTGAGCTTCATTTTTACAGAAATACATCTAAGTTCAGGAAAATTATTAAAAAAAATAAAGATAAGTTTAAACCAAATACTGTATATATTTACACAGCACAGGTGAGATTATTCTTTAAAACACTTCATGGATAGTTAGAACAGTTCTGTTACAGTCAGCGGCAATTTCAATAACTTTCTTTCCATTAGCTCTACTAGTACTACTCTATATGTATGATTATAAAATTAAAAAAATGCCCAATAATATTTTATTCATTATCTAATGTAATAGTAAATGTGCTGAGGCACACATCTTGAATAACAAATATACTGAACAAAGTTTTAAGGTTTGCATCTGAATAAACATTAAATGATATAAATATGGGGGAAAAAGTCACTTCTAAATTCTATGCTACCTTTAGCAAATAATACAATTTTTGTTGAACAAATAGGCTTACGTTTTGTCTTTTATTTCTTTATTCTCTTGTGTAACACAGTGAGGGAGCCACTCGGCCAGAATAATGGATAAACCTACATGTACACAAAGGCAAAGGGGGCTGTAAGTGAACAGCGCAGGGAGTAGAAGACACATCTTTATCTTTGTGTAACAGGATTACTGAGGCCATGAAAGGCGCACAAAGTGACACGATTAGACCCAGCTTCAGTTTCACTTTTCAGTTTGAAGAGGTTCTCTCCCTCGGAGGCGGCTCGGTCTCTGCCTCAGAGCCGGGATCACCTCATCCACTCGTGAACCCATCAAGGTGTGGCTTTAAATGCGTCTGTCCACCCCTCCAACCCCTGCAGCACACAGCTCATTGGGCATAAGGAACACAATTAAATTCAGCTAAAGCGAGACCACTGACTGCTCGGCTGTAGCCTAATAGGCTTAAGGGGGAAAATAAATCTAATTGCATGTTATTGGTCTGAAGTTAATCCCTCAAGGCTCGACATCAGAGTGAGTTCTTGGTGGATGAGGAGAGCTTGCTGAAGAGTTTTAGCGACAAAGCCAAAGGGGCTGCACTTGACACCTGACAGATGCTAAAAACCACTAGAAAGCCTGTTAAGTGGTTGTAAGTCTTATCAAGTGCACACTCTTGTGTGCGGAGAGTGACCTGTGAAACGATGATGTCAGGACCACAGTGCTGAGTAATATACGGTTTCATTTACGTTTTCTTTAACCATGAGGGGGGATTGGGCACGCTTGGCAACTTTCCACCGGCTGCAGGCAGGGGAAGTATAAGAGGCAGAGCTATGTATTAATTGTTTCATTAGATAGTTTCGAAACATATTAGATGGGATTAATGTCTGCCCAGGACACCTGATATGATTTCCAAGAGATGTGTCAAATGAACCAAAGCGATATAAAACACTTAACTTGCTGCTTGGTTTCTGAAATTGTTTCCAGTCCTGTAGTCCTGTGAACAGATTGCACTTTTTTTCAGTTCCAACATAATTGGCCTCACTTTTGCCCTTTTGTACGTGTTATTAAGTTGTTAAAACTATCAAGTCAGAAGTTGAGCGTTTAACCTGATAACCACATGCATTGATAATCCCCTTCTCTGTTATTTCAACTAAACAAGACTTTGCCTCTCTCATGTTTTTTTTTTCCTTTTTGTGCGTACAATACCTTTCATCTGTGCATATGGTTATAAATGTGATGGTGCAAGATGGCTAATAGCTCGCTGTGCAAATAGAACCCAGACGACTGAGCTCCAAAAGAGATGGAAGCAGTTTTCTATCTTATTTACTTTGGAGTAAAGAGGAAAACCACCTATTTACTTCCAAGTCTTTCCTCCTTAGAAAATATGAGTCTGCCTTTGATTCAGCAAGCACTTAAAAACTCACTTTTCACAATGAGTACTAATGGTTTAGCCTTGGATGGCAGCCCTGTGGTCTCTGAGATTTGCAGCATCGTGAGCAACCTCGTTGCAGCACGCAAACACCACACAGACAAGACAGTTAACCTCAGCTGACACTCGATTCAGCTCAGAGGATGAGAGGCCTCGCTGCTTGTGCGTCGCCGGTGGCCCCTCAAACGTCCCAACCATGGCTTTCTGGGATCTTCCTCCAACGACAGGTCGAACAGACCGAGTAGTGGTTTGTGGTCACTTCCACCATGAAATTTGGCTTAAGCCTGGTGAGTGAAGACATAAAACTATCCCATTAGAGTCTTAAAAAGAAATCTCTGAAGCTCCTATGATGGTTAATGTACTTCAAGAGTTTATTGGTTAGAAAAATTGGAACGCAATTTGTACAATATATAAATATAGAAGGCTTTAAAAAAATTTAATTTTAGAGACAATCTTTTAAAATTTTGGTCTCACTTTTGAACCTATAGGAAAAATGCCAGGCACTTTTCATGTACTGCTGAATCACACATTTAAACCAAAGACTTCTATGACTAACTCTGTCCTCTGCTCCATATGTGCAGGACTGTACTGAGAAGCAAAAGGGGAGCAGAGTGATCTTTATTTCATTTAAATTTGTTTTGTAATAACAAAATACTCATGGAGATACCAGAAAATTAAAACAGTAATAAAATGCTTTCTTAAAAATGTAACTACTAATTTACTATTTAGGTTGCAAAGCCAAATGTGTTACATTATACATGACCAAATGTAATCTGCTTACAATAAATAGTTTCTTTGTAAAGTATTATACCTGAAACCAATAATATGAACCTTGTTTTCTTTCTGTTTTTTATCAGTTTTCTTATTTAAAACGTTACCTACCCAGCTAGAGGCTATTTAAAAAACTGATCACATGTTGTGGCACTATTATAGTCAGTTTTTACACGTATTTCACTTCTTTGTTTGCATGCCATCACACAGAATGCTGTAATGATATCAAATCTAAATTTCTTCAAACAGGAGCGGCTATAGCATAAAGATGTAATGAGAAAACATTTAAGGAGCTTCTCACAGGCTTACAAGAGCTAATCTTGTGAAATGAAACAATTTTCACAGTTCAGGGATAAAAGTTACAAAAGGGATAACCTGTTGTAACTTTTTGGATGACCTCAGTTTTGAGAAGTAGTTTAGTTCTGATTGGACAGATGAAAGTGGATTTCTGCCTTCTTAAAATAGTTAAAAACTCAAAGACAGTGTTCATGCAAAGTGTTTTAGAAACCTTTACAGCTTTGTCAGTTTATGTTACATTATTATTTACAAAGAATTGTATGTTTTTTTTATAAGCTAGCTTTAAGACTTTCTGGCTGTAGTATCATATTTCCATCAGAATATTGTAATGCAAAATTGACAGCAGTGAAAAGGTTTATAAATGAGTGTTCATCTGAACCACTGGGACATTTTTAAGTTTAGAATAGTTTTAAGATGGCAGCTGTCCACTTTGGTCTTGGCCCTACTTGAACTAGCCGTTAGCTCATCGATCTGGTCCGAATTAAACTCTTTTTCTCTAAACTGAGGTTTACAAAGAGCTGTCTACAACTAGTAAGACATCATTTGTTCATAAACTTTCCACAGAACCCTTCTTCAAGATGTCCGAACTGTTGTTTTAACGTAAGGTATCTCCTTTTGAGCATGACTGAGTCTGTGAGACTTATCTGGACCTTTGTGTGCACAAGGACTCTGTTTAGTGTTTAGATAGCATCGTTCCTTAGCTGTGTGCCTTCTTCCTTTGTGCGTTCAGGCGGGGAGCAGATGAGTCCTGAAGCGAGCAGATGGACTTGTGTGGTGATTGCTCCAAATGTTAATGACACCCAAGAAGAGCAGTGGAATTTTCCCTCGCACTGATAAAACCCAGATTTAGTACCGCTCATAAAACACATGGCAAATTGTGCCCTTATAGCGATCTCCTTCAAGACCTGGAAATAGGAGCGGAGTCCACTAAATTTCCATCTCTTCTGCCAGCAGAGGGGATTTTTTTTTTCAGCTCAGTGGGTGGGTGGACATTTTGATCTTAATCATTCTCTCTAAAAAGAGAAACGGTATTAAGGGTTTTTTAAAATTACTTCTTATAGATTTCCTTAATAAAATACCAGTATTTCATACATTTTAGTTTACTGATAAGACTATAGGAAGAGTGTTTACATCATAGTGTTGCCATTGCAGATAATCAGCATTGCCTTAATAAAAATACATAAAATCTGCAAGCTTAGGGGTAATAACTGTTATCATTGGATTAGCTGCTTCATAAGTCTCCTTTCCGCTCTCATAGGCCTGGAAGAAAAGTCCTTTCACATGCAATTGAACCCAAAGTTCATATCCTCATCCATCTCACTAATTATCTCAATATCCTGTCAGCTTTTGAACTTGACGAGGTAAAGTTTGAATCCAAATTTACTTTTATAAAAACAAATAAGCTATTACAACAACGTATCTGATGAATGATCGATACTAATTTATGTGATTCAAAAGTTATTTGTAGAACTCCGATGTTTAATAGTTTAACTGCTGAGTTTATTGTTTTCCTATTTATTTTTCAGCATGTTTTTTGTAATCTAACTACTTCTGCATGCTTGGTGCTATTTTAGTCATTCATATGTCAAAATGTTCAGATCGTTCACGAGATCGGTTCTGTGATTTTTGGGTTTTGTAACGTTTATACTTAAAATATTTAACTTAATGTACAGATATTTCCCCTATAGAAATACATTGAGATTTCTTCAATTCCTTCAAAAACATTATTCTCTCTGAAATCTGCTTTAGCATACCTACCTATTGTTGTCTTCTTATGCTACTTTTAGTTTTTTAGCTACTGTTCGGCTACACTTAGCTAAGGCCGCAGTAGCTTGGTGATCAGTGCTGCGGTCTTGAAATCCTGAGGCTGCAGGTTTGAGTCCAGGTTGCGTCAGGGATGGCACAAAACAAATACCAAATCTTTCATGCGAATTTGCTCAATGTGGCGACACCTGCAGAAAAGAACAGCTAAAAAAATGTTCTGCTGCTTTTGGCTGGCCTTTTGCTATATTTAGTTTTTAACTAATGTTTTCCTACTTCAGGCTTTTAGGTTGTGTTCTGCTTCTTAACTATTAACACCATTTATGACAGTAAGTGGGAAAGTACATAAATCTGTTTTTTGTTTTTCCATGTTTAGTCCCAATACATTTTCCTTATTTAGCTTTTTCTGTATAACAGAAAATTCCCCATATTTCCCTCTCCGTCTAACGTGGGTTTTTTTCCCTCTTCCCCCGTCTTTTTTCAAAAAACTAAAGTGAAACGAGAGTATTATGAGAAGTCGAGGCGAGTAGCATCAGCCACAAATATGGTTACAGGGCTTTGTCTTGACCCTTGAAATCAGCTTGCATTGAAAAAAGAAACGGGAAATGTCATCAGGGAGTTTTACTTGTGAGTAAAATAACATACATAAATGTGAACATATCGGCATATGTTTTAGTCGTCCAACTGGGAACCAGCAGCACAAGGACTGGAGGGGGGAGTGGAGCTGAGTGAGAGAGAACAGGAACCTCTTCTGGTATCTAAATGATTACAATGAGTCCCTTTCAAGCCGTGGCAGCCAAACGCTGTGACTTGATATGATTTTTATCAGATGCTGAAATGCTACATTACCAAGTGGGCAGTAAATTATGTCTAAACCAATTACAGTGGGACCCTGTGCGGCCCAACAGCCACAGAAGGCCATGAGGGGGAGGGAATGAAGCAGGATGAGGGGAAGGAGGGTGAGGAATGAGAGGAGGTTATGATAGGGTGGGCTTTTTTGGGGAGGGGTGAAGGCTGGAGTTTGTCTTGATTAGTGGAGTCTGGGGGCACATGAGAGTCTGGTGATAAGACTGCTTCCAGGCAGTGAGTGTGTGTGTGTGGGTGTGTGTGTGTGTGTGGGTGAAAGAAAAAAAAGAAAACACATAATTAAAGGTGAGCACGTACGCCTCGGTTTCCTTATAGGTGTGTCTGAACTGATCTGTATGAATTTAAGGAAGGTGTGAGTCTGTTAGAGATCAGAGGAAGCAGAGGAGAACCCTGGGAAAGCTGCCCCCAATAAACAAGAAAGCAATAAATTAGCTTCAGTTGCTTAATGCATGTCCAGTGGCACTGCTGAATTGGTTTCATATATCTGCTCAGTAAATCGCTGGATATTCCTGTTTTTATTGTCAACAAAATGTATGTGGTTGTGTTATCACAGCCTGATGATAAGAAATATTTTACTCAGTAATAAAATGCAACAAACTGTGTTATATTAACCTTTATTTCATTCGCAGAACTAAAACCCAGATAAAGGTTACTGCTAATTATCTTGAAATGGATAAATGCCAAGTTCCATAAACTAAACCTAAATCCTTTCACCTTTCATTTTCCAGTGAAATCAAATAAAATGCATGTTGTTTGCATAAGCAGCACGTTTCAGTGAAAACTAATGAAAAAATTGCAAGTCATTCATTATGTATGTTTAATAGGAACTAGAACAAAGACCCCCAATCCAATGGAAACGTTAGATTTTTTTCAGTATATTTCCCTACAAATTTATTGTAAGCAAATTAAAAATAGCAATTAAAAATAAAAGTGTGACACACACACACAAAAAAAATACGACCAGGTACACATTATAAGTTAGGTTAAAAGGTCAATAATTTGAAGGATTTTAGAAAATTCTTTGAGGCGAGGCTGAAAACCAATATTGGATATTTGGGATTTTGGGGCCTTCAGGCAGACTCAGCGTATTCAAGACGTGATGTGGAATCACTGAAAGAGGTCAGGACAAAAATCCTGAAATGCTGCCTCCATCTGTATGACTTCAACTAATTTAAGATAAAAAAAAAAAGTAAAAACTGTCCTCAGTTTTAACATTCTTAGATCTCAAAGACTGTCCTCCAGTCTAATAAAAAGGGAAGCAACATTTAGCCTCGCTTTAGTTAAATTTAGGTTTAGTTTAGTTTAGCTTGTGAAGAATCATTTTGGTTAAACCAACTCTGGTTTTAAGATTAATTATTAGTTTGGACACAAACTCCTCGCAGTTGCCAGGAGCTTGTCCTCCAGTTTCACGGTTTCCATGGTGACGAGTCTCGCCATCAGTGACAACATCACTGCCTTTCTGAAAAACATGCATGCAGTCACAGCCACAAGAGAGTTTAACTTCCTTATACAAATTAATAGTCTTTCATTATTTAACTTTATGGTGAAGTTGGTTTATTGTATTTATTTTATTTCACCTTTATTTCAACAGATAATCTTATTGAGACACAAGATCTCATTCTTAACACAGACCTGTTTATATATTAGCTGTATTCACAAAAGCTTTTAATTCTCTTCCTGAAACTGTATAATCATCATTACAATTCACTCTGTATTTTTTTACACAAACAATGAGGGACGTTCATGTGTCGAATGTTTGACTTGAAGTACTGAAGCACTTCTGAACTGAGTTGTAAAGTTTTGTGTGTGTGTGTGTGTGTGGTGTGTCTTATCGAGTCCATCTGCCCTAATTTGTTTATCCCCATGTTTTCATAAACACCATTAGAGGGAAAATAGATGATCATAAAGTGGAATGACTCTTTCTCCCATTTACTCTGACAATTAAGATAAAGTGGAGAGATTTGTCTTAACATCTTTATTGGTCTCTCTCCTTTGAAGACAAATGGAAGGGATTTATCTTGTCACTTTTGAGCAGCTCACTCCACAGACATTTTCAGCTAGATGACTGATTGAGGAAACCACTAAAAATATAGCAAGTATGGCAAATCATTGGTAATGTTTTTACCCAAGCAATTACAAATAATATTAATAAAATAACCACAAAGGTGAAAATCAAAAGCTGTAATATTGATGATAAAGTGGCTACAATTTAACCATCGTGGTTTTATACCAGTACATGCATCTTCTTTGTGCAGACCTAATTTATTCCAGTAAATGTTATTGACTTCTCACAAATATTTTCATTAGTTGTATTTAAACCCAGCTCCAAGTTAACCCCGTCACTGACAGAAACCACCTGTGCTGGAGAAGACAAATCTCTCATCTTGCAGCATCCATTTGCCTTTTTTATTGTAGTCCCCAATTTATGGTTAAAAAAGGCATAAAAGCTGAAATAAAAATCCCCCCCCTCCTTCTTTAACATGTTTACTTTGCCTTTTCCCATATCCGTTCTCTCTCTGTCTGCAGCCTCCCACCCTCATTCACTGTATTCCCGGATGAGAGCAGCTTGGAGCCAGCGATAGACTGCAGATGAAAGAGGAGAGAAAGAAAGGGGAAGATGGTAATGAAGCAGAGGGAAGAGACAAGAGGTCCCCGAGGGGGGACGGCGACGCCTCGTGGGGCTTGTTTTGCTGTCAGACCACGCCGGCCCCCACGTCCACAGTTCCCTGTGGAGAAGATGTGTCAGACGATGTTCTGGGTCAACCATGGGAAGAGAGCATGTCTGAACAGATAACGGCTTTCTGCCAAATTACCACTGATGTGTTTGATGTTGGAGGAAGTAAATAAAAAGACGGAAATGGACTGGAGCAAAGGGCTGCAGAGTTGTGTGGATGTGAGCTGAATGCTTTACACATAAGCTGAACAAACAGGATGGGGGTTTCTGATGGGGATTCAAGGGGAGGAGAAGCTTGTTAATTAATTGAGCACTGTCTCGAAAAATGTAGCCGTCCACTGTCATCTGGTCTTTATTGCCTGTCACTGATAATGTCTTTGCCACTGTCTTAAGTGCTTGTGGGTGTTTGTTTGTCTGCAGTGTGAGCAATACTTCTCATGAACCACTGGACAGATTTCAGTGATGCTCTCAGAAAGTACTCACAGAATGAACTACAAGTCATTAACATTTGGAGTCAACCAAATTCAAAATGGATGTCACAGCTAATCAGCCTTAGCCATCACAAAAATTGCTACAACTCGGTCATTTTCACAGATATTGAGCTAATTTTGATGTGCTAGTAGCTGAGAGTCATTCTCAACACAAATTCCAAGTGCTAACACATCTCCCGAGATCTCACAATGAAATTGCACATAAAGTCGTTTACAAGGTTTGACTAAAACAGCTATAACGTCGTCATTTGTCAGCATAAGATGATCTCAGTTTAAAACTCTGGCGTAAAAGGTGGCGGGCGATATCTTTAACTTTTCAGTAGTGTTAACCTGATGGCCTCTGTGATTGGCAGCCAGCACCACGCTCTGTCATCCTGTGCGCGGTTCTGCTTTTGCTCAACAATTTACCACTTTAAAAGGCCCAATGGCCAATCTGCAGACAATCGTCCCCTGTAACACTATCTGGGCCCTGTTGATAAAATGCAGATGTGGCTCCTCTCAATGTGAATTTGTGACCCATTAAGTGGAACCCCTCCTCTTTCCTCACCGCTCCGTCCCTCCTTCTTGGCAGAGACTCCAGACCGCCTTTTCACATGCATTCCCCAAAAGCAGGTATGTGGATAGTATCAGGCGAACGAGTCACAATGGTGAATTTGTTCAACAAGGAACACCGCATTACTTAAACCCAAGTGTGGCTCTGACTCTCTTTGAGATCTGCTGAGCAGATTGGCGCGGTCTCCCCAGCGTCTCCTTTAGGGACGAACAAAAGGTGAATTCAAGCGCTCCCTTTGAGGTTCACAAGACCCGACTCTTTTCCATTGATGTCCAGTCTCCCTTCGGTCTCCTGAAAATGTCTCCATCGGTCAGCCTTCAGCACTGTGGCTTAGACAACCTTTGTAGTAGTTTGTTTGTGACACAATAAATGAAACAGCAAAGATCTCTGTGTACAAATGAGTGTTCTGTAAACTAACTGAACACAAGACAAACAAAAGCCCATCATTCCTCACAGGAAAGAACATCCCCCTGCTGACTTTCAGTTTTAAAATCATCTTATGATGAAAAATGATAGGTGTAGCCATTTGGTCAAACCTTGATGTGTTACACTATCTCATAAAATATTGTAAGATCTTGTGAGCTGTCTCACAGCTCACAGTATGTGTTGAGGATGAGTCTCAGCTACTACCACGCTACCAAGTTGTAGCTCAATATCTGGACAATTACCTGAGTTATAGCCATTTTGGTGTTGGCTAACAGTGACTAGCTGTGGGGGCCATTGTGTAGTAGGGTGACTCCAAAAGTAAATCAGTTGTAAATGTATATCTGGTTCTTACTTTTGAAAGATTTCACCAACATCTGTCCAGTGGTTTATAACAGACAAACATGGCTGAATGACTCTAGCAGTTAATGCTAAAGTGTTTAGTAAAAATATTATGTAATGCACAGCATTTAGAGTATGTGTGGGAGATGATGCTCATTTTTGTGTTTCCTGAAGGTCAGTTGACTGTGACGGCCATATTGATTTTGGTTCTTGCTAAATGTAAATCAGTTGGAGATGTACATCCAATGATTCCTTTCTGAATTTTTCATTAAATTCCACCCAGTGGTTTATGACCTATTTTGCTGAAATGGCAGACAAACACACACAGACAGGAGCAAAAACATAATCGACCTTTTGGTGAAGGGCAATATCACTTTTATCTTGAGATCGAACTTTAAGTGCTCTCAAAATTTGTTTTTTTAAAAACAAATGATTTAAATGTATAAAGGTTTGGCATCAGCAAGACAAAAAGTTTCTGAGATATGTTGATATTTTGCTGTAAATTCCACTTTTTTAAAAGTGTAGATATTTAAGGGATGTTCACTGAACCCCCAAAAGTGTGTGTGTGTGTGTGTGTGTGTGTGAGGGGGTAGGAGGCTGTATTTGTAATAAACATCCATAAAATAGTGGGTTATAGTGGAATTATGAGAACCTAAATGATTGAAGAAAACAAACAAAACACTGAACAGACAGATACAGTAGAACCTCATTTTTATTGTATATCAAAGACATGAATAGGTGAATCATCTACATCATTGTACATTTTATATAAAACCATATTAATTTAAACCACAGACAGCAAAAACTAACTGTTGTTTTCTAAACTTCCTGGACTCAGTGTCTCCTCAAAAGTCACTGTAACTAGAAAGATTTTAAGCTTTGTAATGATCAACAGATAAGTGGAAGTGGAATCTGTATCTTGTCATGTTATTGTTTACTGTGGAATGACTCCCTGTCCTACATTATTTTCTGTCTAACAAGTTCACCCTGAATTGATATGCATGATATGCCTGAAGTGGTGTTCTGTTTACATAAGATGCAACGAAATCACACCAGCGTTCCTTCATTCAGACAACAATGGTGCACAAAATGTGTGCTGCACAATTCAAGGGTCTTCCCTTGGATTGTTGCGCAAAGCTGTGCTTCAGATAAGACTGAGCCAGCCTGGATATTTTGCAGCAATTTTGATGAAGCTTTTCTGTGTGTGAACTGAAATTTATGGCAGTAAATTTAAATGTAGTGAATTTAACAATTACATTTTGTACTCGCCTGTCTGATCGCATCTGATCTCAAAGCAGCCACATGACAATGTCTCAAACAGGTTACACTGACGTCACTGTTGTCACTTGCCATTATGAAAGGTGGACAATCATGTAACTGCCTGTATTTGTGTGTTTTCTTGTGTGCTGGCAAAATATCTGATGAACCACATCTACAACTGGTTAACTTTTGAACTCAAGCCAATTCAAGATGGTAATCAACCTAAACAATCACAAAACTGCCCATACCTCAGTCAGTTTTACACATATTTAAGATGGCAGGCGAAATATGTTTCCTCACAGATTGTTACTTTCATGTTTGTTCTGAATTGAGCCTAAAGCCCCATCCGCATGGGAACAGCGTTTTATGAACATTCAGTTTTTGTTTCTCGTCCCAGCCTTATGTCCACATGGAAACACCCGATTAAAAGCCCAAAATTATATTTTTTGACACAGGGTTCCAGAGGGAAGAAGATCTTGAAATGTCATCCTTGTGAATTTCTGTGGACAGCCTAAACACAAGCTTTTGATAACTATGATGTCATACACCCACCTCTAATCTAACCTGTGACCCCATGCATGACAGACCGAAAAACAATAATGACAGAATACATTTTTGTGTTTGTGTTGCAGATGCCAGTTGTGTGAACTTAAGCAAAACCGTCATATACTGTCATACGTCAACAAACAGGCTGAGGGTTTTGTTTTTCTGTTGTGTTTAACACCTATTGTTTGTCAGGTTGAGGTGGAGAGAGTGTTTTACCTGTTTAACCTGTACCTGTCTCCAGATCTCCTCATGTTCCTCCTGTCCTTTCCTCCGTGGGCGTTGTCCTGCTGGTACTCCAGTTCCTCAGTCCTGTACTCACATCCACCGTCTGTACTCACCTCCCCTTGGACCTCCTGAATCCTCCTCCTCCTCCTCAAAACCTGTAAACAGAAAGTAACCCATAAGAGAGGCATCATTTGAGAAGAATTCAGTAAAAATACATCAACCTGCAAGAGACCAACCTCTGTTCCTGTTCCCATTCACAGCAGTTTCCTGTCCCTTTCAAAATAAAACTTGTTTCAAATCTTACCAGTTTCTGATCAATGTTTTTTACGAACCCCATAAAGTTTGAAAGCCTCCATTATGACACAGACATGGCTAAACAATAACATTACCTTAAATAGTGCAAATACTTTGTTTTTACATGAAATAATCTAAGGTCAGAAAGGTTTTTTCATCACTTAATTAAACTGTCAACAATGCTAAAGTAAACATTGCAGAAGATCTACATTATACACCAAGTATATATTTAAAAAGTGCAAGAAATGGGAATAGTTTTAAAGACAGACACTTGTGTCCCTTGCTGGACACTGCCTAAAATTGTCTGTTATGTTCACAAATTTGGACTGACACAACTCCCAGTCAGTAGTTTAATGTGACACAGAGTAGAAGTTCCACTTTGTCACCAATCCACAACATTTTGTATTTATTTTTTTGCTCTTGTATTCTCTGTCCTCGACTTTTTCTTTCTCACGCTTCCTTTTCCGTTTCTGGTGTATTTTTGTGGCAGCGTCACAGCTCTCCATACAGGCCTGGCATAGTCATGACTGGATTATTTTCTGTGTTTTCATGTAGATGAAAACATTTCTAGAAAAAAAGAAATACAGTGTTCTTGTAAGAGGCCAAAAACACTCTCTGCTCTAACGACCCCTTCATGAAATCAGTCCAGCTAATAAAAAACCTGAGTTATTAAATCTGTTTCATAACAATCGTTTAATTCCAGTAAATTCTGCGCTCACCAGTCTGACCACATCTGATCTGAAAGCAGCCAAATGACCACGTTTATACTGACCTCATTGTACAGTTTGTGAAGATCCCCCGTCATCTGCAGCCTGGCTGAATCGTGCCTCTGGCTGTGCTTTCACTCTGATCTCGCTGCTTGTGCTACTTCGCCGTGAATCAAGAGAGTTTAAGTGAAAGCTCATGGTAACAGAGGACGGCATTATGGATGAGCAGCCTGTGAAAAAAGGCCCTCTGAAGATGAAGTAGAAGAAAAAAAAATCCTGTGACAGTTTAATTGGTCGAATTAGTCACGATATTCAAATCGTTTCTGTTGACCAGTCAGTGACTGGAGTGTGTACCACTTCAGGCCGAGCCAACCTCAAAAAACTTTGTCCAGATTGCAAATGAGACACATTAAGCTCTCCCTCCGTGCCAACCTCCCCCCACCTCCAGTCCAGTGCTACAGCCCTTTTTGCCAATTCAGCTCCTTGAAAAAGTTTCATCGCTACTTTCTTGCTACACGGAAAATGCTGAAAACTCCTTTATAATATCTGTCAGCTCCTTCAGTCTCCAACATAAACAGGTGTTCCACCCAAGCTGGTGTATTTACTTATGTCAGAGCTGTGCTTACATATACAGACACTCAACACACTTTTAACATTCTCCTCAGTGTTCGAGTCGAGCGCCGTTTGGCATCAGCGCCTGCGGCCGGCTTACACTGTTTCAGAAAGACAAATTAAAACCATCTAATTTGCCTGCTGAAAGACTCGCTCTGTATCAAAGGTGTCGGGGTCCAAAAGCAGGCCCCCAAACACACACACACACAAACATCGCCTGCTCACACAAATGTGCATGCACGACAGCTACAAAAGAAAAAATATCTCAAACTGTCATTTAAGTCTCGGCTGCATGGTTAACATAGTTGTAAAACACACTGAGCTACATGCGGCTCGAGCCTGTAATAAATGGTGATGACAGTAATATGGGCTTGTGTGCATGTGTGTGATTGTAAAAAGGCTAGTTCAAAGAGACAGATTTCTCAGGATTAGCTGATGGAACACAGCAACATTTTGGGAAACACGTTTAAGCTTTTCCTTTTCTCCGTCAAAGAGAGATCAGTATCAGACTCGTGTGTGTTTCCAAGAATGTCTCAAGCAAGGGCAAAAAATCTACCAGAATTTAAATTTATCAACGGCAATGACTGACTTGGTTGGTAGCATTATATTTATTTATTTTTATTTATAAAGCTGTAGTTTTTTATTGTCTAAATGTCCTGGATTTTGGTGATTATGGAGGCTTTGATGCATCCATGTTTTTAATAATTAAACTTGTTGTGGCATGTTTAGGTTCTCAAAAACATCTTTTGGAGCAATTTTAAACATTTTGCCAGCATATTTCTAAAGCCTGTAATTACATTCCTGCTTATGGTTCAGCTAAAGGGATAATTCAGATCAGCTGAAGTGGGGTTCCACAGAAAGTTCATGAATAATTAGCATCTTACTTGTTGTAGATATGTAGTTCTTTGAACAACCTCGAATTGAAAAAAAAGATTCTAAATAACAATCTAAAAAAATTTATAGCAATTCATATAAACCATATTTATTAAACCTTTACATTGCTCTTAATTTTGCATTACATGATTATTCTATAATATTTGTAGTAGAAGTGCTACAGCTAGCTGCTGCTGCTATTTGTTTAAACAAATTACCACGGAATTATTTGTAAATACGCATGTAAAACAAAATGAGTGCAATGTAAGAGTTTATGAAAATATTAGTATTAGACATGTTTTAGGATATCAGCAATCCACTTTGTTTCTGTTTTAAAGATGTTGTCTTTTTTAACTTACACTTGAGCTATTTTAATGATTTGTTTCCTATTTTATGCCCAGCACTTTGGTCAACAGTAGTTTTTTGAAATAATCAATAAACTTTACTTACTTATTTGGTTAAACTCAAACCTGCTGTTAGCTTGTCAGCTGGTCACAGTTAAAATCTATTTCTCTAAACAGAGGCCAATTGAAAAGCTTTCTAGAACAGGTAAGATACTGATTGTTCATCATTTTTCCACAGAACCCCACTAAAAAAAAAAAAGATTGGAATTTTGGCTTTAAAAACTTAAATAATTTTGTGAATGTATGTTACTTGGACAGATCAGCGTCTTCCTTCAGTTCCCAATCTCCCGACCTTTATGCTTATCTAAGCTCACTGTTTCTTGGCCCTTGCAACACCCAAGTATGGAGACGCGTCTTAAGAAAATTTTAAATTTATTGAAGAACACGAGTTTAAAGTGCAGCAGGGGAAGGAAAACACGAGACAGAGACGAAGGGGAGGAACGCTGTACGGCCTGCTGAAATTCCTTTTGTGACTTTCCTCCTCAGAAACAAAGAGGTCCGGAGTCTGAATGTGTGACGCTGCCTGGCCTTCAGCCACTTCCAACAGTCGAAGAAAGCTCTCAAGAAAACAGAGGCTGTCCCTGCCACCTCCACCCCTCCTCCCTTTTTCCTCCCCCTCTGAGTCTCTCCATATAAATGCTTGGCAGTTTTACGCATGGCTGGGAGCAATTTCCCACAATGTGTAAATTAGTCAATCTCCCAAGTCAGTAAAGTGGGCTTTGATGGGGAGGACATTAATGAAGTGTACCATTAGGCCTCACATTTGTATTCTTAGGGGCTCTCCAAGCTTTTGATGTTGCGGGGCCCCATGGCTTATTATCCACATGCCAACGCTGCATGCCTCTGTTACTGAGACGGGAGGGAGGGAAGGAGGGGGGAAAAAAAACTGTGACGCTGGACATTTAAGTGCCCTACTCGACTGTCCACGCTGTCTTTTGCTGGCCATTTTGGTTTGGTAGACAGACAAGAAGAAAATGACGGAAGGCAGAAGAGAGACGGCGAGCTGTCCGAAAAGTTCTGCCCCGAGAGCTGAATGCTTCAAAGCTCTGTCTGGAGTAAATTGCTGTGGACCGCTTCATTCAGAGTCGAAGGGTTTTCCCTTCGTGGATGACAGTTGCGTGGTGACAAAGTTCAATTGGCACTGGTAGGACTGGAGAAGAGAGGGGGGGGGGGAGCAGATCAAAGCGGGACCATTGTAATGGTTTTGTTCCGTGGAAAATCGCTTTTTGTCCCCGGCCTTTTCAAGCCCACTCCTGGCTCCAGTCGGAGTAAATGGGATTTTTAACTCCCTTGTGTGGGTGGAGGGGGTGCAGGGAGGGTGGAGGGAGTGGATTCTTAGCCTCCGGGTAAGGAACTCACCCTCCTCCCCTCCTCCCCTCTGACAATGCAAGGCCAAATATGTTGATACTATCGGGCCTTTCATCTGAACTCGGCATCATAATCTTCACAGAATAAGGTTTTGCAGAGTAATTGTGTAATTATGTGTGATATAATTACCAGAACGTGACGTGGCAATAACCCGCCGTCTGTCTTTTAAATGCTCACTGTCTTTGCATTGTTTTTTCCGCTGCCTTATTATTTTTTTGAACTCCCTGGATGGATGAACAATTAAGATCTATCTCTGAGATTTCTTCCTGCTCTCATTTTGACTCATCCGAACTGGTCTGAAAGAACAGAAGACAAGTTGTAGGATTTATGCTAAAAAAAGAAAATGCTGACTTCGATGAGACCTTTTTGTGTCCATTTCTGTCAAAGGCAGGTGACTTTCAGCCTTTCACTGAAACTGCTGTAGGATTTTGGAGATTGGAGCAGTTTTAAGATGACCGTAATCCACTTTGGTCTTGGCTTCACTAAGACTAGCCATTAGCTCGTCAATTTGATCAGAATTAAACTAGTTGTTCAAAGAGAATCTACAACAGGTAAGATGTTAATTGTAACTTTTCCACAGAACCTAATTTCAAAAGATTGCAACTACTGCTTTATTAAAACTGTAAAAAGACCAAAGAAACAAAACTTTAAATGATATTTAACTTGATCAGTCTTAGTATTTATGTATTTATGTTATTATTCCGTCCACTTTAAATCTTCTAAAAGTTATAAGTAATAATGTTTGACTTAATGGTTTCTTTAATTTAAAAATAGCCTTCTCCATGCTGTCAATATTTAATTTGCAACTGGTTGAGTCAATTAATTTAGGATATGCAGCTTTCACCATCTGGGATCTAACAATGGAAATCCGCTTATGGTTGCATTCGTGTGCATTTACTTTATTTTCTTTTTGAAATTTTCATTAATGTGGACTGTCTCTCTTGAGTAAACAAATGAATGAATAAAAAAATTCATGTGGATTGAAAAAATGAAACATTCAGAAAGTAATCATTAGAAATAAATCTGCAGCTGAGTAACTTTTGAAGTCTAGCCCATTTAAGATGGCACTCAAACATGGCTATAACTCAGTCAGTTTTACACATATTGAGCCACAGTGTAGTGTGTTAATAACTAAGACTTATTCCCAACACATACTCTTGAGCGCTACAAATTGTGCAAGACCTTTGCTTCAAAGTTTGGCGTAAACTGTGTGTGTTAGCAAAGTATCTCATAAACCTCTCGACAGATTTTAATGAAACTCACAGACATTAATCACTGGATGTACATCTACAACTGATTAAGATTTGAGAGTCAATCCAATTCAAGTTGGTTGCCACAGCTAATCGATATTAGCTAACACAAACGTGGCAATAATTTAGTCAATTTTACAGATACTGGGCCAGAGTTTGGTGTGGTAGTAGCTGAAAATCATTCACAACACACACTCTGAGCACTAATAGATCACACAAGATCTTCCAATACAGATTTTTTTTAAACTTTGACATAAGATGACCCTAGTTTGAAACTCTGGCATATAAAGTGGCAGGCAATATGCATGAAGGGATTATAAATAGGTTTGAAACTGGCTGTAGACTGAGGAGCAAAAAAAGTGTGCATGTACATCTATGGTTCCACTCATACAAGTTTTGAGGATATTTTAGTAGCCAAGTGCGTCAGACACAGCTCGGGCTCAGTCTGTGTGATTGACTGTACAAGCCGCTGGCCAAACGTCTCCACTTTTTTCCCCCCTCCCTTTAAGTTCAGGGAGAAAAGTGTTATTTCTTCAAAAGCCCCATTTGAGAAACCCAGCAACCCTGTAATTGCAAGGGAAAAGGCCGGACAACCTGCCAAACCAAACACTTGAGAGGGAATTTGAAATATTGTAAACAGTGGAGTAATCCACTCACTGTCGAGACCGGCGTGAAAGAGAAATGCTTTCAGATTCATAAGAGGGAGTTATGACAACAGCCCGGCATCGCCTTTAACGTTGCGACAGAAGGAGGGCCTGTGTTTTTGAAGGCCTCTTTATTCAAAAAGAATATCTCACTTCTTTCAAAATCTGTCATAACCTCTTTTCATTCCCACTCCAGCGACACCTCCTACTCCACAGCCTCCGACAGTAAATGACGTTTATGGTCACCAGTGACCTCCTCTACGTGTTGACACGATGTTTTTCTTTCACTGTCAAATCAAAGTGGGGGGATTATTATTCCAGGGCAACCCCGTTTTCCCGTCTTACTGACCCGAGTCTACTGAAGCTGGAAGCATTAAAACTCAGTTTGGGTTCAGTGCAACTCTGCAGTTTTGTGGACTTAAGCACCCACCCCAGCCCTCCTCCCCTCCCCTCTTGCTTTCCTCACTCTTTTTTTTTTTCATCCTCTCCTTTTAAGAAAAAAAAAAAAAACCAAATCCCCCCGACACCAATTAGAAGGCAAAAGCGGAAATCTTCGACCAAACATGACATTTACAGGCTCAAACTCGAGACTTTTAATAGTTCCGCCACCCACCCTCAAATTTAAGTCATAGAAGAAGCTGTGTGGATGCAAAGGCTACATAGACATTAGATTTGTTTAATTTTCACGCTTTTTTTTTTCTTTTAACGTTTGACGTTTAAACCTGCTTGAAAAAGAGGCTGTGGTTCTTTCATTCATGTCACCTCATGTAAGGCCGCCACCCTCAGCGCCGATCTGTGCCAGTCTCCACAAAATTACGTCTACACGTGTTTGTACGGCTGTGCTTCAACCAGACTGGACCACAGCATTAATTAAGATAGAAACACATCATTAACTCAGACGCCCCCTCCCCCGCTCCCCTCCTTGCTTCAGGACTACAGAGAGTACACAAAACCATTGGGTAATTACTGATAATTAAATCAATTACAGGCAGTCGTTGCCCTGCCAGCTCCATGGCGGCGGCGGTGGCGGCGGAGCCAGCTGTGTCGGGGCATTGCAAATATTTGAACAGCACAGTCCAAATATTCTCAGCGAGCTGCTTTTGCCTCTGATCAAATCATCGGCCAAAATCGCTCCAACTCGGGCAGGCAGTGTGACAGCGTGGGCCGAGCCAGCATGGCGGCCTGTACAACCCCGATGAGCTTCAGCGTTATTAACGAGAAGATTAGTTAGCTTTTTCCTTCCTGCGGAAGACGCTCTGCAATTTCTTCCCGATCGCACTTTAGCTTTGAAAGGTCTTTGGACGACTGTTAAAAGAAAGAATAATAGTGAGGGCAATTAAATTGCTGTACTCTTATTTTTCCAGATTACTATCTGGTGCTCTTGCAGTCATGGCTGACAGGAAAGAGATAAAATGGACCATTTGCTGCCTCCTTAGAAGGTGGGCTCGGGCAGAGAGAGGAAAACCCTGCAGGCCAAGCAGAATAAATATATTGTGTCTTCTTTTAATGCTTGTGTGGATCAATCTGTAACTATTCACTGCATTTTAATATTATTCTATTCGCATTTTTTCTCCTGTGTCTTGTTGCACAGCTTTGAAAAAGCAATTAAATATACATCAAAACAGGTTTGATTGGTATAAGTATCCTATGACTTCTGGTAGTTGTGCATTGTACAATGTGAAGAAACCTTGCAGAAAATGGGAGAAATCTTCCCATACATGACAATGAGATTTTGATGAATGCGTCAGAAAACACGTCCCTTTTGGAGCACTGTAGGTCAGACTTACCTCACAGTAGAAACATCCTTCAAAGTTTAAACTTGAAGTAGAACTTTGATATTTTTAACAGTGTTTACACAATAGCAGTTCAGGTTTTATGATTTCACCACAGAATGTTTAACTTACAGTGTTAAGGTCACACACTCTGACTTTTGAGCTGTCTAAACTTTCCCCACTTTCTCTAATAGACTTTTCTTACTCCCGCAACATTTTTAGTACAATTTATACGTCAAAATGTTGGTGTTTTTACCTTCTTTCCCCCAGTGTGTCTTTCCTTTTAATAGAACATATTGTTTTCTCTCAAATTCTCCCAGAATGCAAAGAACACAAAGAACACACACCCCACATAGATTTTAATTATATTTTAGCTCAAAATTTCTTTTCAAAATTAGAAATGTTTTGTTTTTTTAACTTGTCATATACCTTACATAAAACACTGTAGAAGTGTAAAAATTGCTGCTGGTTGACCAGCAGAGCTTTCTGTTGCTCACGGTTCAAGAGTTTTTATGCAATTTATATTTTTTACACAATGATTGTGTGTTTAAGGCTCACTTTTCAGTCTGTGTTTCTGTCTAGCTGTTTTAAAAGTGCTATTAGGGAGTGAGAGACACAGGTATGTTGTAACCATGGTGATTATAAAGGGCCACTGGTAGAAGCTTTAACATTTATTTTAATCCTGCTTCTTTTTAAACTTCTTATATAGGTCATACCTCAAAATGTTGGCATTTTTCTGATTATTACAAAGCTGGTAATAGAGTTTAGGGAAGTGGCTGCATTCCTTTAGAATTTCTTCAGAATGTTTTACAGTGTTTCTTTTTTTTAATATCTCTTTGAAAGGGTTTTGCTTTCCTGTTTCAGTCACAGCAGCCTCCACCTTTCCCTGCTGGTGCCTTTAATTGCTATTTACAATAAACCAATTCACTGAAGTACCAAGACTCTGTGATTTATGTTTCAACATGAGCTGCAACAAGTCATGCAATGTCAAGCTATTTTTCTGCGGGTTGTTTCAAAGTTGGGCAGCCCTTTTACCCCTTTCCACCAGGTTTTGCATGGCATTATGGACTGCGTCTGATGTGGAGCAGCGGGGTGGAGAAGGTGCATCGAGGGGAGGGTTGGGGGGGGTTATCAGATGCAGATTTGGCGGTGTGGGCAGCCACAGTGGGGAGTGGCCACCAATGTCTCTGTGTGGTTTTGATAAAGATAGAGATTTATGCTCCTTCCAGCAGTTATGGGCCATTGTGGCGATGTCTGCATAAACCTGCCGCCACCTCCGTCTCAACAAGCGGGGCTGAGGGCTGGCTGATATTGTTAATGACACTGGTGCCTCACTGATCTGTCACACGCACACAGTGATCTGCCTGAAAAGGGGGAAAAAAAAGAAGAAAAAAGCATTTACCAAAAGGAGGTAGAAATGTGACAGCCACACAGAGAAATTCCCCTGGGTCTCTCTGCTGGACTGCTTTAATTTCATAAGGTTGTCAGATCAAACACAGATATTAATATGAAGCCTAATTTACATTCTTTCTCCGTGATGTAAGAATGAGAGCGTTTAGAGGAAGAATGAGAAGTTCCCGCACACTGCTTTTCTCTGCGGGTAGAGAAAAGGAACAAAGAAAGCAGAATTTGCAGAGTTTAGGATTAGGATACTCCGACCACTAATGTAAACACGCTTAAACGTGATTTTTTTAAACAAATACAGCATGAAGTGTTTCTTTATAGTGGATCCTTCTTGGGCTCTCTTTCCATAACAGACTGACATGTGTGGAAGATAGTCCACAGAGGCTCCATTCGGAAGAGCAAGGGCACAGAGGGCAGGAGGGGGGAAGCAGTGTGCCGCTGCGCTCGTCCCCCCTGGCTTATTGAATTACCTAAATGAGCAGAGGAGACCAGGCTGGGGCTCTCAGCCTTTTGAAGTTTACAAATCATTCTGACTGCTCTGGGGCTTTGAGGGGACGTCGCAAGGGAGGGAGCAAGTGGGGGGTGTCTTTTGATGCCTTAAATAAAAACATCAGGGAAACAAACAAACAAGGGAGAAAAGGGGGTAAAGATGAAGATGAAGAGGTGGTAAGGAAACACCACGATACCCATGGCATCCTGGGAATGGTGATGCAGAGAAACCACTTCCTGTGTATGATGGGAAAATTGCAAGAGGGTGAGTGTGTGAGTGTGCATGTGATTTTTTTTTTTTTTTGGTATACAAAGTGAAGCTACATCCAGCCCAGTCAGATAGCTTGGCACAGAAACAGCTAACAGGTTCAAGCAGCAGCCTCCGGGGCGAGAAGTTAAAGCCAACGTGGAAGTGCCAAAAACTCATTCCTTTGAAGGCCTCTTGAAGGTGTCTCAAAAAGTGAATCAATCTGTGCAGACGTCTCATCAAAATGTCTGGTTTCGGGTCAGAAATACAACACAATTACATTTGGGTACGACAGTTTTTAACCTGCTGCAAAAGATCATGGAAGTCTGTGTAAATAGCCATGTCATGAAACACTGACATCTGTGTAAAGGTTTATAAAATATGACAGTTTTTTAGTAAAATTTACACTTTAGTCTTGCTCTTGCACAGACTAGCTGTTAGCTCTTCAGTCCAGTCGGAATAAAACTCTGTTTTCAAACCAAAGCCACTGAAAGAGTTACCTATAACAGGTAAGATGTTTATCCCCCATAGCCTTTCCACAGAGCTTCACTTTAAAAGACTTGAAGAAGCGTTGCGAACGCTTACACTGAGTATAAAGCCATGCTAACAAACAGCTAGCAGCAAGTTTCAAGTTTATGAAACAAGGCTGAGAGTGGAATGGAGTTTCTCCTTAAAATAAGCGTCCTAATGTGTTGCATTATTCATTTTTTTTACATAAGAAAAGGAGAAAGATTACAATCAAACTTTTTTTCCAAAGGATTTGCCAGTCAGACTGCGTTAAGGGTTTAGGATTAGGGTAGGGAGGACAGAGTTACAGAAGAAATTACTTTTTTTTGTCCCAATCTTTCTTATGCAATCTGTGCTCAGAAAAAAAATAAAACTCAGCAGACTTCCGGATCAAATCCAGTTGAAATCTTTTAATCATAAACTCACATGAAACATTTAGTAAAATTTTGCCATACGACCAAAATTGGACTAAGAAAATTGACTTATGACTTAAAAAAAATAATAAGTTAATGTTTCATTTAAAAAACAGAAAATCTTTCAAGTGGATTTCACCCCCTAGCAATGCAAACCACAGTTTTGTTTTGTTTTTTTCTGTAAGGACCAATCAGTAATTGATTGTGTCTGGATATGATGGGGAAAAGATAGCATGTTGTTAGTACAATCAGGGGGCTTTGCCAGGCTATTAACTGGAACTAATTAATTATGGCATGGAAATGCGTTAAAACGACTCCCTCCCACTGAAGAAAACATCTATTTTCAGAATGGAAAAGCAAGAAAATGTAATTAGTGACATGATGGTGAAATAAGTTTGACTTGATTTAAACCATATTGCTCTCATTGCATGTCCCCATTTCCCATTTCCACTCCTCAAGGAACCCATGATACAGTATTTTGCTTTCAAAAGACACTCAGCGTTTTCTCCAGCTGTCCTGTTTTCAAGCTGATTGTTCAGATTTATGTAAAACACATGCATTCAAGCTCACGACTGAGAATACCAAAAAATTGGGGAAAGAGTGATTTTAGCATACAGATTACCAGGAACTCAATCAGCATCTGTCTGGGGACTGTAAATCTGTTTCAACTTTGTGACCCGCTGGCTCCGTGTCTCTGCGAGCATGCGACTCCACTTTAATTGGACGACACAATGTCTGCGAGTCCTGAAGCTGGACAGAGCTCACGGCAAATTACCTCTCACTTCCTGTTCAATCCGAGCGGGCGCTCGAGTCGTTAAGGGAGCTGTTGGACTTTGAAAAGTGTTTGCTTTGCTTGGCATCTCCAGTAACTGCAACCCTGTTGTTCTGAAGACTAATTTGCCTTTTTGGAAAGTTTTTTTGTGCATACCCTATTAAAATTGCAACAGCAACACGGTGGATGGAGTGTAGGAGCACGCCCTGTAATGTGACGGGGCATTTCTTGATTTGAAAGAAACAAAAACAAAATCATAATGTTTTTACGTTTACTCTTAAAATAATACCAAAGACCATGCAAGTTAAGTTCCAAAGAAAAAGAGACGCATCACATATATTTCACCATAAGTCTATATGAAGCTTATTTTAGCAAAAGTTTTGTGGTTAAAGGAACACTTCAGATGTTTTAAAGTGGGTTTCTATAAAACGTTTATGAACCATTAATATCTCACCTGTTGTAGATAACGTTTTTGAACCTTCTCAGGTCAGAGAAACAAAGTTTAACTCTGATCAGACTAATGCACTAACAGCAGATCACTGCCATCTTAAAGCAAATCTAATCTCATGCTACAATATAAACCTTTACATTGCCATCAGTTTTGCATTACATAAATATTTTGTTAGAAATATTATGATATTCCTGCAGGAAGTTCCCCAAGCTGTACAGGAAGTGCTACAGCTACCTTTTATTGCTGCTATCTGTGCTTGCAAATCCCTTTAAATTTGTATGCAAATAACTGTGAAACTGATGGCAATGTAATTTTTTATAAAATATTGATTGTATAAATTGTTATACCAGTTTTCAGAATAAACTACTTTGGTCAGTTTAGTTATTAGCATGTCTGCTCAGAATTAAACTCTACTCATGCACGCTGTCACAAAAGAAAAAAAAATATTACATGATTTTTGAGATATGATCACATGAATACAAAAACGATGAATACTGAAAACTATTCAAAATCACACCTGGGAACATGTGAAAGACGTGTTTTACATGTTAATTTACCATGTTTTCACATGTAAGAACATGTGATTTTCCATAAGTGAAGTTTATGAACTTTAAGTTCCAAACTCACATGGGAAACGTGTTCAAGGCATGTTTCACATATGTCACATGTTAATTGAACATGTTTTTACATGTGAAAACAGGATTTCTACATGTGAAATTTATGTTTTGTTTTTGTTTTTTGTTTGAGGTTGTTCAAAAAGCTATCTACAACAGATAAGACATTAGTTGCTCATTTTCTTCCAAAGAACACCCCACTGTAAAAATATCAGAACTATTGCTTTAAACCCTTGTTTCGTAGACAGACAAATTTAAAAATGATAAATATAGCTGTAAACAGGACAGTCATTTAAAACACACAGTTGTGTGTGACGTAGATGAGCGTGTATAAAGTTATTTTTGAGTGATGTCACACAGTTTAAACTATAGTATTTTCTTGTGAAACAGTAGAAAAAGGCAAAGATAATTTGAGAAATGTTAATCTGCCTGGTTTTTCCTGGGAGTCCTTGCGAGCACTTAAACCTCACCAGAGCTCTGCGCCTCTTCTGTGCCACTGCCTGGTGAAAGCAGAGTCCGGTGGAGGAGGATTGGTAGTGACATCTGGCAGTTTGATAAAGTGGATTTGGTTTCTTTGGGGCAATTTCAGGCTGCTCTCCCCAGGCGCCAGGCCTACTCTGGTTAGTATATGACTTACATGTGTATGTTGCTGTGAGGGAGGAGGGGGTCTGAGTGTGGATGTAACAGAGACAGTACCGTATAATATACAGTATTTTAAAGCAGGTATGTTGTGTGTGTGTATGTGTGGTTCAGTGTATGGAGCTCAGAGGAAGTGGTTTGTTCAAATAGAAAACAGAAGTCCATCCACCATGTTTACTAATGCAAACCTTTCATCACCAGCTGCCTTAAAGCGCAGCATCCCCCCCCCCCCNCTTTCTAATTTGTTTTAAACACACACACATTAGTCTCATCAATAAACTCTAATAGCTTTTTAGGAGACAGAGGGCTACTTCCCATTTTTCCAATGAAGGCCTCATTTATCTGCGGAGCCTCCGAGTCCAGTTTAATCTGTCGCTGAGGCGACTGATCCGTCCTCCCGAAACATCCTCTGCCTCCGCCGCAAAGTGAAGAGAACAAACTAAATGCAGGCATGTCTAAACACAGAGGCCGATGCTTGCTAACATGCAGCTGCTCCTCCTGCACTGCACATGGTACATTACATGAAGCACCACTTTAATGACTTTTGAACAACTTGAACAACTGAAAATTATATTTCACCGAAAGGAACACTTTATAGGACAATAAACTGCAGTTGCAAAGCATTCTCTTGCTCCCTGGATTGCTTCAAATCATAATTATTGCTGCATCTGTCTCGAGCAACTGATTTAAGAGCATGTTTTGTGGGTTTTGAGGAGCGCTTTAGCCCTGCACCACATGAAAGGCCATGGAGAGGGTCAATAGCCCAGGACTGCTGTGGCTAAAAAAAACATCATAACCGTTTGCTTTTTCACCAGGACTCACATGAACTCCCGAGGCTCAGGGACAGACTGTGCATTTGGAAGTGCCACCGTCAAGGAGTTCAGCCTAAAATGCAAATAGGACTTTCCATCGCTGTGTCGTTTATTGTGCACCCAAAAAAAAGATTTACCAGTCATAAATGTGTCTCTTAAGAAAAGTAAAGTTCAGCCTTATCAGTGAATCTGTATCCTAAATTGTGTGTTTTTACCTGGTAACAAATCTAAGGATAACTATGTAACAAGCACTAATAGTTTTAAATAAAAACACAGATAGAAAATATAAATTTAATGCTTTTTCCCCTAAATTCAAATGTATTGACATCATAAAGGGAAAAAAGCATCATGTATTTCATAAAACATTTCTTTAAATGAACTACTTATTCCTACAGCAGGAATAAGTGTTATTTTTTTACCATATCTGCACCCATAAAATATTGGTGTGCTTGTAAAGTAAAATGACCTCATAAATTTTCTTAAGTAGAATACTTAAAGAAATATGCAGTACATGCATTCGAAAAACTGCACACAGATACCTCATGGGATGCATGAATGTCAGGTGGCCGTACTTGCAATATTTTTTGCTCGTTTTAGTGGATAAAAAAATAACAGTTCATTGAGAAAGGTACAAAAAGAGTAATATAATAGTTGTAATTACATTTGAAAAGCAGCATGAACATTACAGTATTTATGCTGAATTTTTATGTTCTGTGTCTGATCTTGACTGATTTATAGGGAGTTAACAACTCAAAAAGGAAAAACCAACGCTTTCTTTGTCAGCAATGAGTTGGGCAACCAGACGCAACATTTCACTGGTTGTACAAGTCTTTGATGCTCTGCTGGGAGGCTAAAACGCCATTCTAAGAAATAAAAACAACGAATCTGTGATTTGTTGTTTTTATGGGCTTGTTAAAATTCTAAATTTCAGAGGCGCTAAGCAAAAAAATGTACATAATTTTCATCTTCACAACACTGAAAAGATCACTCTCATTAGGCCAGAAATGCTTTGCCACAGGATGGTTACCCAGAATCATTTTGCACTGATTTGTGAGATCTGTCACTCTAAGGCGACTTGTAGACCAAACCATGCCAGCAAAACGCTCACCACAGGGTAACAGTCACCAGATCTTCTTGGGGTAGTAGGTCTCGTGGGCTGTGACGGTTGGAGACTAGCTGGCGGCTCGAAATTGCAAGAAAATAGATAAATTTTCAGTTTTCAGTTTCACTGAATTCTGAGTGTTTGTAACCAAACAACCAACAAGCCATGCCTTTGTGTATTGAGCAGTCAGTTTTTATAAATGACTATTTTTGTGCGCACGGCTTGTGAAACTGTATTTTAGGCCGTGCACATTATTTCATCGCCCACCTCCACCTCCACTGTACTCTCCTCAGCCCACTTTGCTCCTACTTTGGCTGCACCCCCATGCTTAGGCTTAAACCGAGTACACTTTTGAAATGAAGACTTGCAGATTCTGACCAGTTTTTTAATAAATATTATTTAGGATCTGCGTGGGCTTTAGTCCTGGTCATTTAGGGCTGTCATCTCGACTGTTTTCTGTCACTGGAGAGCTCCTGTGCAGATGTCAAAACACAGCTCTACTGCTCCAGATGTTACTGAAACAAAATTAAGAAGGGTTTGAGGCACCCATCACAGCTCTGTGATAATTTTGACAGAAAATTTGTTGCACTTTTTTTTTAACATGTTCAAAATTCAAATGTCATGGCTACAAGAAAACTGAGACACAGTTCAAGACAGTTGGGAGCCTCTTTTCACAAATGCGGTTTTCCAACATTTGCAGCCCAGTGAGAAACTGGCTTCAGGGGTCAAGGTTGAGCTTTATGCTCTAATTTGTTGTCTGTTTGCATGAGCAGTAGATATTGTGGAATATGAGGAACTCCAAGAGTACAACCTTCTGCCCTTCAAAATTGAAATCAATATTTTGAAATATGTCCATCCATGTCTCTCAACTCCACATGTCTCTCTGCCTCGATCTTTGTGTTTGAGAGTTTTTTTCAGGAGGTAAAAGATCCTCAGCTGGGCCTCGCCTCACCCGCGGCATTGAAGCAGGAATTACAGGGCTTAGTTCTCTCAACTTGACCCTGCTCCTAATTACTTGTTGGATAAGTCTTTTGGCTCCTCATGGAGTGTTGTCCTAACCTCCACTTGTCTGCTGTGTGTCCAAACACAGAGAAAGGAAAACACGTTCCAGTGGAACTGGGGGGCTTAGCCTCCATGCCACGTTCTCACAGATTCCAGCTCCCCACCGCAGGCTCCCAGGGACCCACACAGGTTGGACCGAACACATCTACTCGCTTCTGTTTGTCTTTCTCATGGACGCACGGGTGACAAAAAAGGGACAGGCACGTTGTAAACAACAACATGGATTTTATTTTGAAGAGGATGTTTTCAATTCTCTTAATTCATCATCAAATTTGCTGTTTGTTTTCATTTCTTCGTACATAAATGAAAAAGCGGGACATAATTTCCAAATTTCTTTGAAGCAAACAAACTCGAGTGGGTGGGAAACCTGTTCTGAATTTCCAACAAATTATATTGTCCTAGAAGTTTCCTAACCATTTCTGTTTGTTTGTTTGTTTGTTTGTTTTGGTAGCTTCCTTGTAATTATGGTCTCTTTGGCGACTATGATCAGTGCAGCTACTTTGATGCTAAGGATGGATAATGACACAGCTGTACAGGAAGACATGGGATTCATAATTTCTGAGCCTTTTAAGCATGTTTGGTGTCATTTTACACTCAGCTGGAATGCGTAGTGTTTTTGTTCTTTTATAGAGTAATTTGTTACAGTGGTGGTTCACTGACAAACATACCCACTGTGTTCTTTTTGCAGCGTGTCACACATGACTTCCTACTTGAATTAGCACATAAACATGTGGCAAATGTAACGAAGCTAAGCGAAAAAGGCTGATCATTTTGCACTAAATAAAACTTTAATGTCCAGCATCCTTTTTAATTACTGATCATGTCTCCTCAGGTCATCGCTCCCTGTTCCCTGACCCTGGGAAAACCCCCTTTGATATGATCAAACTGTAAATAATAACTATGAGCAGAGATTACAGGACTCGGAGAAAAACTTCAATAGAAGAGCTCCCCAATTCTGCCTAAAACACTGGGTGATGAGGGACTTTAGTGGAGGAGAGGCGCAATCCTTCAGGGACCAAATAAGTTAAAGGGATGGAGTTTAATCTATTATTGTCTAATAGCTTCCATAACCATCACCCTTTACCCCCAATAAAGTCTTGTTGGCTCGAGGATCGAGTCTGGATTACATGGTAGCTCCGCTAATAATGTCAAACACATGAAGAGACCTGACCCCGTGACTCACCGCAGCGAGCAGGAGGTTACCTTTTAACCGGAGTGTTAAGTGAATCACACTGCGATAATTGGGGAAAATACAGAATGTCACAGCTTTCCCACAGACTTCTAAGAATTAAGCATCACGTATTTTATCACCAATGTGTTATTTGCAGTATTGAAACATGTACTTAAACAATGTAAAAAAAAAAAAAACTACCTGTATTCACAGTAATTGTAGTGCTTTGAAACAGGGAAAGAAAGCACAACAAGAACAGCTTCTGCTTCTGTCTTTTAATAAAGAGGAGTGTGTGTGTGTGTGTGTGTGTGTGTGTGTGTGTGTGTGTGCATGCATACCTCAGTTTGTAGTCTTCAGCACTGTACAGCTCCACCCCCCCAGGCTGCATTGCAAGGCTGGTGCCAGAGAGTCTCACCTAGTCAGGTTAGCCTGGGAACACACTCATACTACAGGCATTTTCCTTCCCTTTCTTTCTCTTTCTCTCACGCACACACACTCACGTCTTTACATGCGTGCACACAATGCAGCCCACATCATAAGCTAATGAGCCATTATAGTGTCATTAGTGTTTTATTTGCACCGCCCTGTCTTTCAGCAATCTGTCACACTGCTGGCACGGCGATGAAAACCAAACAGTGGATTTTCACGTGCGTGTTCCCACTCCGGCTGCACACACCGGCGCAGGTTTTCCCTCCGCGCGTGTTGTCCTGTCACTATGTGAATAAGTGCTTCTGTCTTTTTTATCCGTGTAATCCATTTCCACTTGTCAAAAGCAGACGCGCTCTGGATCCATCTCAAAGTCCACTGTGAGCGTAGCTCACATCGATTCTTGCTTGCTTCAAGGCCTCACAGACCCAAAGTGATTTAAGCAGACTTGAAATTTGTTTACGGGATGTCTACTGTAAAAAGCATGTGTTTATGTACATAGCAAGTCATTATCTTAAAATCTTGATTAGATTTTTCAACACTTCCCATGTTTGTACGCTTAAATAGGCGAGTTTAGTGGCAGGACCACCCAAAACAGAGCGATCACACATGTAAAATAAGAATAGGGATGCTCATTATGTGGCAGACAGTTTGACGCTTTTTCTTGGCATGGTCTTAATTTGCATTTTGTCTCTGAAAAGCGGCGCAGGCGAGAGAGTAAATACAGCAAAAAAGATTGATGGAGAACTCTTGGCACGAACTTCAGGCATCACATTCGCCTCATTAGATGTGTTAACTGGTTCACCTTTTCACCTACAAGAGTTCACAACGAGGGAACAGATTTGTAACTGTCAAATTTATCTCCTGCCGGCTGCCGTTGTGTTAATTTCTCATGATGCCACCTCTGTTTATTTCCAAACGATCCCACACTCATAAGGTGCAATCTTGTAAGCTAATACTCTTGTCAAAACAAGCAAATGAAACCACAAAGTGCAGCACAACGTGATTGCTGTTGCACACCTAGAAAAGGGGGGAGCAAGCAGACGGGCTCTCCCAAGCGTTCACCTTGAGGAATGCAGTTTCTTCTGCTCAGCCAAGACACACAACCACATTCTGCCTCACATTCTTGAGCGTTAATCATTGAGTGATTTAATCAAAGCACAAACGTTACATGCAAAACAAACTTTTTGGCTGTTAAATGGCAATAAACTGCCAGATTATATGAGGAGAACAGCCGCAGCAGCATGTGTGGATTTATATGAGGTATTTAGCTGTCAAGCAATAAGTTATAATGTGCAGAAAGTGTTGCCCAGCATTTTGAGACTTTACAGACTTTAAACTACGTTTTATTTCTGAACTTGTTTGAATGGAGCTGAATTGAATGCTTTAAAAAAAAAGCCAAAGTGGATTATATTTAGATGTTTCTGTTAGTTGTGCCTCAGGCTAGATACAAACTTTGCTGTCTTTACTCTTTATCAAACAGGCTGTGTCTCGAAGAAACAAAAAGTAGAAAGTATATTCTGTATGCCAAAATACACAATGGGTCCAACCAAGATTTGAAGACATTGTTTTCTTACCACTTGGTGTCAAAACTGAAATTTCACCAGATACTAAATGAGTAGCTCAGCTTTTTTCCTCAGAAATCAAGAAGTTGATACTTTAATTATAGTTCTGTTTTGCTCACATACTAATACAAAAATGATTCTACAGTTAGCAAAACTTTACGCTCAATTTGCAAAACACCAGCCCATATTTGTACAACTAACCTCACACCTTTTTTTTATTTTGCAAAACACTTAACAAATTATTTGACAAATTTATCTATCACATGAAGCTATCATGTTTCTTCTTTGCCTTTTCAAAGAACTGGCTTTTGAAATGACCACACCTATGAACCAAGTGGTTAGACACATCCACCCGGTGTGCAAACTTGTGTGCGCTTAAATGAAAACACACCAGTCAGGTATAAGCTATAAAAAGACAGCAGGTGAGTTCACCTGTTTTCATCTCAGGGGGAAGGAGTCAGAAGAACAAGATGAGAGGGGGAGTTCACAGAAACCATGTCCAACTTTATGCCTAGATATTAGTTCTTCTAGTTACTGAAGGTGTGTTAGATATAGTGATTTCTTTTACAGTATTTGTCTACACACATGCTTGCTGAGCTTACGGTTGTAAAAACACTGGGATGTATATTGGTCTGACTTTAAGTTGAGTGACTTGAGTATATGGTCAAAACATGTTAAGTTTAGCACATCAATGTACAAACGGTTAAAAATATTTGAATATATATAAACTATATATAAACAATGTGTGTTTGTTTTAATGACAAAGTATACATTTCATTAATAGGTGCATATTTTTAACTCTCCTAAAGCCCTCGCAACTGAAAAAAAGGAAGAGAGGTCCTTGTAACTTTAGGTCCTTATGACCCGAAGGCCACGGGAGGGTTAAGAAAACTTTTTTTTTGCAAAAGATCTCGGGTGTTCTACTAATTGGGTGTGTTATTGTTCTACTGTGGTAATTGTTTGACGTGTGCCTAAGAAATAAAAAAAACTGTAATAAATGTTTCCAGATTTGTCAACTGTTTAAAATATAAATATATATGTTGGGATAGATAGATAGATAGATAGATAGATAGATAGATAGATAGATAGATAGATAGATAGATAGATAGATAGATAGATAGATAGATAGATAGATAGATAGATGTCCTGATTACCCTTATAACAATGTTAGCATAATAGTGGATAGCATGCTACCAAAACCTGTACCATGTTTGCATATAATTGTTAGCCTTTTGCTAATATGTAATATGCTAACAACTTGTACAGTGTTTATATTGATATAGATTTTCTTAAAAATAATAAAATAAAAGATTTTTGAAAATAAACACCTACAGTCTCACGAGGGAGACTGAATAGTCACGATGCCAAACAAATTAATGAAAAGGGAAAATCTGGAAGTGCTGGTCCAGAGAGATCGTTTTACTCTAGTTGAAGGACTACATGTTTGTTCCCTATTCTTCCCAATATCGTTGCTTGTAACTTTCTGCAAGAGGAAATCCAGCAGAGATGAGAAAGAGGAATGAGCACAACAGTTGTTTTTCATATTCATTTAAAAGAAAAAAAAACTGCAGCGATTTTGTTGTTTGGTTTTTAACCAAATCCTAAAAAAGACAAAATTTTAGTTCTGAAAAATATATGAGTTTACAGTTTAAGTAAACAGGCCATTTGTTTTTAATTACTGCCACAACAGCTAAGATAAATTTTGTTGTGATTTTGTTTTTTGTGCGGTCATGCATGCGGATAACCATCCTGAGCTTCGGGGAGTGAGTCAGCACTGAGAACAAGGTAACATTTGCCCTTTTCGTGCCAATGGGCCACTTTCTCTCCTTATGATGCATTTTTCCCCCTAAACATTCGTCCTTCCCTCTACCACTGAGGTTGATTTTTATTTAGTTAGAATCCACATAAGATATTGCTCTGTGCTGCTTTTCTGACAATGGTAAAGCAATAATTAAGAAACCAACACAGGATTTTCACCATTAAGGCACTGCAGTGATGGATGTGGCTTTTTCAGGATTTGAATTTGGCCTTTAATTACGTTTGACTGATTGCTCTCCTTGCACAAAGCACAATGATGCTCTTAAGTAAAACATAATTAAATAGCAATTATAATTACAAACTGTGAAAAAAAAGTAACCCATGTGATTCTATCCCTTTTCTAAAAAGTTGGATTTGAAAGGGCCATACTGTCAAACAAAATCCAGGAAGCCTATTAAAATATAGTATATTTTTAGCTCCATTCTTGCTCTCATGGCCGGCTCCCCTGTGAGTCAGAGCTTCAGCATTACCTGAAGAAAACTTGGCACAGCTACTAAGCAAGCAATGGAAAATTAAAAGTCAAGTTAGTGCCTATGGGTGAGAAACAATTATGGGTTTGTGTTTATTACAATGGTGTACAAAGGGAATGAAAATTCCTGAGCTAAGTATTTTACCATCTAAATGCCAAGAGTAAAATGAACGTAATTAGGCCCACAAATACCTCCGGCTTTTGTTCCAAAGCCGTTTTACTGACTTTAGCAGCATGTGTGCACTTTGCTTAACATTAGGTAGTCAATATAAGAGCTGTGGCCACGTGAGCCTAAAATAAATTGTGCACAATGAAACGTGTTTGTTGGTTTGTTTTTTTAGGCCTTATATTTATTTCCTGGTTGTGTAATGTTTCTAATTGAATATGAAATTACTGTAGGTCTCTTGACAGAAGGTTTCTGCTCTTGTATTAGTGACAGCATACCTTCTTTCTGCGGAGGAAAAACAACCCACAAGAACTATTGATACACTAAATATTGTGTCAAATGAACAGAGTAATGAATTCATTACTGACATAATGCACATTGATCAAAGCAAGAATGGAGCGGCATCAAGGAAATCTTTTCATTCTGGGTAATGGACCTGCAGACAGGTGTACCAGACTTCTTAAAGCACTCAACACAACTGATCCTGAAAACATCTCAAGTAAGACTTAATCCAGTCATTCAGGTCTTTTTTTTATTATTATGTGTGTATTGATACTTGAAAAAACAACAAATATGAGTTGAAGATCTGTACTAAAGCTGCCACTTAGGTAAAGGTACATTGAAATGTGGTTAAAATATCAAAAACCTAGACTGAACACAAAACAAATCTCCCTGTGTGACCCTTAGGCTACATTGCTTGACTAAAATATGAAACCTGATCTGATAGGGAATGGCAGCAAAATACTCGCTCAGTTTTACGTATGTGAAACCTCATTTTCTGCTTACTTCTGTTTAGGGTCGTGGGGAGATGGTGCTGGTGCCAGTATCTCCAACAGACAACAAGCAAGAAGCAGGGTGCATCATCTCCAGACCATCGCAGGCCCAATACTGACCCATAAAAACAACCGTGCACACTCACTCCTAAGACCAATATAGAATCTCTGATTATTCTAGCATGCATGTTTTTGTACTTTAGCAAGAAACCAAAGTACCCAAAGAAAACCAACGAATGCACGGGGTGAGCGTGCATGCCAATACATGAACCTCCAACCTTCTTGCTGTGAGGCAACAGGGCTAACCAGCTGTTCTACAAATCCATGTAGCAAATAATTGCTAGTAATAATTTACTCCTGTTACTCAAGAACAGGTAGCAATTTCTGTCTAATAATAGCTTGATGTTTGGATCATTAAGTCTTCATGTACTTGCTGGTTAGTTGGGTACTGAACAGAAACAACACTGTTAATATTATGGACTGTAGTATATCGGAGTGGAAGTAGATCCATTATTTTAATACAAGACTTTAGTAAATGTTTTTAGTGGAATTCCTGCACAGCTGGTCTAATCTGTTACGCCTTTCATAAACATATTCTAGAGAATAGTACATTGTGTTCTTGTTGTGCTAAAACAACAAAGACCTATGCTTTCCCTCAGTTATATATCTATACATTCATGTATTTTTTTTGTACATTAAAATGTGTCTGTGTTTACCTCTGCGAGGTCCGGCTAACTGATGCCTGCCTTGGTCGAGCACCGTAGTTAACGCAGTCACTCTGGCTCCACAGTGGGTGGAGTTGCCAGACAACATAACTTGGGCCCTGCAGCCCACTGTAATTACCCTTATTGAAGCTGTCACTCAATGAGCCGCCCCGATCTGGTCCCAGAGCGGCCCGGTGTGAACATCAAGGAGAAGGTGCTTGGGGAGGGGGTGAGGCCCCTGAGCAGTGCAATGCTAAGAGCAGCTATCTGTTACAGCCTAAATAATGCTCCTGACAGTCCCTTCTGTTCTCAGCCATGCTTCCCCTCATAGCTTCTCTCATCCCTTCTCTTTGAGCCTGGAGATGTGTTTTGACAAACTGATTGTTCTTTGGCATGACGTGATGTAATGAGGGACACATGTTAGGTGGGGAACGGGAAGAAAATTAAAGTCACATCAAAGCGAAGAAAATCAGATCTCAGGCAGGACCCAAGTGTAGAAAAAAAGATCTGGATTTTAAGGATGTTTATGCATCTGAGTGAAGATGTTTTCAATTGGGGAAAACACGGAGCAGAGACCTGCGAGCGTGCTGGAGTGTGGGTTCGGTAAAGATAAAAAAAGAAAAAACAAATAAACCTTGTTCTGGTTTATGAAGCTATATTGTAGCTTTATAGATTTTTGGATGCCAGATTACTTCACCCTCACAGTAGCTCTAACATCGGTTTTATAAAACTCCACCAGGAATTTTTACACCCTACGCCAAACAAAAGTTTTCCACCCAAATGGTGAGGCAAAAACAGCAGAGTTTAAACTGTGTCAAAATATCCAGAGGGGAACGCTACAGCAGCCTATTTTCCCTCCAACCCTCCTGATAATTCCAGACACAACAATCTGTGTGTAACATTGTTGGCAGCACATGGTGTTTATCCTGCTGTTCAGGAACACACAGCTTCACTTGTAATTCTTTATCCTTGTGTAGGAATTGCTTCATTTATTTTGGACAGGAAACCTGGAAAGTTTATTAAACGTACAAGTAATGCGGTTTCGGAAGATTTCACAACCATCAGATTAATTAGTGTCATGTGGGGGGAGGGGAGGGGAGGGGGAAGGGAGGGGGGTCAGGATTGGATGTAAAAGCAGCATCCACTGAAGGTTTGGGGCTTCCATGTAAAGATGTGCCATGACTCATCACTTTGCGTTTAATCTCGTCGCAAAACCATACGAAGAAAATCCTAAAGTTGAATTTTAATGAAGTGAGATTTTTCAACATTAATAATGAACAACAATGTACAAAGACGTGAGGATTCTGAGAAAAAATATTGTCATTTATCTCAAACAAACCTGAAACTGTGCTGTAGTGGAAGAACTGCTGTAGAGTACTTTTTAAAAAAAACAAGCTCTTGAACGTATCGCTAATGTCAAATTCTAAAGTCGTTTACATTTCCTGAACACACTGAAGTGCTTCGGTGGAGACGTCCTAAAGTTCAAACTATTTTTCTGAATCGAGAATTAAAGCATTTTCTCAACTGCTTCAGCAATTTTAGATATTTCCTCAGATTTTATTTTAGATCATTTCCTCCAAAAAGAAATGAAATGTCTTCAAGAACAAAAAGAAAGAAAGAAAGAAAGAAAGAAAGAAAGAAAGAAAGAAAGAAAGAAAGAAAGAAAGAAAGAAAGAAAGAAAGAAAGAAAGAAAGAAAGAAATGTAGTTGCTTTCAGTTCAGTTTAGGATTATCACACCCTGGATGAAGACACTGAAAATAAAATTATTTTTTTGTTTTAGAAAATTTGACAAAATAAAATGTTTTCCAGCAAAGCTGTTTGCAAATGAATGACCTAATATGAGCAAAACTATCAAATAAAGAAATTTAGTCATGTAATTAGTTTAGTTAAAAACAATTGTTTTGCTTTTGCTTTATCAGAACAAACTAAATTTGTGTCGGCTACTGTTTTTTTTTTTTTTTCTGTTTAATTTTATTTGGTCAACTCAAGATTTAAAACGCTGGATGCATTTTTACTGCATTGCTCTTTTTTTATTTTTAGTCAGCCAATCTAAAGTACATGTTTGGAATACCACTCATTTTCTACAGTGTGTGTGTGTGTGTGTGTGTGTGTGTGTGTGTGTGTGTGTGTGTGCGTGTGTGTGTCAAACTGAAGACTGAAGACCATAAATATATTTTCGTGCTGCATTTAAGTGCCTCAGGATTATTTTATTTGCAGAGTGCGTCCTATCTGTTCCAGTTCTACTCAGAATTATTTAACAAAACCCCCAGATTATAATTTTAATTTAATTAAATCTGCCAAGTTATTTCTTCAAATAATTATAATTCTTGTTTTTATAAGCTTATGTTTCTTTAAAAAAAAGAAAAAAAAGAGGAACTTCATTGGTGTTCCTTCAGTAAAAGCCAGGAGCCAAACTGCTCTGCTGCCCATTAATTTAAAATCAGCTGCTGTTTATAGAAAAAGTAGAAATTATGCTAAATTAGAATTTATCTTAATGACTGTCATTTAGGGATATTGTAATTCATTATGTTTATTGAAATTTTTGGTTGCACAATTACCGTGATAGCATGTTGTTTCATTTATCATAACACGGAGCTCCGGCTAATTTAAAAAAACTTGATCCATTTCACTAAAGAGTCTTGAAGCAGAATAAGTTTTAAAACATCTTGTAAAGCTGTATTTGATGAGATCACCTCCCATCCACAAAAGGTGTTTTGTGTATCGGTGTCTAAACTGGGAAGTCATTGGACGCGCTGGTCATCCCAGCTGGTGACCTGGGCTGCAGATCGGTGTCGTCTGAAATTATCCGGTGTGGGAGGCTCATTCCACAGTGGAGCCAGAACTGTTTAGAGTCCTGTTGTGTCTGGACTCTCTTTGGTCACTTTAATATCAGCTCAAGGCCTGAGCTGGCCCCCATGTTGCTCCACCAATTACAGAAGGAGCCCTCCCATCCTTCCTCCCTCCTCCCACCGTCCGCAGGTCTTCCTCACCACGTTGCTCATGTCTGCCACTTTGTTGTGTCTACTAAACTGCGCCCTCTTGCATTCTTCTGCTCTATGCACCACTATTATATTTCATTTAACATGAAGCCTAAAGTAAGCGATGCTGAACACAGAGTACAACTTTTCCTTCTAAAAAAAAGGGGAGGGGGGAGTAATTTACCACATGTCTAAACAATGCATCTTTTCTGCCGCAAAAGAGATTTGATTGAGAGCTTTTGACCTATGTAGGTTTTCTTAGCCATCCCTGCCTTAACTCAGTGTTTACTCTATCATTGATCTTCCAGTAAACCAAGTTCCTGTCTGTGTATTTACGTTTAATCGTACACAAGCCGTCGCCCTGAGCTTGCGTGTATACAGTAATGCCTTTTAGGGGATTGGGCCCTGCTTCGGATCTTTGAACTTCAGTCAGCGCTGCATCCTGATGTCCTGGTGTGACTGGTTTGAGGGGGTAATTCACTCCACCAGAAACGCAGCCTTTTAGAGGTTCCACATGTGCCTTGGCACCAGACAGAAGAGGGGCTGGCAGGCTTCATTAATTGAGGCAACATTCCTGTAACGTTGTCAGGCACTTTTATTAGTATTAGCTTTGCCTGCAGGCTGTCATTATGCCTCATTTAGAGGCTGAAACTTCCCTGTTGCTTTCAGTCCATACTATTAACCACTAACAACTTAATCATCAAATCAATAAAGGCAGTCTGACATTGTCAACTAATTGATCCAATCACGCAAACTTAAAACAAATCACTGAACACACTGACAGCGATTAGCTCATTCTCATCCTGGAATCGCGATAAATAGTTTTGAATTAAAACCCTGTTTTCAGGATAAACCAACTTGTGGGAGAAACTTTAGAGCCAAACTGTGTGTGATCGCGCAAAAATATTTGCAGCTTTCCTTCGTCAAACATCCCAGAAGTAACGTCAAACGCTCCCTTTAATCCCAGCAGCTCACAGGGTGAATTCATTTGGGGGCAAACTCCATAATAACAGTAAATCCACCATAATTGACATGTCAAATTTGCTTGAAAAAAAAAAAAAAAGTATTTTTGCTTAACAGAGACTGTGAAACACACTGCGATGATTCAGCAGGTAGAAAATGAGAAGCAGACTGATGGTTGCAGCAGGCATTAACCCCACCTCTGGTTTGATCTTCACGGGTCAAACGCGGCTCCCGACAGTGGTGCTCCTGACTGGTTTGATCCGATCCTGTTGACAGGGTCAGCTGTAACTCTCCGAGAGGCTGTCATGACTGACTGCAGAGAGCTCCTGGCTCATCTGTGCAATCATTTGTCAGCATGTCATGTTGCTGGGAAGTCTGCTTGAAAACGGGCCAAAAATTATTATGAGTTTTGAAAAGAAAAAGAAAAAGAAAATGCAAGTGAAATGTTGGGTAAATGGTTTTGGCACAAACTGACACACGTCACTTTGCTCAGTGGGTTAAATGTATTTATTATACAAAAAGAGAGTGAAATAATTAAAACATAAAAGCCTTGCATTTATTGAAGAAATGCATATTACCTACTGCCTTTCATGTCAGCGTTTTATATCAAGAACATCTAATGTTAAAAAAAGCATGGCGTTGTAGAAATTTTGGGCAAACCTTGATGTCACGGGCAACCATTTTAAATCAGGTTGGCTCCAAAAGTTAATGAGTTGTAGCGGTATGTCTTATAATTATTTCCTGAAAGATTCTTTAAAATCTGTCTATTGGTTCATGAGATATTTTGCTAACAGACAAACAAGAGTAGACTCCAAATAGTTATTTGAAAATTTTTTACCAAAATCTTGTGCAATTTATTAGCGCTCAGAGTATGTGTTGGGGGTTGTTGCTTGTTACTATAAGACCAAAGTTTACAACGATATCTGTACAACTGACTGAGTTTTAATGATTTCAGTGTTTAATAAGGTTAAGTGGTTGTGACAGCCATCTTGAATTGGGTTCATTCCAAAAGTTAATCAGTTGTAGATGTACATCGAATGATTACTTTCTGCATGTTTCATTAAAATTTGTCCGTGGGTTCATGAGATAGTTTGCTAACAGACAGACAAACAAACGCACACACAATGACACGGGCAAAAGCATTATCCTCCACCTTTTCGACAGCAGGCAATCATAAAATATAGGGTGTTATCTTGAGTTTATAAACGTTCAAGCTAATCTTTTATAATTTTTATTCCTTGCTTTTAAGAATTTGCCTTTTTAAGCAGCCCCATGTGACTAGTTAGTGTTGCTTATTGTGGTGATCTGGACATGATTTGTTTGCACCAATGAAACTGCGCAGGACTTGTTTTTAATGACCATGTTATCCACCATGCAAGCATGAAATTCAATGTATTTTTTCCCCTTTAAATCCCCCCCCCCCAAAAAAAAAAAAATCAGCACAGGATGAGATCATGAAGTGAATTTTCTTCAAAATAATTCTATTATTTCAGCCTGCGAGTGGGGATTTGGCTCTGATTAAATTTGTTCTTCTAAATTTGGCATCCAAGCACATGGAAGATCTTTGGGTTTGTTTTATTTGTGCAAAATTTTCAGCCACTTTCGAATGGAGCTCAGAGTTCGACCACAGTTAACAGCGAGCAGAGCTCTTGCTGAAAGTCACCGCTGACTCATGTTTACCCAGCGTGTGCGAGAGCCCCCCGCTCACATTGTTCCGTCTCTCCTCGAGGAGCCGAGATGGTGAGGAGTGAATGAAGAGCGCTGCTGCCATCCCACTGCAGATCAAATGCAGGTCTGGTGGCATCAGTCAAAACAGAACCTGATCTCCGGGGCAATTACCCATGTTTGCTTAATCTTTGGAACGTGCTGTCAAAAACTTGGGTTTGACTCTCCCCTTTGAGCCGGGGCAGGAACAGGGATTATTACTCATTAGGACTTCACAGTTTTGTGTTTGGGGATGAGGGAGCTGGCAGGGAGGTGTGTGGGGGGTTGAAAGAGGAGGTTAAATGGCTGTCCCCTTCACATGAACAGAGAGCACACTGTGCATGTGTGAAGATTCAAAATAAATAAACGAAAGAAAGGAGAATTAAAATAATATAAACAAAACATTACTTGACCTAAGTGGAAAACCATTAAATCACATGCAGGTTAATTTTCAATATTTTTCCTAGGCCTTGTTTTGGTCCTCTCGCACTCTTTTCACCACTTTTTCCCTGTTGACCCTCAGGCCATGTTTTCCCAACGATTCTGTTACCTGTTTGTTACCTCAGCATCAATTAAAGCTATTTGAAACCTCAACCACCCACGGGCTCCCTCCACCGTGCAATTAAGATGCCATGAGGCCTGCATTTGCTTCACACTAATTCCAGACCACATTTAAATAACAGTATTGAGAGCCCTTGAGGGCTGTGTAAATTGCTTTATTAGACAGATGATTATTTATCAGAAGGCGAAAAAGTAATTACAACAAATTCCACCCTGCCCCTGGGATACCACATACGTAAATGGTTCAAAAGAGTTCACTGAAGCTTAGAGAAACAAGTGTCTTTAATGTTAGGCCTGTTCTCTGAAGTGGAATCTTTGTGGATTTTTTATGATCCATGCAGAATAGAGGTGCAATGTCATTATACTGTGGTCACAAACCAACACAATAACGTATAGCTTGCTTCTCACATTGATGGCTCATTCTGAAACAGAAGGACACAGATTAAAAACATAAACATAGATCCTTGTAAAATATTGAAAATAGGAATCTATTCATGATTCAGTGTTTCACCTACACAAAATTGACACTCACTAACTAAAACATGAATAAGTGAAACAGAGTGGTGGAAATCAACACAAAGTGGCTATGCTAAAAGGTCATGTGACTGTATTTTAGTGAATACAACATCCATGTTGGATCAAATGGATAAGGGAGTTGGCAGAATGGGCACACTGCTGGTCCTATGTCCTTAGGGTGTTCCCAAGCAGTGATTTAGTGCAGAATGGGGTCAGCCATTGCATTCTCCCCTGAGCAAAATTGGCCTACGTTTGTTGTGACTGGCAGCAGCTTGGCACTGGGTTGGAACTGACAACCAACCTGATGCCACACATGTTTGATAAGGAAAAGATCATTGACCTGGCTCGACACAGGAGGACCTCATTGTGATGCAGGCAGCCCAAAATAACGTGCAGTGTTCTTTGGCAACAAACTCGTGCACTGGTTTATTGAAAGACCACACTAGAGTGCTGTTTCAGGAGAGGTAAGACGTGGACACAGGATGTCAGTGATGTAGCGCTGAGCCATCGAGATCCCTACAGTCACTCCTGAAGGTGACTTAAATTGACATCTTATGGCTCCTGACAGGAGTAACGCTGGTGTGTCTCTCCACAACGTTGTATTTTTCTGTCTTCTCGCCTCTTCATCTCCATTTATGCCTCACACATATTGGTTCCAACATCAGGCCACTGTGACGTGTACGCACCACATGTTGGGCTACTGCATGATCCATCGACCTGGCCTCATACAAACCAACCATGTGACCCCTTCTCAAACTCTGCTAAGTGCTCATAATGTTGTCTGATGTGTCTACGAAGCACTCTCTGCATCTGATGACTTCCCCTCACTGTTTAGACCGACTGTTGGACGTTCAAGCAACTACCTGATAACACTCCACTCCATTTAGAGAAATGATTTCTTCTAAATATTAAAACACACAGTGGAAATTTTTGCTGTGTGAATTAGAGTCGATCAATTCCTCAGCCTATAAGTTGAGGAAACGTGTACCTTTTTTATGCTGTTTCTCAGCAGTGATTTCCCTGACATTTATAAACTCTCCCTATCTTTTCTCACACACATACGAACATCTTGTGGTCATGTAGTGACTAACTGAGGGAATGAGAAGAGGTTTCATGCTGACAGGATGTCACTGCTCAGTGGGAGACGACTAACTAGAGGGAGCATCAAAGCACGGCTGAATCATCTCCCTCCCACCACAACCACCGCATCTCTCCAAGGTGCAGATTTGAAAGAATGCAATGTGCTTTGTAGATTTTATAGAAAAAACATGGTACACTTTGAATAATCCTTTACAGCAAACGTTGTAATGGACAACTGTTTAGGTAAATTTAGAATTTTTTCGAAAAAAAAAAACATTTAGATTCCTTTATTGTTTTCATGCTCTAACATACGGCTACAGCTGGCTCCACTTTATACTTTGCCATTCGCTCTTTTCATTACTTCTCCGCAGCAAAACAAAACCACCATCCTTAAAAAGAAGTCATATACCACTCAACACACACACCAAGGGGCCCTGTGAACGTCGACTTCCACCAGCAAGAAGCACTAAAAGTTGTTATGAACAGTAAAGAGACATTAATGTGATGACAGCTTCACTCAATGTGCCTCAGTTTCACATTAAAATGAAGAAATGTCACAAATAAAACAGGAGAATTTCAAAGGGTGCAATGCTGCTGCTGCTGACCAAAAACTTATCGTAATAATGTAAGGTAAGAAAAAGTGCCTACATTTTGATGCATGGCTGTGAAATAAGTGTAAAGAGAACCTAAGTTAAATTAAAAAAATGTTAAAGCTGCTGCCACTGACTCATCAGGGTCTCCATGGCAACCACACATCTCTCTCTGTAACTCCCTAACAGTAAACCTAAAAAAGACAGATGTGGACAGACTAAAAAGTAAGCCTCAAACAAACAGTTGCTGTGTAACAAACTATAAGTTATATCTTAAAAATTCTTGTAGTGTGAGCATGAGAAGGCTCTGATGGTCACACATGTGAGTTTTTAATGTGTCTACAGTGTTTTATGTGGGGGATATGACAAATTAAATATACCCTTCATTTCTAGTTTTGAAAAGATTATTTTGATTATTTTTGATTATTTTGAGCTAAAATAAAATTGATCAATATGAATGCTTGGGTGTGTGCTTTCTGCACCCTGAGGAGGTTTGAAAGAGAATCATAAGTCCTGAAGCAAACTGAGTGAAAGAAAACAAAAATCCCCATGTTTTGATGAATAATTTGTATATATATACTAAAAAAGTTGTGGGAAAAGAAGGGGAAATTTTAGACAGTTCAAATGTTAGTGTGTGACATCATCAACCTTTACTTGAACCTAACTTAAAACCTAAAACTGAAATTGTGTTAAAACTATCAAATATATTGAAATGCCAGTTCAGTCAGAGGAAGTTCACTGTGCTTTGACCCGTTTAAACTCTGAATGATGTTTATACTGTGAAGAATGATCAAATTATAGAGCTCCAAAAAGGAGTCTGTTTCGCCAAAATTTCATTGTTGTGTAAGGGGAAATTTCTCTTCTTTTTTCGCTAATTTCATCTGTTGTATTATGAATACCAAAAGTCATAGCACATTAATGGGGTGACTGTGGATCAGTGGTTAGAGCAGTTGCTCTCCAACGAGAGAGTTGGAGGTTCGATTCCTGCCAGTCATAAGTCAAAGTGTCCTTGGGAAAAACACTAAACCCTTCATTGCCTCTGATGTACCCCATCAGTGTATGAATGGGATCTGAAGCACTGATTGGACTCTACAGAGTGATGTAGTGGAGTGCTGTGTGGCTGGGTAAATGGAGACAGATTGTGTTGTGAAGCATTTTGAGTGGCCTGATTGGCTAGAAAGGCGCCATACAAGTAAAGTTCATTTACTAATCCTGATTGAGGTTTACATGTTGACATACAATTTGCATATTATTTTAAAGCTGCTGTGCATGAAACAATACAAAAATCGTGATTGAAACTGAATAGAGCGGTGGGAAAGGTGCTTCAGTGCCTATGCATTGGCACTCTTAATTAAAAACATATTTTCATCTCTGTGGTTATATATAAAAGTCATCAGTCCATTTTACAGTTTTTACCCTCACTATCACCCTTTTCATAAAACCTGATTAACTGAGTAAATATGTCCCAAAGAGTGTTTTTTCTTCCACTTATGTGATTTTTATTGTGTTTCCACTCTTCATCACAGAACTGCCTTCCTCAGTGTCCTAAAAGCACGATGACCCCTCTAACCCCCACCACAAACTGCCAACTAAACCCCACCAAGCTGGTCACACACCTAAACAGGACCTGCTCTGACTGCCATTTAATTACACACCATTTTACTCCAAAGTTTACCAGTCAAAAAGCTGGACTGGAGGGAGGGAGGGAGGGTGACGAGACTGGGGGTTACCAGGGCCTCAGAATCGTCTCCATCAAAGTGGGCAGCCCCAACAAAAGCCCTCATGACAGGGGATGAGTAGTTATAATGCAGTGCCTGCCGTTCAAAGTCATCCCGTTCCTAATTGCCCTCAGAGATGGCAGATAATGGGGAGGCTTTGAAGTGAAAATGGCCAGAAATGAGCGCGAGAACGGTGGGATGAAAGCATGGAGATGGGTAAGGAAGATGAGACTCGGCAAGGGCGTGTGTGAGGAGTACACGCTTGTATCATGTATGGCTGAGGAGTGTATTCACCTACTTGAATGATAAAGGAGACGGAAAAAAAAGAACTAAAATCAGGAAATAAAGAAGGGTGAGTTGTTATTGTGTGTCCCTCTGTCTCTTTGCTTAGAGGGAGCACAGAGGAGGCCGAGACGGACACTCAGCAGGGGTCTGCTCCGTCCACCCCTCCCGCGGCCCCCACCCCGCCTGCTCTGTCTCCATAATAACCTTCAGGCACCTGTCTTCCCCACGTTGTTCCATCTCACTGCTTCACTTTCAGTCTTTCCCCTCTTTGCAAACTTTCCCTCCTTTCATCGTCCTTTTTGTTCTGCCTGTCTCTGCCCGTCACTCCTTTCATTCCCATCCCTCTGTCTGTTTTTCTCATGCGCAAATCAACAGTGGGACCGACGCTCAGTCTGGCGTCAGGGTCTTCCCATACCAACAACATGCTTGGCATTCTTTGCACTCTCTCTTGCAGACTTTCACATGACACAAAGAAAACTCAAAGGATTGACATCCAAAGCATTTCTCTTTTAACTGCATGCCTGTCTCTTGATTACGTCTCTTTGCATGCTATAAAGTCATTTGAGTGTTCTGGGGAAGAATGATAAAGAGTTAGTCAGAGCTGCTCGTGTTTAATAACTGTAAAAGTGAAAATCACAGAGAACATTTTGGTAAATAATGGTGCGCATTTATCCTTCGGATCTCGTGCAGTGATATCGTCAAGAATGTTTATTCCTCCACACTGAACAACAGAAGATCACAGTGTATCACGTGCAGCTACAAGCGGTTCACACAGTGTGAGTTCACATGGTTGATTGTCTCAATGTTATTTTCTGGAGCTAAAAGATACTTTAGGACAACTTTTCAAACACACACAAATGTTAGGCTTTACATAGAAAAATATGTGATTGTAGTGCTTTCATTGTACTATTTGACAAGCATGGTGAATGTACTGAGCTGTGTGGACAGTACCAAACAAGACTTTTCCACTGTTATGAACACAGTGAGTCGACTATGTGTGAAATCAGACTGATTATGGTACTTGTACAGTCTTTCTTTTGAATGTGTTCATATGGACTAATAAACTCTTTGGAGGGGAGGACAAAAAAAAACACTTCTGCACATTTTGCTGCAACATTTCAGTCCTTTATCAGGCAAAAAAATTCAAGAAGTACAAACATTGTCTCAGAGTATTGTCTAGAGTGACATAAAATGCCAAATACTATCCATAATATGATCAGCAGAACAATATAAAAACATAGATGGAATCCAACATCAAAATTTGAAGAAAATAAAAACATTTGTGAAGATACATACTATTAAAGTTATTACTTGTACTGCCTTGTAAAAATCAATGTCTAACATTATCGCATGAAGCAAAACTCTGGGAGTGCACTTGCAAACCATTTAATATAAGGACTTAAAATTAGAAGGGACAGTAAATGGACAAAATACAAACATGTCGAATCAAAAGAATATGTAATAATAAATTCAATGAATTCAAGAAAAACATTAAACAACACATCACTTCACTGAATATGCCCGGGGGAAAACACTTAGCTTTCAACATAAAACAGTTGATAAAGTTGTGCATTTTAAGCTACTTTGAATACACAGTTGCAACTGTGCAAGCTAGCTGCAAAGCTTTAGTTGCCATGTTACACCCACATAAGTCTGCTGCTTATATATTTCTGATTTTGACCCTATTGCTGCTAGTTAAAGCAGCTTTCCTCACTGAGACTGCAGCTGTCTTGGGTCCTGTTTACACTATGCTGTTTTTAAGTGAAACCAGAACATTTCTGTTGCAATCCAGCCGTTCATGGACACGACAACAGCCATCTGATTCTCTGACACTGAAACTTTTTGAACCCAGGTCTGTGTTGTGATGTGGAAGGTTTTGGAAATGCCGCCATACGTGTAATATTGCACTACGGACTGCTGCAATCAACATTTTTTCTGCAAGTAGATCAACAGTAGCAACAATGGTGAGTAGCAGAGTGCTGTTTGTGCGACTTTCAGCATTGACCCAACCTCACTGTCCCAAATCACAGCGCCAGGTGTGGCCTGGCATGGAAACTACAGAGGATTCAACAGACACGGCATTACAGTGTAAACACGTTACTTTTCCCTAATCAACATCAGATTATCTCTAACTTTTCCAGGAGGTTGTTCACATGTAAACAGGGGCTTGTTAAGAGAACAGTCCCTCATCATTTGCAATTAAACAGTTTCAGCTCTCTCTTTAAACTTACATCAACAATATCAGACAGTTCAAACAGCCTGTGACACAACCTATCTTTAGTACACAATAAAACAAAAACCTCAAACTGAAGACATGGCCCTGGTTAACTGTAATCTGCCTTTATCAAGACAAATCATCCATTGTGATAGCCCCTTTAGTCTTTGTCTCTTTCTCGAACATTCAGTGGTTTTGGTAGGACCTGCCATTTCAAAGGGGGCCTTCTTTTTGTGACAAAGACCAGAGCCAGCAGGGCCCTGCTGAATGACAATGCTTTGAAGAATCAGTTGGTATTTACTACAGAAGGGACTTGGTCCATTAAGCCAAATGACTGGTTGTTGTGTTTGCTTTTACTAATTGGCTGGAAGGCAGTGAGCTGCTCGTACAATTCAGAAGGAAACTGGTGATCAGAGGAGGAGAAGGGAAAGAAATGAGAAAAGGAATGGAAACAGCAAATTAAAAATTCATGGTTGGTTAGGGCTCTGAGGTCTGAGGAGAACATTAAGACTGGAATAAAATGCCAGATACTGACAAGTGGTCGAACCTTGCTTATTCAAGGCTGAATATTATATTGAGTATTCCCACAAGCTGAATGAGGTCATGACCCACTTTATCACTGAGTGTGGTCAATTATAATATCTACATAACATATTGACCACCGCAATGAAAAATCATTTAAACCAGGCTTATCATCAACAATCTACTGTGGTCCTTCGGAGATCTGCACGGCACATGAAAGAGGGAAAAGAACCACAGTGACATGTTTGTGTCTGCTTGGTAATCAGGACAGGCTGTGGGAGGATGAAGACCGTATCCCCCGTTTCTTCCTCCCGATTGGAAGATGAGGAGGAGGAATTAGAGAGGAAGAAATAGTGAGAGAACCTTCTTTATTTGGTAAAAAAAAAAAAAAAAGTAATAAGCCAGCTCTGTGATATGTTGCAGTGAATAAAGGCAAACCACTTGTAATGTGTATTCATGTGTGTTAATATTATGCAGATGCAGAAAGCTGGCAGCAGTTCATTTTTTGCTGAAAAGACATGCTTTGAAAAGAGAAACTTTTAAGTCAAAATAAACCTAAATTGAGTGTGTGACATACAGCCCAGAAAGGGAGAAAAAATGATGGGGGGAAGGGTCACTAAATTAATGCAAAACCAGGGAGCTGGGTTCTCAAATGGTCATGGCAGAAAGCAGTATTCTTCTCTGAATTTCCGGCCACAGTGCCGTGCCTAAGTCCCCTTGATTATTTTGTAGTTCAGGGGTTGTAGCATTTCAAATCCTGCTCTCTGCAGTCACCCATGGTTCAGACTCGGTAAGGGGCCTTTATTTTTAGTAGAGAAACTCATGAAAAGTGATCATCAGTCACACAGTTCTCAAGCCTTCATTTGAGGTGTGGTGGTCAAGGCCTGAATGGAAGTCAACTTTAAGCTACTAAGTAAAAGTTTAAAAAGTACTATTACATGCTGAGTAAAAATGTCCAAGCTCTGGTTCCACGTAATGTATCTTTTGAGTGAAACATGATGTGAATAAAAGAAGATATTATCTGACAGGCCAATAGGAGGGTGTTTAATGTTTTAGGAGATTTGTGATGACAAGAAAAAGTGTTTTCACTTTAAAAAAAAAATTGCAAGTTTTTTCATAAAGGTATCATTAGGCATAAAGTTAAAAGGAGAGCTTATACCTGATTGCTGTTTGGTACAGAAAAGACTGGGTTAAATGAACCCATTCCAGCAGGAAGGGGATGCATATGCACACAAAAAATTAAAACAGCTGAAAAATCTGTGAAGTTATGATAAAGTGCTGCATCCACAATTGTCCAATGACGATCTCCCACAATCTCTTTTCTTCTTTTAACTTAACTAGAATAATAAAATGGCATATGAAGATTTAAAAATAAATAAAACTACATTTCAAGTTTTCTGCATCCATAACAAACCACAGCAGTGGTCAGAGCTGTCACCTCACATCAAGTTGCAGGTTTGAAACTCCGCAGAGGCCTTTCTGTGTAGATTTTGCTTGTTCTTCTCATGCAGGAGTGTATTTTTTTTTCCTCTAAGTATTCCTGATTCCTCCCAAAGTCCAAAAACATGCATGTTCGATTATTTTGAAGATTCTGAATTGACCTTAGGTGTGAGCATAAATAGTTGTCTGTCTTGTTTGTCTTTATGTCTGTCTTGCTCTGTGATGGCAGTCTTCTCCTCTCATCTGTAGCCCAGTCCCAGAAAACGCTGGGAAAGTCCCAGAAAGTAATCATACAACTGAGTAACTTTTGAAGTCGACCCAATTCAAGATGTGCCTCCACGGCTAATCAACCTTAGCCAACACATAAATGGCTAAAACTTTTTTAATTTTTTTATTTTATGGATATTGAGCAACAATGTTGGCTTAGTAGTGACTGACAGTCATCTCCAACACATTCTTTGAGCACCATTTGATTGCTTGAGATCTTTGTAAAATATCTTTAACAAAATATCTGATTAAATCACTGGATGTATTTTGACATAAGACGATTTTAGTGTAAAACTGTTTTTTCAGTTGTTATACTAAATTTGTACAAAGAATGACCTTTCATTTTGAACTAATTTTGAGAAAATAATTACTGTCAATGGGCTCGATTCCTACAGGAGTTGAATGGAAAGAATAAAAGCATTCTGATGAAGAACCAAGTATCTGTTTCACATGGTGCTTAGCCGCCCTCCTCCTCTTCTCTTCCAAATGAGACATGAAAGAGCAAACCTCATAATAAAATGGAATAAATCATTGCCCCAAGGTTGAATTATTGTAATTACGTGTAATTGAGTGTTTGGCGGTAAAACCATTTCCTCCTCAGATCCTGTGTGCACTTTCTGAAAATCTAAATCACTTTGTTCTTGGCCTCAGCCACCGACTGACCTTCTCCAGTTGCAGTACTTTGTAAAGGGCAGCGACATGAGACTCAATAAGATTCAAGGGGTGGGACTTTGTGCTACGTTGTCACAACATGAGTAAGTCTCCATCAGTTCCATGTGGCTTCTGTCATCTGGTCGTCTGTTTTCTCTTGATCCCTCATTTTTGCCTATTTTTAGATTCATAAAGCCCTGGTTTGGGCCAAAAAGGGAGGTTAAGGAATGACATAAAACCACCAAACACAAATTAGTCTGTTTTATTTCAGTGTCTCTGAGGAGGACTGTTTGTTTTGGGGCAAAAGTGTACAGGAGATATCCCTGACAACACATAATAGCTGCTATTGTTGTAAGTTGAAGCTATGAACCAGCTGCCTCTCAGCAGTACGATTTTCACTGGCCAAATGTCACACAGGAGGACTTTCCTTTTCACTGAGGGTCAGCAACATGTACTCAAAAATTACACGCTGTTTTTTGGTGAAAACAACAGAAGCATGTTGGATGTGACTAATGCTGCCATGATATAATCGTCTCGATGTAAAATAGATTTTGTCAGTGAACCTGCTGACCTGTGCTGACACCTGTAATTTCCTGTGTCACTCCAAATTGTTTTTTCAATGCTACAGCTGTCCGGTAAGGCTGAGACAGCTCAGGGGGGAGGGTCCAGCTCTATAAATGCTCCTATTGAGCTTCTTATTCCTCAAGGACCATTGTGTCAGTGAGAATGTAGTCATCGGTGTCAGTTGTGTCAAGTCATAATTGAAAAGCCGTGCAGAAAATGCAAGAAACTAGTCGGCGAACTTGAGCTCAGAGGGCAAGGCATGACGACTGTCTGTTACAGTGGTGACAAGCGAACATGATTCATCCTGACCATTACATCGTGCATACCTAATACTACTCTGACATTGTTCATTTTTTACAGTTAGTGATTGAAATCTACTCTTTTAATCAAATGATTCTATTCTTACCATAAATCAGGTTGAGTGAAAACTATGACCCTAAGGATTTAAGTACAGTCCAGGTCATCAGCAACAATAAGAAAATGACTCTAATAAGATAGTGTGGGGGCAAGCCTTTTAGTCATTTTACCTGGTCTGTTTTATTTATTTTAATTTCTGCTGACGTGAACTTGTGGTAGTTGCCATGCTTTTTAATGATTTTTTTAATTTTCCTTTGTTGTTGTTGTACTTTTTCTGTTTTAATTGTGAGGTTTCATTGTAACTTCAACTTGCAAATCACCAAATGGAAAATTGGGTGGCAAGAATGTCTTGATGGAGAACTGCCTTCTTCTTCTTTAACAAAATAAATTGTCATTTACAATATCCCATGAGTATGTTTCTGGATTTTGTCATCACACAGTTCATATAGTGTGGTTTTAGTATGACACAAAGACATATTCAGCATTAAATGAGAGCTAGGACTTCACACAATGTTGAAACTTTGTGTATTTTACTCACTGCTGAAGCAGGGGTACTCACACTTTTAAGTGCTAAGCTGTAAGTCTTTACGCAACGACACTTTAGCATCTGAGCTGAGTTTGATTGTGTAACAGTAGCAAGAGCACGGATTAGCTAAAACTGGTCGCTCACAGGGCTGCCACTCTTGGTGACTAGTTGGTAAACAGCATTTGCAAGGGCCTCTCTAAAATGTTTTAAAACCTACTTGGGGGAGAAGGGAGTTATTTCCTAGCGTGAGTTGTAGAGCCTTGCATTTTGTTGCTTGAATTTTGGACATTTTCAAAAAAAATTGTGTGTCAAAATTTGTTTCAAAATAGTCATAGGTGTCTCAAACCCTTTTCAATTTAGTTTCCACTTATTCTAGAGTACTGGAGCTGGATTTTGATACTTGCATGGGAGCTCTTTTATGACAGAAAACATTTGAGGCTACTGCCCTGAATGTCCAGGTCTAAAACCACACCGATGATCAACAATAATTATTTAAAAAGTGGTTCTTAATCTGCCTAAAAGTGTGAACTGAAGCGTGTATGATGTGAGGAGGGCAACAAAATAATGCACACGGTTTGGAAGCTACAAACACAAAAATCGGCCGTGATTTTCAGAAATGACCTGGTCGCTCACTGGTCACTTGGTTGAAAACACTCAAAATTCAATGAGGTTGCAACTGAAAATTTGCACCTTTTTTTCTCACTATTGTGAGTCTATAACTAGTCCATTGTAGCCCAATAAAACACTTGCTTAAGGCAAGGCCATCATTAATGCTTTATGAGCTGCAAATGTTTCCCGTATCTGATTTTGTGTCATCTACTCACAGTTTAGTACTTTGCAGACTTTATGGAATCAGTTTGCAAGCCCGTTGGCCACCAGTTCACGATCACTGGTATGGTTCAGGGTTTCTATTAAAGCCTTGAACAAAAATGCACACGGATTGACTGTTAAATGCAGAATTTTCCCACAGTGTATTTTTCTGTGTATTTGTGTGGGTAATTTAAACTTGATTAAGGCCCCTAGATCAAATTCAATCCATCATATTACAGTTACCCTCTATAGCAAAATCTTCCAACAGACACCAAACTTGATCTAAAAAGGAAAAAATTAAAAAAACTAAACTTTCTTAGGAAAATGTCAGGTCCAATCTCCTGCTTGAGCGACAGTTTATATCATGCAAGACATCAAATTTAGATTCGAACAAGCAGCATTACACATGGTTCACTGAGAAGGTAATCACTGGGAAAAAAAGTAAAAAAGATAATTACATATGTTGAACTTTTCATAGATGAAGGAAAAGTTTCATTTGGATTTTAAAAGGAAAACATTTTACGAGTTATAATGAAGAAATTGTAAGTCTAACATTCATAGTTGATTTGTCAGAGGTTTCATGCACTCCTGACTTGATTACTCCAACTAAAACGTAAGTTGTGATTGGGACTGTCAGGTTGCCATTTTCTTATGATTGGCTGATGAAAGGTATAATTTAGGACTGCCAGGACAGCAACTTCAAAGGCTTCCAGTGCCACATTAGGTTGGAATGTGAAAGCTGTCCAGGCAAAAAATGATCCAATTTTCTACTGGCTTTAATTACAAAGAGGATCCCCTTTCATTGGTTGGGGCAATTGCTGTCCATTTCTGAAGACCGCTGTGGAAAGTATCAAGTCAAGCACATCCATAATGTTTAAATCATAACTGTCTTCATGTGGCCATGGCGTTATTACATTACATTTGAAATTCACATTAGCCAAAAATCAAATGGCTTTTTTGTGTGTAGAGTAAACAAAACAACACATGATAATACCATTGATGGGTGCAGTTCAAGTAAAAGGTTAATTTGCCTTCAACCTTTTCTTGTAGAAAGTTTCCGTTCTCCTCGTCGTCACCATGCCAAAAATAAAAAAGCATAAATTGTGGTTAATCACTTGAGCAGAAATCAGTGCGTGAAGCTTGTTCTAATTTGCAATGCCCTTTTTATTCTAAATAAAGTTAAGCATTTGTAACAGTGAGTACATTATGGAAAATCCAATTTGTGATTGGAGCAACTGTATTTAACCTATAAGTGGCTCTTTGTTGGTCGAAACAGCTTTGCTCCATTCATTATATAATGATTGGTTTTCCAGAAAACTTACATGTGCATGACTTTGCATGGGATACTTATGATTCATATGCAAAACTGGACCATGATTATCATGAGGCCAGAAGAATTACCATCTAAATAGTCTCAGTTATCCAAGCCTATTAACATAATACTGAAAAATATTGGATGATGTCAATTTCTCAAACACACAGCCACACATGCGCAGGATTATCTGCATGTCTAATCACCATTTGTTTGACAATAAGTAGATATAATACATACTGTTTTATATGTAATTTAATTAACATGACATCATAAGGCAAAAGAAGAATTTCAAATGATTTGAGCTCAACAGAAAATATGTCCTGGTTCTAATTTTCGTTTGGGCTCTGAAAGCACTTTTCTGTTTGTTTTGCCGATGCCAACCAAAGCAAACTGGATGACCTAATTCAACACCATGGCAATGCCTTTGTCTCTGCCAGACTGTGTCAAACCGTGTCACGAGCAGAAGAACCAAAAAACAAGAGAATGTCCTCATATGGTTTGGGATTTGTCCAGAGGCTTATTTATAAGCCTGCAGGGTGTGGCACGTTAGCCTCCACCTCAGGCAGCAGCCTCCTCCCATGTAATTGCTCATCATCAGTTCAAGCTGCATGACATTCCTTCACTATGTTACAAGTGAAGAGTGCCAAAAGAGAGTTCACTATCTTCAAAGGGGACTATCTCCAAAGTGGATCACTTCTGGCTAAAGGGATGTTGTGTGTCATTAGCTCAGGTTTTAGACTCCGCTGGTCTAATAAACAACCTAAATTCTCAAAAACAGCATTCTGAGAGAGCAAGCTGAGCAAAACACAAGTTCCTTGTTATTCAGTGAAATGCAAAGCTGTTACACAAAACAGTGTCTATCACCCCAGAACCACTTCTCAGAGCTACAATCGTTTTAGCCTGTCAGGGAAAGGATGCACCCTCAGGTCAACCAAAGATAAGGGCCTTTGATATAATTAAGCCAACGTCAAACAGCCAGTAAATGAGTCCTGTGAAGATAAAGAACCCAAGACTGACAGGTCTGATAATAGTCCAAACAAAGAGAAAGTGGAGAGTAAAGGCTTCTTTTCAGGGAGTTAAGTGGACTGCCCAGAGGACACTAGAAAACATGGCTCATCTGTCAAGGACAGTGGGAATGGATACCATCACTGACGCTTCAGCTAGGGACAGATAGGATCTAGGAATGCCAATAAGGAATTCAAAGTCTGTTGCACAATATTTCAGTTTTAAATTACCTTCACTTTATCAGGAACTTCACAAATATCATTTTGTAGCTGATACATACATTAATAAACGTAAAGACTTTAAAGCAAAAGAATGAGATACCAGAAGTTCTAGCTTGCAAAACTCAACTGGCCAGCTCTAGAAATGGTGAATCCTCAAATTCATATTACTAAGTACAGTAAAACAATAAAGCAGAAACTATCTCCTATCACATGGCAGCAACACAATGCCTTTAGGCATGTAGACATTGTGAAAAAAACTTGCTGAAGTTCAAACCGGGCATCAGAATGGGGAACAAAGGGGATTTACATTACTTTGAATGTGGTTGTTGGTGCCAGACAGGCAGGAGTGTTTCAGAAACTGCTCATCTTCTGAGATTTTTACACACAACCAACTCTAGGATTTAAAGCAGTGGTGTCCAATCCTGATCCTCAAGGGCAGTGATTCCCAACCCTGGTCCTGGAGGGACACTATCCTGCATGTTTTCATTGTTTCCGTCTTCAAGTTCTGCAGAAGCCTGTTAATCACTCGCTCATACAAATCAGGTGTGTCAAAGCAGAGAAACATCTAAAACATGCAGGATAGTGACCCTCCAGGACCAGGATTGTAAACCACTGGTTTAAAGATATCCAGTGAGTCATTTGTGAATTCAAAAAAGCCTTGTTAATGTCAGAGGTCATCAGAAAATGGGCAGATTGGTTTGAGATGACAGAAAGGCAACAATAGCTCAAATAGCCACTCATTAGAAACAAAGGTCTCTGCACACACAACACGCCCAACCTGGAAGAAGAGGGGCTACAGCAACAGAAGACCACACCAGTTGCCACTTCTATCAGCTAAGAACAGGAGACTGAAGCTAAAATTTACACAGACTCAACAAAATTGGACAATAAAAAAAACAGAAAAACAATGCCTGGTCTGATAAGTCTGGATTCACTGGATCCCGGTGGCATTCCGTGGTCACCAGATATCAATCCAAACAAGCTTCTTTTGGATGTGGTAAAATGGGAGAGTCACATCATGGATGTGCAGCTGACAAATCTGCAGTAACTGTATGATGCCAATGATGTCAATATAGACCAGAATCTCCGAGGAATGTTTCCAAAATCTTGTTGAATCTATGCTGTTAAGAAATAGAGCAGTTCTGAAGGCAAAAGTGGGTCCAACCAGATACTAACAAACTGTACATAAAAATAATGGCTGGTGAATGCAAGTACACACACACACACATATATACACACATACATACATATTAACCCTCTGTGCTCTGAGGGCAACAACAAATACAGAACTGGATGTATGTGCAACTTGAATGGATGGCTGTAGGCCGTTTCCAGCACTTTATGTTGAACCCCAGTTTGTGCTAGTTTATTATTTTTACCCAGGCTACAGAGTCCCACACAGTGAGATTGAAAGTGACCTGCTAGCTGTTTTAGACCCTGTTTAGACTTGCCATAAACATAGATCCTGGCTGACTGGGTCACATATGGACACCTGTGTACAACTTTTCACACCTTGTAGTAAAATCCACTTGGAGTGATTAGATCTCAGCTACAAAGAAAAATGTAGCCACACCACACAATAGGCTGCCAGCCGAGCAGCAAAAACAAAACATCAGTAGGTTCTGATGTCACAAACACAAACACCTGAACTTCTTTATTTAGCAAGAACTCGGTTCAGAGTCACCTGAGTTGCACTTTTGCTGAATTAGTTCATCAACTATTGATAAATGTCAGGTTTAGGGTGTGGAGATAGACCCAAGAATGCAGACTGGCTGCAGCAGGCAGGTGTGGTGATTTAATAAATGTATTAAGATAACTAACAAGAAAACAAAAGTTAGACTAACATTCAGGTGACCAGGAACAGAGCCAGGCATGAATAAGAAAGAATTTCATACAAACCGCAGGTACTCAGAAGAATAAGGGAAACACACGAGAATGTTTATTTTTGTCCTTATTTATTTATCTTTTTTACAAAACAGTCTTTTTATTTGTTGTTTCTAGAAATATTCTCATAAACACAGCATTGTTTCTAGAAGTGTTCTCATCCACACCGAAATGCAGAAAACAACCCAAAATGTTGTAGTAACTATGCCAGGCCTGTATTTTTTCAATGAAAAGAAAAAATATCACACTCCTAAAACATCATTTCTGAGTGGACACAAGGCTGAAAAAAAAAACCTTTTACTTGTTCATAAGAACAACCTTTCTTGTGTGGACGGGGCCTAAGTAACAGGGAGAAGTGATGACAGAATGACAAACAACTGGGCTAACGAGGAGTTGAGGGGTGGGTGTGAGAAACAGCAGCGTCAGGGGAGCTGACGAAACACAATGGCAAGAAGCATGAAAATACTAAAACCTAAAAACTGCTCACAGGAAAACACAGAAGGCTGGTAACTAACAAGACAACTTATACAATCTGATACCAGGAACTGAAAAACAAAGAATTAAGGGAATCCAAAACAGGCCAAATTAGAGGAGCAAAACACCGCAGAAACCCCCAAAACCATGATAGATAAGCTCAATTATATAATCTAACAGATACAATATGAAAGAAATGAAAGAGCCTGAAATGATTTTTGACTTCACAGAACTTTCTGCCTCTTCCGCAGTAAAACATCCAGTGACTCATTGGCAGAACGCCAGCCATTCACAGCTTCACTGTAAGCATTGTGTCAGCATTCAAAACAATGCTTTTCAAATTTTTTTGTTCTGTGAGAGACACAGGATGTTTTGTAGTAGTAATAAATGTAATTAATTCGGGAGCGGGGCCACACCCCAGTCCACCACACCCGCCGAGCCTTTTTATATTCGGCTTACCCTTTGAGTACAGCTTGTTTTGTGCTCTCCGCCTCTCCCTCCCTTCCTTTCGTGCATTCTTCCTTTCCTCATTCCTTCCGCTCTTTTCTCTTCACACTCATCTCCTCATTTGTTCTTACGCCTCTTTACCCCACTCGTCCCTCATTATGACTCCTTTTTCGTCACTCTCATTCAACTCAGCTCTTTTCATTTCAGGTTGTTGGTACAGATACTCCAAAGGGCTATACAGAGTAGGTCCAATCCAGATCCTATTCCATACCATCGATTTAGTCAGATCCATTTTTAAAGCATTTTATCACTTCTTACCTCGCTCATTCTTTATCTTTTACCTCAACTCTATCAAAATTAGTTTTATTCATTTAATGGGCAGAGTATTTTGCCGACTGGGACAGTACCTTCTTTAAATAGCCACCAATCACGAGACTCCCCAGATGAGACTTGACATTCAGATTCATTCATACTCTAATCTTTTTTTTACTTGACTCTGAATAAACTTGTAAACTCACTCTGCTGTGGCTCTGGTACAACTGACCACAGCTCAGCTCCAAAGAAAAACAAACATCTGAAAAAGACTCACCCATACAAGCATCCCAGTAAGCCAATCAGTTTAATCCAGACAAAATGGCATTTTTATTTTCAAAGATTCAGACAATCAGTTCACTTAAACCTTTACAAGCAAAGAAAATTAAAAAAAATATATTCCTATCTTCAAAACATTCACACTGTTCACACTGTCTTAAATTAGTCGTCAGCTGAGCTTAATTTTAATGCTGTTCATAAAAGTTTTTGTTGAATTGTTTTTTTTTTTAAATGGGGGACATTCAGATAATCCAGACATCTGCTGCTTGTGTGGAGTTTGGTCAGTTCATTCAGCGGTCTTTTGTGTGGTCCAGAATAGTTTACATTCAGCCTATTGTCCCAGACAGTCTCTGAAGGTGATCTGATCAACGTTGTCTTCAATCTTGAGAGTGTTCACACCTGTAATCAGATCCATCTAAGTGTGGTCAGGTCAGGCAGGATGGATGTTAGAGTCAGATCTGAAGAGGGCTTTGCAGACTAACAAAACTGAATCAATCTTCTTCCTTTTTGTGTGTGAGTTGAGCTGTCAGTTTCAAAGCCTTCAATCAGTAAACATCTGATTTAGTAATGAAAAGGTATGTTGCGTGTCCACTCTTGCAGCCCCAATCCTCTCTGAAAATTAGTTTTCACAGAATGAAAGGCAATAAATACTTGCATCAAGGACGTTTTGGCAAACTGATTGACAAATCAGAAAAAGAAAGTGGGCCCTATTCCAGGCTGTGGTTGGTTTGGATGGGTAACTGCTGACCCAGATTGAGGATATTGTCTGACAGTGAAAGGAACTGGTGGCAGAAATGGATGTGGTTCGCCCCGAGATACTGAAAGCTCTGAACATTTAGTGTTGTCATGGTTGACGCGCCTCTTCACTGTTGCGTGGAGGACTGTGAAGTAGCAGACCGGGTTGGTGGTCCCCAGTTTTAAAATAAGCGGCTTCAGAGTGTGTTCCAACTAGGGATCACACTTCTCAGCATCTCCAGGAAGGTTTACTCCAGGGTGTTAGGAGGGAGGCCTGATCAGTTGATGAACCTCAGATTCAGGAGTAAAAGTGTGGTTTTCATCCTGGTCATGGAGCAGTGGACCAGATCTTTACCCTGGCAGAGTTGCTAATGGGATCGTGTCCAGTCCACATGTGTTTTGTAGGCCAGGAGAAGGCTTGAGACCAAGGTCCCCGAGGCATTCTGTGTAGGGGTTGCTGCTGGAATATGGGGTATTAAGGGCTATGGCTATCCAGTCCCTCTATAACCAAAGCAAGAGCTGTGTCCACATTCTTGGCACCAAGTTGAGCTCATTCTTGTGCAGGTTGGATTACACCAGGGCTGCCTCTTGTCTCCGATCCTGTTTGTGGTGTTAATGGACAGGATCTAAAAGTGCAATCTAAATAATATCTAGTTGATAACTGTTTCAATGTCGCAGCTGAATAATTATTTCAGTTAATCTAAAGAAGTTTGGAAACCATTGTTCTAAGAGATTAAAATTAACAAGATAAGTCATGGCCTTTACTCATGATGGAGTTGGTTGCTCTATAATGAATTCAGACATTGAATCAAACCCCCTTCAGACATGTCCAGAACAAGCTTGCAAAGATGTCACTTTATACATTATAACAGTAGAAAAGTATAAGTTAGGAGACCTAAATACTATGCTCAATAATTTGCCACACATTTTATATCATAAATGCAATCATTCTGTCATGTGTTCCTTAACCTTAGTCCCTGAAAGAAAAGCTCTCTTTCCACACTAAAGCTAAAAGAGCTTTTTTTTAGAAAAAAAAATAGTAGTGGGTAATGCTGAAACGGCAGGAATGGAGAGACAGTGGCAGCACTCAGCTGTAGCAGTCTGGCACAACATTAACAAAGGAAATGAGCAAACCACGCAGCAAATAACAGGGTTTTATTCAACACTCCGGGGCCCCAGAGCTTACATCTTGGTGCCAACACCAGTCACTTACAAATAAACACATTTATGAGAAATATTACACACAAATTACTACAGTTGCCTACAAGACAGAATTTTAGCTTTGCTTACATTGGCACAACTGAGTTTAAGATTCATTCTGAATGGGTACATTTAGATGTAACAAACATTTACAGTTTCCAAACTTAGGAGTAAAAAAACAAATAAGCAAACAAACATTTTCTGTGCATTAAACTTTATGTTGTATTAGACCTAAAAGGTATACATTTATTAACATATTCAAAAACATTAATTTTCACAGTTGTAAAAGACGGGATTCTGGGCAGAATTTAAAAGGAATATGATTTATGGTAAAATTTCTAATTTTATACTTGCACTTGAACTTAACGAATAACTTTGAGTTTAAAGTTTAACTCGTTTTGTGTGTTAAGTAGCAATAAAATAAAACCTTGAAGATTTTTTTTTTACAGTTGCAAGGGAAAAATGTAATCTATCTCAAAGTACAATTAGAAATAAATTCACAACCAACATTGTATTTTTTAATCTACTTAAATGACAAAAAAGTATACTGACCAATCCAATAATGTTGCTACTACACTATTGTACCTGTGTAATGACTATACTTATATATAAAAAAATGTTCAAAGTCAAAAAATTGCAATTAGACAATCAGCACACAATAATCAAAAAAGTATAAAAATGATCAGAGAGCTGATATCTTGAGCTCAGCATAATAGCACGTCCTATTTAAACATGATAAGCTAGAAAACATGGAGACCATGTTGTCTCGCTGCATCGAAGTCCTGCGTACAGCCAGGTTAGGAGCCATGAACTCTAAATCTTAAACTCAACATCAGGCACTCTGAGATAAATTAAAAGTGTGTGACATTTGGATGTTTTTGGAACACGTTACAAATCATGTGCACGAGTATGACCATTTCAGGTCTTCTGAGTTGATTTTTCCATTTGTGTTTTCAACAGCCTAATTTTCAGTGTGTAATACTCCTGCTGAAGCTTGAGAACCGCCTCCTGTCTTCTCAGAACAGACATTTCCAAATCCATCCGCTCCTGCAGGGTTGTGCAGCGTGCTAATGGGGGAGGAGTAGGGCAAGAAGTTTCCAGATGTTCTCCTGGGTCAGTGAAGGTGGCAGCATTAGGACAATTAAGTCCCACTGTGAGTGATGCACTGACGTTAGTTAAAGAAAATTTTTGTTCTGTCAGGGACTCTTGCTCTATTTGCACTTGCTTGTTTGAGAGTCTTTCGTCTACTGTGTGATGATTTTCATCTTCATCACAGCTGCAATCAAACAAAATATAATCACTTTGTTTGTGATTAATTATATTAAGTGTGACAGTTTTTTTACAGAAAAAATGCTAGACTATCTTTCCAAAATCCACAGATGACATTCTGATGGACTAGTTGAATAAAACTACATATATAGAACAATAAATATATGAAATGTATTACCTATTTTGTTTAGTTTCCATCAGTCCAGAGGCATAAGAGTCCTCTCTGCCCTGCTGCAGCATATCTGAGAGGTTCATCACAGCAATAGCTATTTGAGTCACTGTGCTGAATTGTTCAAGAGAAAGCGGCTCACCTGTGAAAGAGGAAATGTGTATTAAGAAATTAATTTAACAGTAAAAGTGCAATGGTGAATTTAGGGTAACTTTTACCAGTTTGACATTATAGACTGCTTACTTATAAAACCCTTAACTGATGACAAATTTTGCAAATATTTCACCTTTAACAGCTTGCTTTTTCTGCCGTGTGATCTCCTCCCTCGCCTTTGCCAGCAGATTTTCCCACTTTTTGTTACATTCTGAGACAGTTCGCTGCACCTGTGGAAAAGCAGCGTTGACTGTTTGGACTATCTCTTCCCAGGCGCGTCTCTTGTCTTGAATTGATACCCCAGTGCTGTACCTCCCTCTGATTATATGTTTCCTCTCCTGCATTAACTGAGCAAGAAGAAGACATTCCTGCTCGGTCCAGTTAGGTCTCCTCCTCCTGCTGGACGGCCCTTCAACAGGCTCTAAAGACATTTGTCTTCGAGACACGAACAAAGACAGGTTCATTATGTCAACATTTTCCAAACCTGGTACTCGTTTTATCCTGTAAGTTTTAGATGTGTGGCTGGTTTATTACACCTGATTAAGAAGGATGATTTATCCCAACTGCTTGCCATCAAGAAACCCATTAATCATAAATCAATTTAAAACAGGTGTGAGGTAGCAGAGAAACAATTAAAATATACAGGATTGGAAAAAAATATTATGTCACTGTCCAAGCATGAAATTACACACGAACTAATTAAACTGGTCACCACTATTCAAAATAGTTATAAGTAAAAATAGTGAAAAGCTTCCACTTAAGAGTTTTTCACCTTAAGTTGTTCTGTTTAAGAGATTTTTTTTTATTATAATTATTTCTTAAGACTGTCGCAACATAAATAAAAAAACAAACAAACAGTAATTGGATATTGGCTAGGACACTTACAGTATGAGAGTATAAGGAGGCACAATATATTCTACGTTAATATAATACGTGTAAAACCTCGTTAAGGTAAAACCTAAGGCTTCCTCTCCATCTCAGGGAAAATCTGCAGCGTCGCGGGACAATGACGTCATGCTCGGTGACGTGTCAATTTGTTTACCGTGTCGCGCTGCAACTGCACTCAAAGAGACATGGCTGTAGATATAACTTTACTTTTTAAAGCCAGCGTAAAGACTGTGAAAACCAGGAACAAGGCGATAGGAATAGGCTTCGACTCCACGAAAGATGAGATCTTTAAGAAAAACAGAACGAAGAGCGGCTTCTCGCCGAGAGCTAAAGAAGTGGTGAGTGCTCTGTCAAAGCTAGCTTTAGCTTAGCAGCACCTCACTGTTTGTTCAATGACAGCTTTGCATCTGAACTTCTACAGTGAAACGTGCTCTTGCAGTGTCGTAAAAGCATCTGTAGCCATGTAATTATGAAAAAGGAAGTTATTACAGTCGGCATCAGCTGTTCTCAGACTATAGCTTAAGCTATATTTTCCTGGAGAGGGTGACTTGGCTTAACATGTTTGTTTACACAAAATAAATTTAGTTCAGAAGAAATTATTTTCAACAGTAAAAACGCAATGGTGAGTTCAGGGTATGATACAGCTTACTTATATCATGCTGATAGAAATTATTTTGCAAGTTACTTGGTACATGTTTGGGCTATTTGTGATGATAATGATAATCTTAAAAGGCTGGGCATTTTTAAAACAGAAAAGCATGATTATACACTGTATTTTAGTGACTCTGGGTTACTTTTATTCCTCAGAACATGCAAAAGGAACAATTTGACTCCTCATATTTAAAACTAATATACTTTTTGCAGACAGAGCTGTTGTCTAAACACGTTCATTAGAGTGGGTATATATTTATTAGAGAGACTGGCTGCTGTAGCTCGGTGGTCAGTGCCGCAGTCTTGTAATCCTAAGGCTGCAGGTTTGATCCCAGGTTGCGTCAGTAAGGGCAAACAATTGACAAATCTGTCATGTGAGTTCGCTCGCCGTGGCAACCCCTTCAGAAGGGAGCAGCCGTAAGAACAACAACAGAGAAACAATGCTTCAGATTAAAACTCCTATATTTGGTTGGTGATAGTTGATGGGTGAAGAGAGGGGCGGAGCTGTCAACTGACCACTACCTGGTGGTGAGTTGGCTCCGTTGGTGGGGGAGGATGCCGGTCAGACCTGGCAGGCCCAAACGTATTGTGAGGGTCTGTTGGGAA
>NC_051433.1:19101551-19104681 GCF_001649575.2 Kryptolebias marmoratus
TCATGAGCTTTGGGTAGTGACCGAAAGAACGAGATCGCGAATACAAGCGGCTGAAATGAGTTTCCTCCGCAGGGTGTCTGGGCTCTCCCTTAGAGATAGGGTGAGAAGCTCGGTCATCCGGGAGGGACTCAGAGTAGAGCTGCTGATCCTCCACGTCGAGAGGAGCCAGTTGAGGTGGCTCGGGCATCTGGTGAGGATGCCTTCTGGACGCCTCCCTGGTGAGGTGTTCCGGGCACGTCCCACCGGGAGGAGGCCCCGGGGAAGACCCAGGGACTATGTTTCTCAGCTGGCCTGGGAACGCCTTGGGATTCCCCCGTAGGAGCTGGCCCAAGTGGCTGGGGAGAGGGAAGTCTGGGTCTCCCTGCTTAGGCTGCTGCCCCCGCGACCCGACCCCGGATAAGCGGAAGAGAATGGATGGATGGATGGATGGATAGTTGATGGCGGCTGTGGCTCAGTGATTAGAGCACTCATCCCACCACCCCATTTGTGTATGAATGGAGTTTAAAGCACTGATTAGACTCTATAGAATGATTTATTCAGATTAGCTTTGTAGAGATGTAGTAGAGTGCTGTATGAATGTGTGTGTGGATGGGTAAATAAGGGGAACAGATTGTGTTGTAAGGTGCTTTGAGTAGCCTGATTGGCTAGAAAGGTGCTATATAAGTACAGTCCATGAAACCATTTACTTTTTGTTTCTTTTTTATTATGCAAATATGAGTGATGATGTGAAATTTAGTCTCAGTCTAATTTAGCATTTTATGATGGTGTTATGAGAGTTTTACTATTCAGTCTTGAATTTGTCAGTCACTGTCTTGGTCTTCTCAGAGCTAGACACTCAAATCTAGACGAGAAAGTAAAGCTGTGGAGTGATGGTTGAAGTGTGAACAAACTATATAAATGTATCTGGAGCTAATTTGTTTTAATTTGAAATTATTTTAAAATGATCGACAGCGAGTGTATCAAAAAGAGTAAATTTCGTTTGGGAAATTCTTACCATGATGACTTCTAGAAACTTTTCCAGATTTATCGTTTTATTTAAGATTTAATGGCAGTCTATTTAAGTCAGAAATGATTTCAAGATATTGTTCAGCTGTCTTCAGTGTTTCTGCCCAAATACACTTTCTTACTAGCTTCACTTTTGAGTGCAAAAACTTAACCCAACACTTTGTGGTCTCTACATTTTATTGTCCCTTTGTTCTGACACATAGACCTACTAATTTTATTCTTCCAATGTAGCACAATAATTACAGTTATGCTTATAAGAAAGTTGCTTACAAGAAAGGACGCACCAAGAACAAGGAGAAAACAAAACAAGTCATAACAGTAATAAAGAAAATAATAATTACAGGCCATGAGTAGTTTGTTGCAGATGAGTATAATGTGTCTATTTTTGGATGTCAGCTTCAAAACATGCACAGCTCTCATGTAAAATTGGTTTATTCTTTAGAAGTGAAAGCCTCTGATGATTCATGTGTACAGTCATAAATAAAATCGTCACTTATTTTTAAGCAATGCTGACCTCAGCTTCTAAGAAAAGTGCATAAATGCTTCTTCAAAAATTAAAAAGGACCTGAAGCAAAACTGAAACATTATATGTAAAGTTAAAATGTTTTTTCTTCTAATTTTGTCATTTCCAATCTAGTTTAATAAAAAATTAAAAGTTTTTACAGACATTAATGGAAAAACACAAATTCTCATTTTTATAGTTTATTTTAAAAAAAATACACATCTTAAGAAACACACCTCTTTGCTTGAAACATTTGTTACTGTTTTACACACTTCAGCTCATTGTGCAAACAGTGAATTTAGTCTATATAAGTTGTTAAATTTAGCTCTCTTCATATTCTTTTCTTTTGAAAAAGCATTTGAGTACTCAGTAAATTATTGCCACGTGCAAGTTAGTCTGCAGTCTAACTTGAGATTTCTGAAGCTAATGTTGTGGTTCAGATGATCAAATACATTGGCATGGTTTTAACTGCTTGTTCACATGAACATGAGTAGCATGTTGAGGCCTTTACATCGAGCTGATATGACGTGTTTTCTTGTATTTGCCTAAAGGTAGTATCTTACTGGGCGGCGATTGTTGGGATAGTAGTTGATGTCTGAAAGTTGAGGGAAAATTGTAAGAAAACGTGCAAAGTTTCAGTTGCAGTCTGAGTGTTTGCAACTAAGGGGCCAGGGAGCCGGCCTGTTTTTGTGTGCACGGCTTGCAAAATTGTATTCTTGGCTCATGCCCATTATTTTGTTGTCCATCTCCGTTCCATCATACCCACCTCAGCAGCCGCCCCCAAGTTTATGGTTTAATCTGCTTAGATATGCAAACAAGCACATTTGAACCATTTTTTTTTCAATAATCATCATCAGAGTGGTTATTTGACCTGGACATGTGCCTCTGATGATTTCTGTCAGTGCAGCCCGGTATTTATGAAATCTTATTACGTGACACAAGTTACAATCAAAATTTGGTCATTTTGAGCTCGCACACTGTGACATATACAAGGTTTTTGGGATTTTTGAAGTGGCACAGTGTGATCCAGGCTGAAGAGTTAGTTGTAATCAAACATTATTTTACTTCCTGTTTTCAGAAGAATCAGCTTTGCTTACTGTCAGGTAGTTCTTGATTTAAAACCTGGATTTATTTGTAGTCTCACTTTGATCTTAATATACTGTTAAAAGGAACGTTTTGAAGCTCTTTTCATGGGACATGTTGAAGAAAAAGTAAGTATTTCACATGTTAAGGGAACGTTTAGCTTCCATTCGAAGGTGCACAAGTGTCTTTTATTGTTGGTAGCAACGAGTGGGTCATTGGCAGCTGAAGGTCTTTGGTCTTTCTCAGTTGTGTTGCTTTAGCCAGAAGACTTTAGTTGTTGAATGTATGTCAAGAACTCGGGCGTCTTCAAAGGCACCTTGAAGAACCACTTTACGTTCCCCCTGGCAAGAGGGAGCTTTAAGTCGTACCTGATGGCTCCACCTGTCAGTCTGAAGCAAACTTGAGCCCAGCAGCTGTAGCTTCGCACAACCAGGTTTCTGTTCCGTTCCGTTCCACTGATATTGGAAATGGTGGTTTAATAAAAGTACTGCTGCTGAATCCAAAGAAACCTGAACTCTCCTGCGGTGCCCGCCGTATGCG
>NC_051433.1:19105788-19129817 GCF_001649575.2 Kryptolebias marmoratus
GGGGGGGGGGGTTCGAGCGCGATTAAGTTTCTTGCTCCAGAGTTTTTTTAAAAAACATTTGAAATCTCATGACGTTAGGTTTGATAATGTGAACTAAACCACACCATTAAAAATCACATTGAGCAGGAAATTAAATTATTTTGAATTGGGGTCGTTTAGAAGCGTGGGTAAATTTTCAAATTTCAAGTAGAGTTAGCAAAATATTGTTGGCAAATTTGTATCGCTGTAGTGTTTACATTTGAATTGAACTGACGAGAAGATTTTATTCTCATATGAGTTTAATTATTGGGTGCTGAACAGTTTATATGGTGTAGGATTACACCAGCAGATGTTACTGCAGTCCCACAAAAGGAAATATGGCGTTAAGTGAGGACAATTTTTCTTAATATGGTATTGAATGTTGGTTAAAAATCAAAATATTTATTTCTGAGAAGCTTTATGCTGATTTTGTTTTATTTTAAAAATAGAGAAAATAATACAGACCTACACTGACATGTTGTATTGTGCAAAGTTTTATATAAACATTTAATGTCTTTTATGTGAAGTTTTTACTCCCGTAACATCACACCTTGTTTAAAAAGATCAGTACTAAGCAATTAACAGGGATCGCTGCTAAATCACTGCTGCTAAATCACTGCTGCTAAATGAGCTCTTCACTCCCAAATTTTGGACTCTTTCTTTTTTTTCCCCCTCAAAATCATGACGAATTACATTCTCAGGTGTCTGCTGTCAAACCTGAGCATAATTATAATTTTGTTTCACTTCTAAAAGTGGCAAAAGCCAGATTTACAAATGTACAAATGTAAATTATGAGAAGGAAATGAAACACCCTGCAGATGTACCTGTTTAGAACAGGTGTGTGTTGCTCAGAAATTAAAGGTTTAAATGTGTAGAAAGAAATGTGTTGTGAAGCTTTGCCATTTGGAACATTTTAAAGGTTTAAAATCACTGAAATATTGTAGCTTCAGATGACAACTTTGCATCCTTGAGGCCGAAACTACAAAATTTCCGAAGCAGAACAACAGAGACAGATATGTAGCTCTAAAAGAACAAATACTAAACAACTTGTTGTTCTCAAGCATTGTGTTATAACTCGTATTATAGCGGTACTAAGGACATTGTGGAAAACGGACACATTTAATAACATTTAAGCATGTTTAAACATGTTTTTTTTGGCTTTATTAGTTATGTTTTTTTTTGTTGTTGTTGGTTTAGAGGTCCTTTTTTAGGCTAGCATCAAGGGATATTTTTCTGCCTTTTATTCAAGTAATATTTTTCTACTTTTAATGAGGTTCAAGTACTGTTGTCATGCACCCTTTTGAAAAGTTTTTCCTCCAAAGGTACACTTTCCAGACATTACTCAGCAGATACAGTGTGATTTTATTCCAATCAGATTGTTTTATGTTTTGTGTTTGCACCTTGTTCAGGGTTTGTGTTTCTAATTAACTGAAGACAGAAGATTTGTTGTTTGTTTTCAGATGTGTTTGTATGAAATACAGAAAGTAAGCTGCCTTACGCTTCTTCTGTCTGATTTAAAATTTACACATTAGCCGGGTGAAAAGGGTTGTTTTTTATCCAGTGTGTGAAATGTTGCCTCATTTGTTGGCAGCATGGTGGTGAACATTGTTCAAGTTTCCTATTTGACTTTTTTCCATGTTGCCATCATGGTTACAATAGATTAGTCAAATGTCATATTTAAAGCCTACAGATCTGTTTTAAGCTTTAGGATGTTTAAAGGGAGTGAAATGAGGGCTGGTTGGCTGAAACAAACACACACACACACACACACACGTATAATTATACTGAGATCACACACAAATCAAAATCTGTGTGTTTTGAAACATGTGCAAAGCTTTGCATAACACCTTCCCTGAGAGAATCACTGCCGATTCTTTTACTTCAGCAATAATACCCACATGTGGGTGAATCTAAGTGTAAAGAATGAATACAAGGAATGGCAACAACTTGTTGACTTTCCTGTTTTCGCATCAGGAAACTAAAAATGAACATGACTAACTATTAACAAATCCTTAGCAAGAATCACAGGTGGAGCTTCCTCTTATAGAAGCTTTAAACCTGCAAAAACTGAAGTTACTCATCTTTTTTTTTCTTTCTCAGTCCTGATTTGTCTGAAAATAATGCTAACATTATGCAACACATGTCAGAGCTACTTCCTTACCTTGGGCGTCATATTAAGCTGGTGGAAGTCTGCCTCGGCCATACAGGCAGTCTTTGGTAAACCATGACAATAGAGAGGGGTGAGGTGGGTAAATACTCACACCTGTAAGCAGCCATCTGATTGGCCCATCCATCTGACCTGTGTGGGACTGACAGAAGATGACAGCAAAGGGCCAAGGAGCAAAGAAAGTAGATTTAGAAATTTGACTTTTTTTTAAGGGCTGAAATGTATTTTTGGTTTACTTTTTCAACAGTAACCGGTGTTTAATGAAAAGTAAAAGACAAATCAGGCCTGTTTTTCTCCACGTTTTCCAGAGAAATTGCAGGAGCAGGGCGGTGAAAGATAAGGAGCTGCTCTCATCTTTTCACTGAGTGTGTGATGAGCTGAGGGACAGAATGCTCTCTGACCTAAATGAAAAAGTTTCACAAATTATTGCATGTGGCCCTCAAAGCCCCAGTGGTTTTTACAGAAGTTGAATAAACCCTGTTTTATCTAATGTCCACCTAAATATAGTTTTGTTTTGTTGGGTTTTTCTTAATTTTATTACCTTTTCACCTACCTCTCACAAAAGCAGAGGTCTTTGTGTTAGTTATGTTGCATCTTGTGGCATCCAGCTTTGTGTTGTTGGGGGTTTTTTGTTTGTTTGTTTTGTTCATTCAACTGCCTCAGCTTTTACATCTGTTTCACATGAAATTGATTGCTGAAAGGAGATTGTTTCATAACGCACCAATCAAGTTTCCACTGAAACGGGTCCAAAACCAACCACAAGACCTTTCTCAGTCGTGATGTCACCACCTTTGTCGATTTCTTGCAGCACAAAAATGACGACGTCCGGAGGTGAACGGGCTTCTTAAATACTTCGTCAGTTGTGAGCCGTGAAAAAAAACTAACACTTCTGTGCTGTGATGGCTTCAGCTTTGTGCTGTTCCCAACGTTCTCCGACTGATCAATAGCCCCCGCCCTACCTCGTCACACCCACCCCCTGTAATGTATGAGTCAGACTTCCCATTACGCTCAAAATGTTGAGTTGATGTTTGTATCCATGCTTGACGTGAATGAACAAACCTGAACTCACAGCAAAGGCTTTGAGTCCTGCGCACCACCCTTTCAAACTTATGCATTCTGCAGTAAAAACCATAACATGTTCTTACAATTTCAGCAGGTTCTCCAAAAAAGGTCAAATACCTCATTTATAAATATTCAGATGAAGTTTGTTTCTCTTTGTTTATTGAACGGACTGAAGCGCTCTCACTGAGTAGACATGAGAAGACAAACTCGGCCCATTAGTGAGTCAGACATAAACATGATAATAAAGTCAACATGTGGTGCAGTCTTCTCCACTGAGGCCTTTCTCTCAGTCTCAGGCTGGCATATTTAAACACAACACAGCGTGGCGTCAGTGCAGATAGCCCACGGTCAGGACGCACACGCAGGGTCTTAAACCAAAACAGTGCGGTCATCATCGAACTCTGTCAGTTACCTGGCTTTAACAAAACAAAGAGCCATCCAGGCTCTTTAGAAATCTGCTTGCTAAGCCTTTTCCCTTTTCTTCCTCATAATAATCCCTCATGATGGTTTGTTTGGGCTCAGTAAGAGCTGCAGGGGGAAGGAGAAAGTGAGGAGGTAAAGTGGGGGTCTTTGATGATGACGAGATTAGATATAGCCCGGCAGACTGTCTCCTCCTGCCTCTGCTGCAAGCTCTGCCTCACACCCACCTACGGCTGCTGCTCATAAACACACACACGCTTCCACATAGTTAGGTGCACAGATGTGTGGTTAGCCGCATGCACAAGGCCACCCCCTTCCTCATTGTTGAGGAATTACTTGCTCTTTAAGGTCTTAAGTTACAAGAGCAATTGATCCCTCTGACCCCCTGCAAACCCTTGAGGTTGTGCTGGGAATCTGAGCTCCAATGTATACACACTGGAGACCCCCATCCCCGTCCTTCCCACCCCCCCGAGCAGCAGTCCCGACGCTCCCCCAGTTTCCACACAATGCACACAAACACACGCACACGTTCGGCGCTCACTTGTTTGTATTCTGATTCAGCAACTTCTAATGCTGAGGATCTAGCACTGCCTGCTGGTCAAAAAGGCGCAGCAGCACCAACTGGTGTTTGCAGTTAAATATACTCCTTATATACAAAAGGAAAAAGCTGACTCTCTGTGGTATTAGCGAGAAAAAAGCAGAATTTTATTTATAAAATAGACAGGTCGTAGAAAGTTTTTTTTTTCTACATTGTGGAAACACAATGGCATTGATTAAATTTAGAAAATAAGCTTCCAGCTTGGCTTTCTTTCCAAATGCCGAGGCAAATTCAGTCAAGGCGAAGAAAATGATATTTTAATCCAGTAATCCAGCGTTGCATTCATGCTGTTTAATGTCATGTCAGAGTAGATCGTGCACAAATATTAGCAGATATTCCAGAGCTGAGCTTTACGATACATTGGGAATTTCACATCATTGTATGCAATACCAGTATCTCAGAGGATTTCTCGGATTACAATAAATAATAGGCTATTATATTCCAAGTGTGGTGCTTTTATGTTCTCCATCTGGCCAACTGGATGGATTCTCACTGCCCCAGATAGTGGCTGAGATAATGAATCACACGAGGAAAAAAAAGTTGTGATTGTCGTGATGACGGAACAGAAAGAGTGAGGAAGATTTACTGCAGCTGACATTGTCATGACAGTATTCAACAATAATATTAGTTACATGTTTTCCTAAAAATGTGCAGTCCTTTTCTAGAACATGAGGTAATTCTACAAGATGCAGTTATATATCCCTGCCCAAACATTACAAATATTCAGTTTTCTGTGAACAATTTCTCACAGAAATAAGAACATTACTTAAAGGAGTCATTACATCCAGTCCCCAACATCTTGTTTAATTTGCTCATTATTTTAGCTCCGGATTAAATTAAATCTGTAAACAGATTTTACTGAACTTGTTCCAATCAAAATGACTTCTAATGATGAAAGCATCTTATATTTTCTCTCACTGGCTTAGAATAGCTACCTAACAGGCAAGTTGAGCTGTAAGGACTGCTCTGTTCTCCTTGAACCCTCCTCTAAAGCTCAATTGCACTGAACTACAATTACCTCCTGACCTCTAATAATAGTATTATTACAAGGGTCAGCTCACCTTAACTGACCCCACCATTCTGTTATCTGTCTAAGCAGACAAATTCGTTAGCTTTGTTTATCTTGAAGAAAATCTTTTCTCTCTCTCTCTCTCTCTCTCTCTCTCGCTCCTCGCTCTTTTTTTTTCTTCTTTTTTTAAGGCATCAGCGTTAATAAAAAACGGCTTTAAGTCACAGAGGCCTGATGGATGAATGTTTAGAGACACTATTAAAGTTGGGTGCCAGGTTACTTCTCGCAGCCAAAGCAATTTGATAATTGAGGTTGTTAGAGTGAAAAAGCTGAAGGCTGAAGACATCGTCCGTTATGCTGTCCAAATAATCCCCCACGCGCCGTGGCCGCTGTCACAGTCAAACTCATTGTGTCATTTTTCAATCCAGGGCTTGTCTGAGTCCTGTCGGATTCTGGACCCAACAGAGCCTACTGTGTGTGCATTCACACACGCTTGGACCCTGCCAGCAGAGCTCTGTGGTCGGGGAAGCAATTTGGTCTTTTTTAATATTTGACCAAATTGCAACAGCAAATATTGGACCGAACCAAGTTTCCTCTGATTTCCCTGTACACACACACACCCACACACACATTTAAACATGGTTCTTTTCCCTACGATAAATTGCAACAGATCGTGATTCGAAAGCCTATTAGACGTGGCCCCGTCAGTGCTCTGTATGCAGCAGCTCAGGCTTTTATTAATGAGAGCTGTTTCTTGAGGAAATTGCTGGTTATGTCCAGGAGTTGATAAGTTGTTTTAGGTTAATGCTGAGAATTGAGATAGACGTCATCTTCAATACTTATCAAAGGATGCCTTTAGTCGAGCTGTTTTTGAATGCAAAATTGTTTTACATTATTAATATTCCTCCTTAAACAGATTTTAAAAGGGAAAAACTGTTTAAAGTAATCCACTGACACAATTCCTGTAATGTGTGCTCACTTTGTCTTGACAGATAACAAACATCACCAAGCTCCGAGACTTTCTGCTACAGCACCGCAAAGATTACGTGAGCGGCGGAAGGTAAGCAGTCAGCAACAGAATCTTTAAATACTGTAGGGAAAGCTGAGGACTGGACAAATCCTGAATCTTTTTGTGGTTTGAAAAAAAACCTGAAGGTCAGAGGTCAGGGTTATTGTCAAATACGTTTGTGTGTGTGTGTGTGATGGCTGCTGGCACAAGGTCAGCAGCGAGTAGGGTGGTCTGTTGAGGCAGGCTCCAGTCTAATTGTCTGGAATAATTGAGCTGCAACCAAGTGTAGAACAAATCACGCCCAGGGATTAATCCAGGCCTTTCTTTGCTCAAGGGCTCTCTGTGTTTTGTGTGTGTGTGTGTGTGTGTGGGTCTGTGTGTGTGTGGGTGTGTGCAGAGTAGCCCCTTTCTGTAAGATTTTTGGATAAATCCTCAGCAGAACACATTAACAAAATATTCAAATTTAAAAATACTTTATTAATCCCAAAGGGAAATTAAATGTTGTTGTAGCTCATTGTCCTGGTTTTGTTAGAGTTTTTATAGATTTTTTTTATAGAGTTATTATAGATGTAACAGGTTAGTTCTGTAGCTGTTAGTGGTTGGGAAAATCCCATGGATTATAACTAATTATAGGTCCAGCACTCAATTAATTATTTCTTTCATGTCCTCCTTTTTTTATTGTCCGTGTTTCATGATGGCGGGTAATAATACTATTGCCAGTGTTTGCGTGTGTGTGTGTGTGTTCTTGTCTGTTTGTTAGCAAAATGTTGCACGAACCACCAGACAGAGATAAGTGAAACTCTCAGAAAGCACTGGATGTACATCTACAGCTGATTAACTTTGGGAGTCACTCCATTTAAAGATGGCCGCTAATCAGCTTCAATCCATTGTTCAGATACTGAGGTACTCATACTCTGAGCGCTAGCAAATTGCAGAAGGTCATTGTTTCAAACTTTGGCATGCAAGGCATTTGGTGATAATCTTTCTGCCTTTCTGTTTCCTAAATGTCTTGAACCACTGGGCACATTTTAATGAAACTCTCAGAAAGAAATCATTAGATGTACAGTGTCCCTACAGCTGATTACCTTATGGAGTGGATGTGATTGAAGATGGTCACCACAGCTAATAGCAAACACTCATTTTTACAAATATTAACTTAAAACTCTGCGTAGTTTTTAGCTAAGAGTCATTCCAGCATGTACTCTGAGCACTAACAGGACATGCTTTGGTATACGAGGTGGCGAGTGATATATATTCTTTTAAGGAACGCTGCTTTAATGTTTAAAGGGAAAAAGCTGAAAGCAGTATTGTTGATAGTGGAATAAATATTATAGCTAAATAATTTTAATAGGTAATAATTATAGCTAAAGTTGGTGAATTTATAAAAAGTTGATGTTGCCCTGAGTTGGACCGCACAGACCTGCACAGTTTTTTTAATATAGCACAGAACAGCAGAGGTGAGAGGGGGTGAGCGTGCAGGAGTTCCTGAATAAAATGAGCTTTAACAGCGCCCTCTTCTGGATTTCAATTCATATTACTGTTATAAACAGACCACTGTGGGGTTCTCAGTGGTGTTTTAGGTCTTTTTGACCTCCTATACCCTCCTCCAGATGACCCCATTCTAGTTAACCAGGCCTCAGCTTGATTCCTGATGGAAAACCACACTGTAACCGAAAAATACAGTCTCTTCATTTTAAGTCCAAGCAAACAATTACAGTTTCATGATTAACATTTTATGTACAAGAGAAAGCCCATAAAGCGTCATGTTAATTATTATACAATAACAGAGTTGTTTTATTTTGAAAATGTGTGTGCTGTTGAGTGTATGTGTGTCTGTCAGAGATGTTAATTCAAACTATTCACTGGAAGAAAGATTTGGATTTTAACTTGCAGCCCTCGGTTGTTTGTTTGTTGTTGTTGTTTGGATAAAATTAGCTGCTTTCCTTGTTGGGGATCCTTTGTGCTCTAATACTGTATTTAGCCCCTGATTTGATTTCTATGATATTATGAGTTTATTAAAAATCCATTAGCCTGAAGATATTCACTGTATTTTTTTTCCTGGACAGTAGTTTTGGGGTTTTTTTGCATGTAACTTGACAAAATATCATTTACATTCTCATGTTTTTGTAAAAGTCCTTTTTTTCTTGTTTCGCCGTACAATGTCGCACGTGTTCTAGTCTCATCTCGTCAGATCTTAACCGCATGACGGACAGCGAACGAGACCAGATCGACCAGGACGCTCAGATCTTCATGAGAACCTGTTCTGACGCCATCAAGCAGCTTCGCAGTGAGGGTGTGTGAGCGCTCACACTGAACAGGCTCAAACAGTGTAGGAACTATGCCGCACGGGGATGCTTAGGTTTTATTTTAAATGCTGCATTTCTTTGTGTTAAATAGTTTTATTGAACAAACAGTGGGTTTTTTTGTACTATACAAGCATCTGTTTCTGTAACAGTGGAGAAGCAGGCGACATCGGCCCAGGTTAAGGAGCACAGGGGTGCAGTGCTGGACATCGTTGAGATGTATCTGACAGGTAATTTCCTGGAATCAGTTACTGTCCAGACTGAGTCCTCTCAATACTTGAGGACCTTTGAGGCGCAGAACTGTGCAGTCGTGTCATGTTTTTCCTTTCCTATTGCTCTTAAGGTGTATGTAAGCTGTACTCTGAGCAGAGAGCGATTAGAGTCAAGAGACTGGTGGACAAGAAGAGACTGTGAGTGTTCTGCTCCCTGTTGCCCAACTCCGCCCTCAGTTTGTGGAGCTTCCTGAAACTGCACGTGATTCATGTTGAAATGTGCAATTTGGTTTCAGATCCAAACTGACACCAGAGCACTTCAGAAAAGTGGAGAAAGCGGTGGAAGTGGAACCCACAGAGGAGAAAATTGTTCGGGAGGAAACTTCTGGTAAGCCTCCTAAAACACAGGAATTTTTATTTATTTTTTTTTTTAATATGAAAGCTCTAAGGGAAAAAGCTACCCCGCTGTGTTATATTGGCAGTTTTCAGATTGAGTTATTCTTAGCTGGTTTTATATATATATTCCTGCATTTTTCTTCCTTTTTTTTTAATGGCCCATAATTGGTCCTTGTGCCACGACGTGGTTAAACCGTGACCAAGAATTTGATATCCTGCAAATATATCAAGTTCAGAATTTTTATGTTCATACACACAAAAATGTAAATTATGCAGAACTTTTATTTGATTGACGTGCTTCTACTGAAAAAATATATAAACAAGTGACAAATGATGTAAAGATAAGACTAGAATTAATGTTTACTCATGGATTTACTAAAAATCTAACATTGAGTTATTTTTTTTAACACTTTATAAAAATAAAGATACCGTCTAAGTTTAAAATAGTAGGTGATATATTTTTATAATTGTTGTGAATCTTGTTGGGTGGACTTCTATGTTATTATAAAAAGATTTAAGACAAATTTAGGAAATATGAAAAAAAATTGAAAGCTCAAGGATTTTTATTTCTCAGAAACCTTGTCACATCAGTCTACTGTAGCCGGTGTTGAGGGAAGTTGTTTTAATTTATGTTTTGGGTTTTTTTCACCCTGCAGAGAAGAACGTGTCTGAAGTCCCGAAGAACTCCGTCGATCTGTGGGAGGAGGGCCGAGTGGAGGATGAGCTCTCTCCTGAGGAGATTCAGATGGTGTGCAACATTAAAAAAAACTGGCTCAAATGCTGACTGAAATATAGATTTGTGTGATTCATGACTGTGCAGCTATTCTGTGTAACAATGTACAATGTAAAAAAGGCAAAAATATTCATTAGGATAGACTAGTAATACTTTAGAACTTTATTTTTCCGAATAAAACAGGCTTTTTGCTGTTCAGATAATGCGGAAAATTCAAAGTTTTGTTTAAGTTGAAATTACATCTAACATTTGGTGGACAAGGGATGAAAGTGTTGTGCTTTTGTGTAGTTTGAACAGGAAAACAAGAGATTGGTCAGTGAAATGAACAGCCTCGTGGATGAAGTGAGGTGAGATTTTGTTCCCTTCGCAGGAGTTTCAGTAAATAAGTGTTGTGAACGTTAAAATGAAAAGACATACATGTTTGGAGCAGTGTGTTTTTCACGCCATATTTATGCGCTCTTCCTACACTCGCCAGGCAAATCGAAGGGAAAGTGGTGGAGATTTCTCGACTTCAGGAGATCTTTGCTGAGAAAGTCTTACAGCAAGTGAGTCCCACTCTTTCCGTTTCCCCCCCCCATCCTGTCTCTTTAACGCCGTGCGGCGTTTGAAGAGTTTGGACGTAAACTTGTTGTCCGTTTCACTTCCTGTGACAGGAAAGCGAGATCGACAATATTCACGAGCTGGTCGTGGGTGCAACAGAGAACGTCAAAGAAGGCAATGAGGATATACGAGAGGTATGACATACGGGAGAAAATATCTGCATTTAGTCTTGGGTGATTGTTTTCTTTGTTTGGTTTTTTTTTGAATAATCTGTTTTTGTCTTACAAGGCAATCAAAAACAATGCTGGCTTCAGAGTCTGGATCCTCTTCTTCCTCGTCATGTGCTCTTTCTCGCTCCTCTTTCTGGATTGGTATGACAGCTAACACAGGCATCGCAGAGGCCCGGACAAAAGGAAGCTGTCTGAAACTGGGACATGTCTCAAAAAGACGCGATGACAACACTCTGCCGCAGCCTGTGGGACATCTTCTTCTTAATGAATATTGTCTTCGTTTCGCTGGTCCCTGCGCTGATCTGTTGTTCTTTGTTCGGCTTTTATTCGAGTGCACTTCTGCAGAGACCAGTTTCATATGGAGCGCTGTATCCAGCTTCACAGTTTACCCTGTGGATGGACAATTTGTTTTCTTTCCTACCACTAGAAGAGTGACAAGCGTCGGAGAGGCTGCGTCTGCGTGAAACTGAAGAGGAGAGCTCCCACAAAAACTAAATGTTTTCTGCTAATCCAGTCAAACAAGCCTCGTTGTACCACCAGATTCTTGCATCCTACTGTGCAATTAAATATACCATCCTCTTTAATTAAGATATAAACTAAAACTAGTTTTTGATTGTTTTGTTTTTCATTACATCATAATATAATTTATTAAAAATGTATGCATCTTACATTTAGGCTGAATTTGCAGTAACATGGAGATCTGTATGTCATATCTTTGTTTTCGGTAAAGCAGCTTTTGATGCATTGCTGCTAACCTGGTTAAGATTAAAGAACAAGTTTGCACATGTGTAACAGCATTTAAGTGAATTACTTTGGCTTTGATAAACTTACACCTTTTAACTGCATTTATGTGTGCATCACTGAGAAACATCTTTACCAAATGATTAATATAATAAGCATCCCTTGAAGGAATGCTTATTACCAACCACCTTGCCTGCACAACTCTGTTAGAGCTTCAAATGTGACTCTCAGCAACTTCCACCCTCAGCTTTAGCTCAATATCTTAATCTAATATAATCTAATTATAGCCATTTTCGCATTTGCTAGTATTATTAAGCTGTCGTGGCCATCTTGAATCAGGTGGACTTCCAAAGTTAATCAGTTGTAGATGTACCTCTAATGATTACTTTATGGGTTTCATTAAAATCCATCCATTGACTCATGAGATATTTTGCTAACAGACAGACAAACACACCTTCAGAGGATAATGAAAATGGTCATTTGGGCAACAGTTTGAAATGTGAGCTCTTTATTTCCATTGTTCATTCGACATTTTATTTAGCAAATGCACTTTAATGGTAATCATTACATCGTTTGAAAAAATGTACATATACTGGAACAGTTAAGGTTAAATGACAAATACAGGAAGGAAAAAAAAGCAACGGGACAAGCAACTAGTTGGATTGTTCCACTACAGACTAACTAATACCTGTGACGGCTGCTACCAGCCATCTGTGGTGACGATCAATGCAAAGCATTGCACAATACAGTGTCTTCACTAGCAAAACATTCAGTACAGCAGCAGTAAGTTATGCTATGAAAAGTAAGCATATTTTGTTCATAATTAATGGAAACAATCAAGTGCTATGAGCTGACTCAACACGGTCCAGAGTATTTTTTTTTCTTCTGCTGGTATGATTCCTCCAGGTCAAGCCTCAACGTCTAACAATATCATAACATTAAAATATTTCAGCACAGGTATAAACTCTGAGGCAAATATTCTAGTAGCTTTGCTGCTTCGAGTGAAAAAAAATCGATGATTCAAGGAGGTCTTTGCATGCTTTAAAATCAGCAACCCGGGTAAAGAAGAATTACAAAGCAGACCGGTTCCTAGTAGCGTCGTGCGTGCGTGTGCGGTAAAACAAGCGACGCAGACACGAGACGGCTCACGCTCGTTTCACAATCTGAGTGCTAACGTGAGCTGGTTCATATGTGTATGTACAAAGACCGTGTGTGACCTCCCCCCCCAGCCTTACACATTTGCCACTTTGTTTTGTCGTAAAATAAACAACATATGCTAGTCAAACAACTCGTGAATCCACCAAACTGAGCCTCGCTGTGCTGACAACATGTTCAAAGTTTCCACAGATTTCCAGCTACTGTACACATCAGCTGACCAAACTACATCGACAAGGCAGCATAGCACCTCAGGCAAGATAAGTTGACTTCTTTTTTTATTTTTGTTTGTTTGTTTGTTTTTTTCCCCCCACCTACTGAAAGCGACGGGACTGGATGTTTGCCTGAATGGCACAACCATGTTGTTATCATTATTACCATTTTATTTTTTTATTATTATTCTTCCGCAGCACTGGAGGCCACCTCCTGATCCCAGGCAGGTTAGGCCAGTTTCTGGCCCGTCTCCATCTCTTGCTGGGTTACCTTCTCCTCGGACATGATGGTCACCCACGGGGACACCGACCGAGTGATTGTCTGCTTGGCTATGTTGTAGCGGTTGATGTAGGTAAAGAGACGCCCATGGCCCTGAGGGGGGTAGTTCCCGTACAAGCCAGCAGGCATGCAGCGACCCTGCTGCTCCAGACACACATGATAAAAACACAGGTTAACACATCTTCACAATGGCAAGGCGAAACTCAAAATTTACACAAAGAGTGAAAACGTGATGACTCTGGACATGATTTTATTTGAGGAACTGATTCACAGAATTACATGAGAGGATTAGCTGACAGCAGATAAACTAGAGCCGCAGAAGAGCGCCTACGATCAAAAAGAAAAGTGGACAAGGTTCAAACCAAGCTAAACCTATCACTTGGCTTAACCGTGTTACATGCACAAAAATATAACATTTTAATTTTTGATTGAGATCGTAACATTACACATTAATGACAACATAATAAGTAAATACTGTGAAGCGTTTACCATGTAAACAAAGCTGTCAGGACACGGCTGCTCGTACTGGTAGATCTTGTAGACGACCAGAAACACCACACACACCAGGAAAGCCAGGGCACAGATCACCAGCAAGGTCACCTAAGGATGACAGCGACTTCATCAGCACAAGGCCCAACCTTTGGGTCAGTAAAACACAAGAAATCAGCTTCTACAGAGGGGCGAGAGAACAGATCCTCACGATCTTTGACACACATGCTTTTTAACTGTGACTGGGGTTAGTATGAGGTACTTTACAGTATCTTTTCAGACCTTCATCTTGTGCTTTTTGTTCCATCACACGAACTTTAAAAGTTACCTTTAGCCACGGAGACAACGCGAGGTTGACTGCAACTTTAACACAGGAAGGGATGGCGATCGAACTACGATTGATTACACAACAATTCAGTTTATTCAACCAATAATAATAATTATTCAGTTAAACGTAATTCGCACACCTTTCACCTTATAAAACTTCAGTCATCTACAAAGCCTAGAAACTGTTTTTTCTGCTTATTTTTTGATTGACATCAAAGGTTCTCAGGACCAATGCTAATACTGTCACTGTTGGACATAAATACTTTTTTTTTTTGTTGCATAAATGAATTCTACTTTCCCATCTATATAGGGTTTTATGGATGACTATCAATAAGGAATTATTAAAGAGCCTAAACTTAACCTTGTAACTTTATCAGTATCAAACAAGTTGCTATTGAAGAACAGTTTTTGGAGCTGGTAGGCATGATTACAGCTTTTTCCTTACAGAGGAATCAATATATTCACAAAGGATAAAAGCCTTCAGTTGTGTCTAATTGTCTGACCAGGGACAAAATTTAAACTTTGACCACACAGTTTAGTTTATAATAGCAATTACCTTTACTGGAAATACTAAAATGAAAGGTTTGAACATGTGTGTGTGTAATATTTCAAAGCTCCTGCCTGAACATCTTTTCAGCCGTTTCTTTTCTCTTGATAATAAAGACTGAATAAGAGGGCCGTGTTGAAAGTGCAAACACATCAACAGAGGAGTGGTATGTATACAAAAAGCTTGACGGCACACAAAGCTGCGACAGCAACAGCCAATCGGAGCCTCCGAATGTTGTGCTCACTTGATCGCCGAGTGCCTTGTATGACCATCTGTGAGGCTGAACTCTCCACTCTCAGGAGAGTTACGTAACGGCTACTGGCGTTACTGAGGAACGGGGGACAAACGGGAGGAGATGTTGCCTCATTATTGATCGCACTAAATCCTAAATAAAATAAGTAAATTACAGTGTTTTCTTGTGTATCTTTTAAGTGGAAATTACTCCAGTCGAAGATATATGTGACAGATAAGAGGAGATGCTTTAAGCCTGAGTCCAGGTTTCCTATATCGTTTTTAAGTGCTTTTGATGTGACTGAATCCTGAAGCAGTCACACAGCACCAAAACGAACAAAGGAAAGCAACAGGAGCTTTTTTTCTTTAAAAAAGAAAAAGAAAAAAAGGAGACTATCTGCAATGAAAGGTCTGCCTGCTGAATTTCAAAGCACCGGCACTTTGTTCTGTCAGACAGCGATGTGCCTCCCTGCCTTTTAGATGTCGCAGAAAGGAAGCTGCAGAAGGGAAGCGTGACACTCCTCGGAGAGACATCTGTTGATTAGGACTCCAAAAAAAAAGAGGAAGAGCTGCGAACTCTGTGAGCAAAAACCCAAACTCAAGGGGCTTCTCTCCTGCGTGCGAGCCCCTTCGAACGACAACTTTCAACTGCCTCTTGGACTAAACCCCACATTTTAAAAGGAGGCGCGTTAACAGGGAGGGAGGCGGCGGGAGGGATGTCGAGGCCATCACCATGGCAGCAGCCGAACGAGCGAGGCGAATCACTGCGTCTCACTGTAATCCATGCAAGATGGACACGAAGGAGGCCTGGGCGAAGGAGAAGGAAACACCAAAACGAAGTCGACAGCTGTCCCCCCCCTACCCCCCTGCAGCTCGGGACGGGTGTCTGCTCTCGGACACGCGCAGGCGTAGGAGGGAGAGAGAGACATTAAAAGCAGCACAGAAGCCAACCCCATTCTTACTTTGAGTCTCTCAGATACACCTTCAATGATGCTGATGGAGAACTCTGCGATTTTGGGGGACCGTAGCTTCCCCTTCTTGTTCTCGCCATCATAATCCGCCTTTGTCTTCACCACCACCTGGCAGGAAATATATCACACACATGCACAAATGAGAATGGGTTGCAGTTAAACCCACAGGAAGAAATGAGGCTGTTATTGTTAGATTTTAATACACATTTAACAATGGATATTGATCCCACACATACACAATAAAAACCTGTACTTTTCTAAAAAAGGGAACATGCATATGCTGAGTTTTATTCATTTAAAAGCAATTAACACATTTCTTTTACCTTATCAGGAGGTGGAAACTGCAGCTGGCTGGCATCTAGAGGTGTGATGAGAGGGATGGTGTCAAAGCCGTCCTCAGAAACCACCTTCCCGTTGGTTTTCTCGGTGAAATTATTCCCCAGTTTAACCATTTTTTACCCCCCTGCACGATAAAAAAAAAGGCAGGAAAACTGGAATTATTCAGGGAGATATCCGTGAAGAGTTGAGGATTTTGCGGGGGGGAAATGAAACAAAACGCGTTTAATAAAAGGCGCCTCGCGGGCCACAAGGAGACCGAGGAGGCTCCGACATAAAGGGACCGACGCGTCGTCGTGGTCATTAAAAAAAATATATATATTTATCATTTATGGGCTTTAGACACTCACCAGCTCAGCCGAGACGCGTTGTAAAGCGGTGTATTTCCCTCTTTATCGTTCCAGCTTTGCTCTCCGTGTGTGTATGCGCGCGCGCGCGTGTGTGTGTGTTTAAGATGTGACGCAGCCGATTTGTGAGGAGCTGCTGTACAATATGGCCAGCTGGGTTTGTGCTGCTGCTGCTGCTCCCTCCTCCTCCTCTTCCTCCTCTCACAGAGCTGGATGCTGCTGCTGCTGGCGTCTGGTGATGTAAGGTCCTCATCTCTCTCTCACACACACACTCTCTCGGACACACACACACTGCAATCAGCCTACCAGCTGGAGCCCATCAGCGCCAAACATTTAGAGCAGCAATCAAAGTGTGGCCGACAAAACTGCTTCTCTTATTGTGTTTATTGAATATGAGAGCCAGGTTTATAAAAAAAGAAAGAAAAAAAGGGGATATGGAGGGTCTACACAAGCAGCACTTGTAGATTTATTGTTTGCACACAGTATTGCACTGTTTTCTGCAACATAAAGATTTCTTATTTTGGGCAGGATGGCTCACATATTTCACACACACACACATACATTGGGAAAATAAGTCACAGAAACTGTTTTCTGACAAGAGCTGTGTGGTAAATATATATATTTGAAATGTCAACATAAAATTATAGATATAGCCTATAAAATTACTTGAACTAAATGGCAGTGTGGAGTGCAGTCAGGGCCAAAACTGTGTGTTTTGCTAAAGCCAGTATTTCATCTTTGTATGAAATTACTAGACTGGAAACCTGGAGGCATCCCTCGGGATGGCCTCAGTACAAGTTTAAAGTCCTGCCCCTCCGAACAAACAGGACTTTGCTCTTGGTAAAATAACATTTAAAAAAAATATATACTTTAGACATTTCTTTTGGGCGTTCCCTGTTGTTGATTCATGTAGTTCTTGCCTTGCTGCTCATTTTTTCTAACCCTTTTAGCCGTAATTAGTTATTTTATGCTTAAAAGAAAGAGGATTGTGACAGCTACAGTAGCCTGATTCCTGCTGAAGGCGCGGACACTTAGTCTTAAATTAGTAAGACACCACAGACATGTGGTGTCTTACTGGACCGTGACTGCTGGTGACAAATTACAAACGATGCTTGCAAAAGAGTTTCCAAAATGTCTTAAAACATTTATGAGGGTTCCTCATTTTCTCATGTTAGTCGCAGGGCCTCGCTCTTGCGTCGCATGAATTTTGAACACGTTCAAAACTTCTGCAAAAACAAATTCTCTCAAAATAGTCGCAAAGTCACCACAGGCGTCTAGAACCTGTCTCAGTCAAGGCGCCGTCAGCCAGAAATGTGAGACAACTTGGGCATATGGGCTCATGAAAACAAACTGTCAATGACTGGGGACAAAAAAAGAAAAGAAAAGAAATTGCAATCAAACTGAGACATAATTAAGATGCTCTGTTTCAGTTTCTGTGTGGTGACATTTCACATTGTTTTTAGATCTTTGCACAGAGTGATCAAATACATATTCTTTGTTTTACAATGATAATTTTGCTTTGGCACAAAATTATCAGCTAATTTCCTTTTTAATATATCCATTAGTGATAGGAATTCCAGTTCTTTTTATGGGATTTGGATTATTTGTCTCAACTCAGTTTACCAAGAAAATGAAGCAAAAACATCCAGATCCCAGAAAAGAGCCTTAAATCCCATCACCAACAGTCATAAGCACAGGGAAATCTTTCTTTAAATCTTATGAACAGACTGACTGATACAAAATAGGAGCAAGTGGGCTTGAACTTTGTGTCTTTTTTGTGTTAGCAATAAGTCCCTCCAAAGAAAAACATGCAGCCATCATTGTGTTGTGTCAAATTGGTCTCACATGCAAGAAAAGAGCTGCAAGACTATTTAGAGAAGTGCCAGGACCGTTTCCTCCTGAGGCGCTCTACAGAAACGTGTCGCCGTCAGTGCGGCGCTTGGTCAACACTGGTTTGGAACAATTTGCATGCACAGCGAGGTGAAGACTTTTGGACCCTGGACCAACTAAACCTCTGCAAGAAATCTAAGGACTGGACAGCAGAGAACTGATGCAAAGTTATTTTATCTGAAGAATCACCCTTTGGATTGTTAGGGGCATTTGAAAAATCTTTTATCTGGAAAAGAACATGTGTCGTGCTAACTGTGGCACATCCTGATACAGTCCATGTGGAGGGCATTTACTCAGTTCTGTCCAAGAGCACTGCCATGAATAACCGTATCAAAATATCCTCCAAAAGCAACTTCTTCAAACAGTTCAGGCACAATTTGGTGATCGGTGTATTTTCCAGCACGATGGACTTCTTTGTCTGAAAGCAGTACTGATAAATGTGGTTCAAAGATCACGCAGTTGAAAAGTTTGGACCTGTTCCAAGGAAACTCCTAAGATCTCAACCTCATTGAGAACCTGTGGTCCATTCTCAAAGAGCAGGGACCAGAAACCAACAAAGTGATCAACTCTGAGCGCTAATAATACAGGAATAGGTCACCATCAGTCAGGATTTGGACTAGAAGCTGATATCCAGCATGCCAAAACAAACTACCGAAATTATAAAGAAGGGTCAACATTGTATACACTGACTCTTTGCATAAATGTGATGTATTTGCTAATAAAACCTTTGAAACTTATGACATGTTTTGTATATTTTAAACCGTAAACTTCTGCTCATTGCTTTATTGTCCGGCTCTTTTTCACCTTCATCTCTTTAGCTGCCAGAACGGGCAGCTGCTCCTTTTTTATCAGCATTAAAGGTGATGGTATGTGAATGTTCACAGCCTGTTTTTACTGCCGCTAAGTGGCCAGTAAAACAGTCATTGCAGGTTTGTAAGCGGCTCTCAGTAAAAAGCTGCTTTCTGTCCTGATGTATTGACTTATTTGTTTTATAGTGGCCCATATGTTGGTATGGAACCTAAGAGGGGGAAACAACCTGCTCTCAATCACTGTGTGACAATAACTGGAAGAAAATAAATTGATCCATTAGGGTGAAACACAGTCTTGTTACATTTAAAGCATCTATAGCCAAGAACCATCATGTCTGATTAGACTTCATCCCCTGTCTCCTCATTATGTAGCCAGAAATGTTAAAACAAGCATGTGGCTGCATATCATCCGACAGCTTGTTGCCAGGTTACAGGGGGAATAAAACAGGATTAGAGGAAAAGACGCAGGACTGATCAAATCAAGTCTGTTCAGAGCGAAAATAGTCAACAGAAAACGGCAAAGGAAAGGAGTTGCAATGATGTCATCCTGGGATGAAGATCAAAGCGTTATGGATTTATGGCTTTAACAGCTGTTAAGACTTTACAAAGCTGATTCCCTTTAGGTTAAGGGTGTTTGATATTAAGTTACTGTCTACTACATTTCCTTTGTAATGAAATCACTCATTCCTGGAAAAAGAAATCCAGTTGCATAACATGATTCCTCAGGGGCACAGCATACCTGGTGCTGCACACATTGTCCCTTTACATGTGACGCTGTGTAGACACACTAGAAGTAACTGAGTATTGCACTGATGGTGGATAAACCAAAACCTTTTTTTTAGGTGCAACATATTTTGAACTGCTTATGTGACAGCCAGTCTTAAGATCATAAATGTCCAAATTCAGCAATAATACTCAGCACATATCAATTTTAAATACACTCACTGCACCAGGGCCTGACATGATTCACTCCTACTGGCTGCAGAAACTGGCCGCACTCCATGAACGCCTAGCAGGACAAATAAACCAGCTGCTGAAGGGTGGTTGACCCAAGTCCAGATAGTCCTGATCAGGAAGTGGCAATCCTATCCAACTACCGGCCAATCACCTGCCTCTGTACAACATGGAAGCTCCTGTCAGGCATCATAGCAGCTAAGATGAATAGGCACATGGGTCAATACAGAAGGGAACTGGCAGCAACTCTAGAGGAGCCAAGCACCAAAGCTGTAGCTTGAGACTATAAGACCAGACACACATACCTGTACACGGCCTGGATTGACTACAGGAAAGCCTATGACTCGATGCCCCACACATGGCTCCTGGAGTGCCTTAAACTGTACAGCATCAACAGGACACCAAGAGTCTTCATTAAGAACTTGATAGGAATGTGGAAGACAACTCTAGAGGCCAATTCAAAGCCAACTGCACAGGTCAGCATCAAGTGCAGCATATACTAAGGTGATGCGTTGTCCCCACTCCTGTTCTGCGTGGGTCTGAACCCCCTCAGCCAGATCATCACAAAGTGTGGCTGTGGGTACCGGCTCAAAAGTGGAACAGTCATCAGTCGCTTCTTCTACATGGATGACAACAAGTATGCTAAAAATGAGTGAGACATCGACCTCACTAGGATACACAGCAAGGACATTGAAATGTCACTCGCAATGAATAAATGTGGTTAGAGAAGTAAGGTGATTACAATCTACAACATGAAGGTGGCATTGCAGATGTCCAGGACAGCTACAAATACCTTGAAATCCCACAGGCAATTGGCAACCATGATGAGGCCACAAGGACTTCAGCCACAACCAAATATCTACAGAGAGTAAGGCAGGTCTTGAAGAGCCACCTGAATGGAAAGAACAAAGTTCAAGCTGTGAACAGCCTCTCCAGTCATCAGCTAGTCTGCCGGTATAATAGTCTGGCCAGAGGAGGAGTTAGAAGCCACTGAATACAGAAAACATCCACATAAAAAACAACTGATTGTTTATTGTGAGAGTTTAAGTTATGCATTAAAGCCGACTGTAGACAAATAGTTTTATGCATTCATTTTTGAGGTAGCAAAACAGAGAAGTTTGTTGAGGTTTCTGCTGCAGCTTTTCATTGAAAAGTTAAAACACTAGAGGGAGACACCGGCTCAGAGCTTAACTGAGGTCTGTTCTGTAGGCTGGTGATTTAGTTGGATTTTTTTTTATTGTTATTAAGTTTCGGTACTAGATTTTACAAGATGTGCGTCAGATCTTGAGCTAAATACTCCCTCATGTTGTGTACCTACTTAATCCTGTTCAGGGTTGTGGGGGTCTGGTGTTTATATTTCTGCCATCTGGTGCCGTTTTTCTCATTTTATCTTAGTCTTTATTCAGATTTAATACCAGACCTGTTGATTTCCTGACAGATCGACTGAAACTTCACAGACTTTAACAAAACTATAAACTGTGGTTTGAAAGTATTTTGGTTTACCTTAAACAGGTTCAGCAAAAATCTGATAAGATCCTCATCTTTTTAACCAAATATATATATAAATATTAAATGGAAAGAGTGAGCAAAATAAAACCATGGAAACTTCAATGCAATCTGCCATTTTAATATTTACTCGACCTGGCTGTTGTCATTGTATAATTAGATTGAATTAAATTGTTTTAGTTTAGGTTGCCATGATTTTAGTTATGATTTGGTTCTATGTAAATAAAGCTGAACTGAAGTGAATACACCAAAAATAAAACTAAGGAATAGAGTAGTACTTTGTCCAGAAAAGGCATCATAGGTTTATAAAAAGATTATTGTGCTCAAAAAAGTGAACCCTGTGATCTGTAGTGATGTGTAAAATGTGAGTCAGCCTTATATGGAACTGCTGTGTCTTTAAAGCCCACGCTGTTTTTGGCTCCCTGCCCAGAAACTTTATTTCCCATTTCCCATCCAGCCACATGGACCGGACTCGGCCGCGCAGACAGAACAAGAACCTTCCCTCTGAGAGCAGCGGCTCCAACGGCAGCCTGAACCCGAGACCCTCCAACTCGCACCCAGAGACACGCACATCTCCAGGAACCTCCCAGCAGCTCTGACACAGCCTCCTGGTCCTCAAAGCACAGAGAGGTAAGACTTCCACCTCAGAAAGTGTGACAGCTTTCAGGCGTGCCACCGTAAAGTAGCACGTTTGTGTCTTAGACAGCCGGTTTTATGGTTTTGATCTGCTGACTTTTGAACCGTTCTGCCTGGAGCCTCAGCGAGTGCGCTGGGTTTGCTGTAAAGGTTCTGCTGCCACATGAGAGCTATTGTCTTTGAAAAACAAAGCCTCTTTTCACAAATCCATAATGCCCTTCAGTAGCCAGGCCAGCGGTATGTGGGCTTTGTGATGTGAACTATTTTTTAAATGCTTATGAAAAGACTTGTTCAGTGACAGGTTTACTGAAAGTTTGCTTACTTGAATGATTTCCCTCCTGAAGAAGAAATAGAGAAGTGTGAGTGGAAAGTTGGCAAGAATGGTTTGAGTTTTCACAGCTAACAGGACTGTATAAACACCTAGAAACTGGCTGAATGAATGGGCCATGCCACAGGCGCCATCGTCCACTGTCGTGTTGTAGTAAACAGAGTGAGACCTGTAAACATCCCGGCTTGTTGTTGTGGAAAACACACACACACACGGTGGCCGCACCACTGTGCTGCTGAAGTTTCTGGACTGTAATTTTTCTGCGGAGATGAGGTCACAGACAGACACACCCAGAGGCTCAGTGCTCTGAGCAGGAAAGGCCACGGGTGGAAGACGTTCTGCCCTGGCTCCGAGTGACTCACTCGCTGGGAGGAAGCCGCTGTTTGTTGGAATTTCCATTCAGCTTGGAGCGGAGGAATTTCAGTCTGGATGTGGTGTTTAAACTGAGGCACAAAGCACAATGTGCACAGGAGTCAACATGACAGCTCCAGTGAGATCACATACGGAGACTTTTAAATCAGTCCGCTGAAATGAAAAATAATTCTTTTCTGCGTGTACTGACTCTTGAATGTGTTTGGAATGCAAATTATCTCCTTTTCTCTATGCCGAAAACCTGGAGTTATTTGACCTACGACCATTTTAACCCTCGCTTCCTGGTGTCTTCCTTCTCTCTGCGAACATGCAAAATGAGCACAATGTATTTAGAGCCACTGCCAGAATTTGCAAAACAGTCTTTTTTTTTTGTCCATTGCTTTGATTTGGAGAGGCCCAGAAGCTCAGATTTAGCAGCAAAAACAGACTCGGAGGAGGCAGAAATGGGAGGTTTGAGTCAACCCGAGATTGTTTCTCAAACTTCTGTTCTCATGTCCCTGAAATAGACTCACAGGCTCGGATCGAAGACGCTCATGGTTTGGCTGAAACTGAAGTGAAAGTGTGACAATGAAGTTATTCTTGATCAGTAACTTTTTCTGATGCCCGAAACATTATTAAATCTCTTTTATAAAAACCAGGCAAAACAACCACAGTATATACGACATATGTTGCATCGTGTTACGGTTATTCAGACTCTTTTCACACTACAGCGTCTTTTCTTCCCTCCTGATCTGGAAGCCAGATTGTGCAACTTCCTGGCTGTAAAAACACTGCATGATTTAGTGGGAAAGAAAAAAAAAACAAAAAGAGACCCATTGTCTTAACTCTGTGCCTACGATCACTTGTTCTGTTCACAGCTATTTAAATCTGACAGTGTGGATGACACACAAGGGTTTTCTTCTCCTGCGCAGCTTATAGATGAACTCTGAAGCACCTTTGTGTGAAAGGTGCTCTACAAATAAAGTCCAAATGATTGCTACGGCACACAGGTCCCAGCAGAGCATTTGTGTCAGCTGATGCAATTTAAAAAAAACAAAAAACTTTTGCATGTCTGCACAAGTTTGTGGTTATCCCTTTACAGGTGCTGGTCATAAAATTAGAATATCATGAAAAAGTAGATTGATTTCAGTAATTCCATTTAAAAAGTGAAACTTGTATATTATATTCATACATTACATACAAACTCATATATTTCAAATGT
>NC_051433.1:19131100-19205611 GCF_001649575.2 Kryptolebias marmoratus
TATGATGAATTTGAGATTTTCATTTGTTGTCATTTGTAATCATCAAAATTAAACGAAATAAACATTTGAAATATATGAGTTTGTATGTAATGTATGAATATAATATACAAGTTTCACTTTTTAAATGGAATTACTGAAATCAATCTACTTTTTCCATGATATTCTAATTTTATGACCAGCACCTGTAAATGCAGTTTCTACATACTGTAAGGCTTGCACACGGCAATACTTTACTAGTTTCCTTTTTGCAAATAAATGTCCAAATAAAGCTCTGCCGGGCACAAGACAATTTTTTTTTAGAAAATGATTGTAGGTATTGTGCAACCATGCAAACACCACACAGCGTGGGGATTTATGGGATACACTGATTGCCATCTGTGTGCTAAATTTAGCGCGATAAAGACGAATTCCTCTCATTGTCATCAGCTTTTTTTTTTAAAATAAAAAAATAAAACTGATCTCAGCCATGAAGACTGGAGGCAAGATTTGAATTGTATACCAAATACCTAAAACATGCGTCAGACTAAAAGCATTCCTTTTTTTAATCTGATAGCAGTTAAAAATAAAGCTCCAAGTAAGCACTTCCATTGGTACAATGTACGGTGTAAAAGCAAGGTTGACCTTTGACCTCTGCACATTTTAATGCATAAATGAACTGAAAACAGAGTGTCTGTGCTTAACTTAGACATAAACATGTTTAAAAATCTTCCAGTTCTTTATCAATGTTAAAATTCTTAAGTTTCTTCAGATTAAACGTAGGCTATTTAGCATGTGACTATTTATCTCTGTGTTTTCAGTTTTAAATTGAACCCTCCTTCCTAAAACTCCTAAACCCGTTTTTGATTGCCATCCAGGCTGAAAGCTTGCCAAGAACGAGACGTTTAAGCATTAATTTTGTCACATAAACTTGATATTGTTTCAGCTCTGACCCATTCCCCCCCCAACTAAACCAACTAAACCCATTCCCCACTGTGGGCGGCAGTAGCTCAGGAGGTAGGGGTTTGTCCTGTAATCGGAGGGTTGCTGGTTCAAGCCCCCGCTCCGGCTGTCTCAGCCGTTGTGTCCTTGCCTACTGGTGGTGGTCAGAGGGCTCCGTGGCGCCGGTGTGATGGCAGCCTCACTTCTGTCCGCCCGCCCCAGGGCAGCTGTGGCTACATTGTAGCTTACCACCATCAGTGTGTGGATGAATGGGTGAATGATTGTAGTGTAAAGCACTTTGGGGTCCTTGGACTAGATAAAGCGCTATATAAGTGCAAGCCATTTACCATTTAAACACAGAACCTGTTTGTGCTTGCTCGTGACTGTTGTTTTTCAAAGAAGCGCTGCTGCCTCAGGAAATAGTCCAATTTTTTTCTTTTCTCTGAATGACAATAAGTAGGTTTCTCTTTCTAAATACAAGTACAGATAAGTTATTTAACCTGTGATCAGTTGAACAAGACAAAATATTAGGAATTCAATATTATCATGAAAAAAAAACAAGAGCTCAAAGCAGGCAATTTCACCAGTTTTCATGTCTCTTCCCCAAAAAACACCCGTTCTGAATGGTAGTCATTTGAACGAGCAGGGATCCTGTGTTTCTTGTCAGGAACTGGTAAAGCCACATCTCTCAAACGCTCTGAGCCACGCCCCATTTTATCTCATGACAAACAGCTTTTTATGGCCAAGACTTTCTACCCAAAACAACAGGGCAACAAGACACTACCCTCCCACTTTTATTACGTCGAGGGAGGAGACTTATGCGGCTGCCGGGCAAAGGAGGGACGGCCCACCTGTCAAAAGACAGAAGAAAACCGATAGCGGCACACCGCAGTTACCTGCCGAACTGCCGCAGAGGTGCGGAACATGCCGAGCAGCTGAGGGAAGCCGTGGCTCCGTCTGACTACTGACTGGAGAGCAGGGAGATCAAAATGGGTGGAACTATCAGTCAGAAGAAGAGCATCAAGCGAACAGGTTCCAGGTCCTCCAAAAACACCACGTGAGTCAACTCAGTTACCGGTTTGAGGCTGATTTTCAACACTCGAGTTCTTTGGTGGCTAGACAGTTCAAAGTTATATAATATTTTTTTAACATGCTACACACCCTCAGCTCTAACAGTGACTGGGCAGATACGTAGTGTATGTTTTCCATGTGGTGTGTGACTGCTCTCTCTTCAGGTGTACATGCAAATATTCACACGCCCTCAGAGCGGCCACGGATAAGGCTGCGTTTGGACGGACCGAAAAACGCCAGCACACTGAACTTACAAGAATGTAGCCAACGAGACACAAAAAAGATTAAATCAGATGATGTAAGGAACACGAAGTAAACAAGAAGTTAAGACAAATCTAAATTTAATGGTCACATTCGTGTTTTTGTTTTAAAAATAGCTTGTTTAGCATAATCAGTTGGGATTTTGTCGGAAATTATTCACAGTTGTCCTTCTTACAGCATGATCTCATTGTGAGAAATATAACCTAACTGTGTCAATGTTTGCTTGAGGCGGCTTGCCTTTTAATACTAGGCGGGAGGGTTAGCAGCAGGGCGAGTTGAACTGCGCTGATCTTAGAGTTTTCTGAAAACACTTTTCATACAGATCACAATAAAATACAGACTACAGAACTTTTTTTAACTGTGCTGCTGTATAGCACTCATCAAGTGGAAATTAGTTTGTAGAGACAGAAAATCATAATGACAGCAGCTGTGGTCACAGTTTTAGTAAATTTAAAAAAAAAAAGCTCTGCTGGTAGCTGTCTTTACTGATGTATTTTAAGTCGAGAAGTAAAATAAAATCGATACATCAATTTCCTTACAAAGCAGAGACATTCCCTTTGTTCATGAAACCATCAGTTTTTGAATCGGCAGCACGTTTTGCTCCCTTAACTTTGATTGTCTGTTTCAACGCTCGCCTGGGATGTCTCCATCTCCTCTGATCTCACCCAGGTTTTAGGAGACTTCTTCTGTGTCGTGGTAGTTTCAGACTGACACTTGTCGGCGAACCGTTCGCGGGCTTTCTCCCAGTTTTTATGAGACTTTGATTTGGTCACAGACATGTTGTCCACAGACAGGACGGCGCCTGCTCCCAAACCTGACTGAGACGTTCTGATTTTCAGCTCGATCTGTGGGGATGAGAGTGACCCAGAGAAGAAAATCAAACATTTTTGTTGCTATACGTTAGATTGAGGGAAAAAAAAAAAAAAAGACCTCCCAGCAGCATAATCAACTGATTATCTTACAGGGTTTTTCATTCCTGTTCCCTCTTTACCCAGGCCCTCTCCTTTCTTCCAGCCCATCTTTTCCAACATCTTCCGGCCTTTATTGACTTCACTGATCTCCCTTTAGAACAAAGAGAAAACAATATAGAATCAAGAGTGATTACAGTCACTGGGGGATGGAACAGAGGTCAGAGAGACGAGCCTGTGATTGGGAGGTTGAATCCCAAAACGGGCACAAACTCTTGGTCAGGAAGGTGAGGCGCCTACATCTGCCTCCACCCTCTTTAGCCCCACTGTGAGCCCCTTGACCCTCCAGCTGCTCCCTGGGTGCCTTAGATGGCAGCCCTCTGCTCCACATGTGTGTGCCCACATGTGCGATGCGGAAAAATGCAGAGAATGATTTTCCCCATTGGCGATTAAAATACGGCGATGATGACTGTGGGTGTGCTTACTCGTGTACTGAAGCAGGGGCATCATCTCGTTGGAAAACTCCCTCGCTGCCCACAGTTTGGCGCCGAGACTCGGCTCTGTCCTTGTATCTGGGGTTCTTCAGGGCTTTGGTCTCCTCGAACTCGCTGCTCTGTGTAGATAAAGAACAGAAATGCGTGGATACACGAAGAAAAAGAAGGCTTGATTCCTTTCGCCTAGAAGATCAGCTACAGCCAGTTTAAAACTTACTTGTAGGCCATATTTTGCCTTCATCTGCTTCAGCTCTTTCTGTCGAAGTGATTCTTTATCCTCTTTGCTGGGACCAGGTCCTTTAGGAATATAACAATAATAAATCTTACTTTATAGACATTTTAGTGGATCTATACACATCTGTTTCCATGCATGTGTTTTCTCACCAGTGCCCTCCTCTCTCCTGTGCTTGCTGAGGTGAGCCATCACTTGTCCGGGCTCACAGCCGTCACAGGTGTCCGTGCCTGAGTGGATATGGAAGGACAGCACAGTCTCTCCCATCTTAACTTCATCGCCATGCATCAGTGCATGTGGCTCAGACTTGGTTTTTGGCTGCAAAAAAAAAAAGAAGTTATATACAAAACGTTATAATTAATTTATATGCTTTTACAGTTTTTTGACACGCTGAGGTGACATGCTGACCTGTAAAATGCGGCTGCCGTTGATGACGGTCCCATTCTGGCTCCCCTGGTCCACCAGCACGTAGCTCTGCTGTTCTTGGTCAAAGTACACCTCTGCATGGAACTAAAGCCAAACAGATACAGCATTTAAAAACAATACATTGCCTTGAATGAAACAAAAGATTAAGTTGCAGGTAAAGTGGAGATGGGTACCTTGCTGATGCCAATTTCTGGTATTCGAACTGCATGGTCCATATCTTTCTCTCTGTGAACAAAAACACCTAGATGAGTTATCCTATGACATTTTTACGTAAGACATGTGGTTCAGAGCTGCACCACTTTGACGTTTTCTTTTTAAATGATTAACTTGGTATGAAAACATTGACTCTTTTACTGAGGAAGGACTCGCTACATAAAAACAAGAGAAAAGAGGACCAACCTGCCAAATGTTGCTGGAGAGTCGGCTGTGATGATAAACAGAGTTCCCACCTGCAGCACCGGAGACCTCACCACCGTCACTCTAACACAGGGAGGCCAAATGCTCCTCACTGTAAGACAAACCATCCATCTGCACTGTCACTGGAACATTTCAGTCCCAGAGAGACACTGATCAACATACAACTGACAAATAACTATTTCTAACATCAAATTACAAGCAGATTAAATAATTAGCCTTAAATTCTGATCTGGAAGATGTGCCCTGTACATGTCACAGTTGCGTCAACATCCTCTCACCTTCTTGGCTCTGCACTTCCATTTCTAACTCCGGACTTTCCCTGGACTTTTTAGAGCTGCAAGATGATGAGGGTGAGGGTGGGGACTCCCAGTCTTCCTTCTCTGACTCCGTGATCTCCCCCTCCTCTGGTTCACTGTTGCCTGCCGACTCATCACTCTGATGCGAGTTCTTCTTCTTCTTTTTGTGCTTCTCTGATTTTGATTTCTTCCTCTTCTTTTTCAAACGGCCCTTATCCTCATGGTGTGAGCCATTTTTGAGCTTTTTCCTCTTCGATGACGATCGCTCCCCTTCTTCCCGATGTTTAGAGGAGTCTTTTCTACTCTGAGTAGAGTTCGGGCTGCGCGACCGTCGGTGTGGTTTTTGAGATTCCACACGGTTGGTTTCTTCTTGTTCGTGTTTTGGGTCATCTAATTTGATTTCCTGCCACCAGACAGTCAGCAGTGAGATTACCATCTCTAATGTCTGCAAACCAGCTGACTTTTGACTGAGGATCCCATATCTTGTCTCAAAGTCTCAATACATGAGTCTCAGTCTTTAAAGACAAATCATCGTTTCCCCAGATTACTCCAGAAAATACAGGACAATCAATATATTGTTTTCCATCCAGAGTTCGACAATCCAGTGACCATATATTCTAATACACCAAGGGTTATGACCCCGTACAGACCAAATAATATCTGTTTGAAGCACTTTTTGTATGAATAATTCCACTCAGAGGTATTGGGATCAGTGTATGTGAAATTTGATTATATTTAAATACTGATGTTAAAGTTAAAAAAAAAACAGCTTTAAATAAAAAAACAAAACAAGAAATATATATATCAGTGTTTTGCAGTGTAATGCTAAAGATATACCTCTGTAGGAGGGAGTTTTCCAGTAAGTGGAAATCTTCATTTTAGCCAAAGAGTTAGTCACATCTTGCACCTAAATCAGAGGAATAGTCTTTTAGTCAACTAGCTTCATGTTACTGCAAGGAGAAAAATGTACGTTTTTAAAGACCAAGACCAAGAGAAGTCAAGAGAACTTTAAGGGGATCTACAAAGCCAAAAGCCAGCTGTCAAATATAAAACTTCCAAGAAATCTCCTTTATGAAGTGTCTATCTGTTACGTACCCTTTCATCCTGATGTGAGGTTTTCTTGACCCCCTTTTTGAACTTTCTCCATTTCTTGTCCACATCAGCTGTTTCTTGGCTCGGATCAGCACTGCTCTGTGCAGCAGGCATCTCAATCCTGGAATGAAACTGATACCGTCCGCTCTCTGCATCGTAGTAGTAGTATATACCCGTGTTGGCATCATAGTATAACTGACTGGCCTGTGGTAGAGGGAAAAACATGAAGAAGATTTGAAAGATTAATGATAATAGTAACAATTTGTAACAATAAACTGGATTAAAACCTTCCAAATCTAACCCAAAATAAACCCTCAACAACAAACCGAGTCATAGTAGAAGCCTGTGCTGTGGTCGTAGTACATCCCAGAAGTCTCATCAAACACAAACCCGGTCTGGGTCATAGCCTCTTCAGCGGTGGCTCTCAACATGTCAGCTATAGATCCTGCATCACCTTCCTGAAACAGACAACATTTTGAAGAAACAGAAATATGTCAATTTTAATGCATGAATACAATTTACACTCTCATACTGTACCAAAACAGATGTATTTAATTATTAAAAATTTGATTTAAAGAAACAAACCTCTGTTGCAGCTACGTCGCTGCTTTCAGGTGGACCTGACCCATCTGTGGCTGCCACTTCATTTGTTAAAACCTCTGCTGTTGTGCTGTAATCAGCTGCATCCACCGCTGCTGCTGCTGCTGCTGCTGCTTCTGTCGTCACGTTTAGATTTTCCTGAGAGTCTGTCCCCTCGACGTTCTGATTGTAACCTCCATAGTAATAGTTGTAATAATCTAAAACAAAAAATGTAATCATTTGTAACATATTTTTAACAAATTTTACTTAACTTGTTATAAAAGGTACACACCCACCTGTTTCTGTCCATACGTATTCTTCTGTCTGAGTTTCACTGTTGACTTTGTCTTTATCCTTCTTCTTCCGTTCGTGAATCTCTGCACTCAGTTGGTCAACCTGAAGCAATGTGTTCATTTTGTTTTTTTTAAATAAATGGATAGGCCACACTTTTTAAAGCTTTAAAGTGACATGTAAAAACTGCTAATGAACAAAAGGCACACCATTAGAAATGAAAGGTACTTTTTAAAAATTAAACTTGTAAGGGATAAATCAGAGATGCCTTTTTCCCCACTGCAAATTCAATTAGGTAGCTTAGAAATCGCCCAAAAAAACATTGATATTTAGGACAATTATGGCAAATTTTCACATGGTTGGAAGGCCAGTGTTTGTAATAAGTATATGATATGCTGTATATCAGACTACAAGAAGCTCTAAGACATTCTCGGACTGTCTGATCAGATTAAAATATATTTGTTTGTTTTAGAGGACTGACCTGCTTCCTGAGGTCTTCATTGTAACTCTCTGTGCTCTTCTGCAGCCTCTCCGAGTGGCTCAGCTGCTTCTGTAACTTGGCCAGCTCGGCTCGGCACTCTTTCAGCTCCTGTTTCAATGACTCCACTTTCAAACGGAGCACGGCCACCTCGTACTCGCTTTCGGGCTCTTCCTTTCCACTGTCTTCGTCCTCCATCGCGAACACTGAGGCGACAACACAAGCGTGAATGTCTAAACTCGACACTTTCACTTAGTTGCACGAAAAACGCACCAGCTGAAGCCTGCGAACCCGTAAACCAGTGCGTGTCTCCCGTTTCTTTTCGTACCGTTTGCTTCGTTTCCGTCGGGTGAGAGGTGAATTTCTCGTCAAAGCGGCACATGAACCGACCTGAAAGTTGAAAATAGACATCTTGTAACCGTCATATGTGTTGGACAGAGCCGAGTACATGTTTTATGATAATTAGACAGTTACAGTTGACAGTAGAAATGTTTACAGTCCACCCTGTTTAGCGACCGCCATTAACCAACGGATAAAACGTTGGAGCGGAAGTGGTTCTTCTTCGGGTCTGGAGGACAGCAGCACAAAAAAACTCTGTCGCCATCCTGCGAGGAACAGTTGCTACTAGTTAGTAGATTTTTTTTATTCCACGTCATGTTTAACTTAATGGTGCTGTGTTTCAAAGTAGAGCTTGGTAAGTGTCTCTCCAGACGTTTTATCTTCTCTGTATATAAACACATTAATCTCTTTCCGACAACTGAGCGTTTTATCCCCGTTGTAAAGTTTTAATTTCCATGTCAAAACTCCTCCACACGTATCTGGACTCATAATTTTACATTTCTTAGTCAATACTTGGTCAACGTTTGATGTTTATGTGCAGATATTTAATGCAAATTTTGTTCCATAAAGCGCCATATATATATAGAGTAAGAACAACAGGGAGCAGTATTTTTGACAGGGGGAAACGACAGGCCTCTTTCACGGTAGACATTTTGAAGAGTGCTCCACTTCCGCCGCAGCAGAACCTCCTCTAAACAGAATGCAGCTCTTATTAATACACCTGGGCCTTTCCTTACTCTTTCAAGAGGTCTGCCGTGAAATAGACCTATAAGAGAGTGCACACATCTGTGGGTTAACATGAGACAGGTGACTTAAGTGGTTAATCAGGAAATGATGGAGATGACCTAAAAGGTGACATCATCATGGTGGCCACGTCCAGTTTTCTATACAATAAATGTAAAAAACATTCAGGTTGTCATCTTTTAGCATATAGATTCCTGGAAAAAATCTGGAAGTGCAGATGTTTTTTCATGCTCTAATTTTTTTTTGGTTTACCACCTTATCCAGACCTGTAACATACTAAAAACTAATTTCCTACGTTTCAAGACTGCATATGAATCATGCTAATCAGTGTTATAAACAGTATAGCTCCAGATCTTAAGTCATTTCTAGGGCTGTACAATAAAAACTTGGGATGTGAAATATTGTGTATTGCTCCTGAACCCCTCGTAACTGAAGAGAGGAAGAGAAGCCCTTGTAACTTCAGGTTCATTTGACCCAAAGGGTTAATATTGTGATGACAATATCAGTTGCAACAAGCCCCATTTCCCTCACGTTCTCTCTGTCATTAATCATCTAAACCAGGTGTGGGCATCAAGGCCAGCGAGAGTCTGTTGGATCGACCAAATATATCATTAGCATGAATAACTTGAATGCACGGTAGTTGAAATATGATTTATTGCAGTTTTTTTGCAATATAGATAACACTTGCTGATATTGTGATGATAATAAATGTTTGATACATTGTGCAGCCCTAGGTTGCACCCGTATCTTAAAGTTTGCAGATCTGTAAAGTAATAAAAAATTAAGTCAAGATAAAAAGAAACATTTAAAGTATCATTAAGTGCAAGTCATAGAATACAGTAAATGTCACATAAGAATGTCTGGTTACTGTATTAACTTTGGTTTAGTTTTTTTTTGTTTTTTTGGTATTTTTTTGCTGTTATAAGAAGTTTTTAGCAACTTTTCATTAGCAGCCACTGTCTGGGCATTGGTATATTCTTTGGCCATCAGATGGCAGTAAAGTACATCACATTCTGCTATTTTACAGCTCAGATGAACAGAAAACAAACAAACGGTGTGGCAGTTAAAACAAAAAAAGTTTAGATTTGAGAGAAAACTTCCTCATCTCTGGGAGAATGTGAAGGGATGACTTGTGACTTTTTGTGAATAGTTGGACAGTATTCCTATCTCGCTGCTCAGTCTGCGTCCTCCCTTGTGTTGGCTGTTTGAAGGATGACAGATTAGCTTCTCTCAGGAGGCAGAAGTAAGAACTTCATTGTGCTGACATAGACTAAATGTTCTTTGTCCTCCCTCTCCCTCATTCCTCATTCGCACATAACAGTTTCTCTGGTCAGATATTATTTACTTCCCTCCTCCTCCTCCTCCTCTCCGGCAGCTCCTCTTCCTCTAACCTTTCTGCCCCATTCTTTTTGCACACATCCGTTAATTCCTGGGAACGTCTGGTCTCATCCGTGTGTTTGCCTGGACTATCCAAGGCAGAACCATCTAGACTTATTTTAGACTTCACAAAAAGGCCTGTTACATAATCACACGGCTCCACTGTTGTCTCTTGTTCTGTTTACAGTGAGAAAGTATTTAAAGTACTGGACTGTTTCCACTGCGCAAACGGAATTTTCCCCGTTTTATTCCTTCACGGTTTCAGACACAGAAAGTGAACATGTTCGAGTCATCATCGGGCACATTTAGAGCAGGAAAGTATCATTTAGAATTGGGTTCAGATGAGAATCAGTAAAAGTGAAAGCCAGGTCGGGTTGGTGTCTCATTTTAGTGACTTTTTGTTTTATTAAAAACGAGTTTTGAGATTCCTCCCACTGTGCTTGAAATCTGAGCCCTTTTGGTTTCTGGTGCAGCGTCAGACGTTTTGGCAGGAGCTCTGAGGTTTGTGAAGCTGGTGGCTGAGCAGGCTTTTAGGAATGGATTGGGGGGGTCTTTTATCAGGGGACACACACAGCTGCCTATTTCTGCCCACTGATGTTTACTGATGCCAATTTTAGACAAGAAAAGCACAAGTCCACAAGGGCATGAAGTTGAGAACAGGAAAACAAAAGGGAGCTCAGGTTTTTCTTTAAGAAAACAGCCAACAAATAGTTTAGGTTTTGGAATTTCAGATTTTTGTTTTGTCAGAAAAGTAATAGTAGCCCTTTCTTTTATAATGTGTGTGGCTTAAATAGCAGTATATCATTTTGTTCCATTTTTGTGCATAATCTATTGTTAAATAAACTGTCACTGTAGGAAACAAAGCTTTTGTAGTCTCTCAGTCAGGGACTTTATTTCTAAACCTGTAAAACAGAACATTTTACAGATAAAATCAGTTTCCACACTATGGGACACAGCACTTCATTATGTCCTTAGATCTAAATGCGCTCCCAGTTGATGCTTGTAATAACTGGGCAGAACACAAATTCCACCCTTCCTGGTCGAATGTGGAAACTCTGAGTCTGGTTGAGGTTTTGTGTCTTTGCTCCCTCATGAAACCTCAGAAAGAGTTTATCTGCAGCTGCAGCACAACCATGTTTTTTGGAGCACAACAAGCTCAGTTAAAAGAGAATCCAAAGGAAGACAACGAGTGTACGTTTAGAAACTTACAGTCACAATGACAGCTGCTGGGGACGGTTACATGGCTCAAAGTTCTTATTTCTTATTTGTAATTTTTACCATTTATTTTGTTGTTTTTAAATTGTCAAATTATTGTGCAGATCAGTGTTTCATTGCTCCAGTCGAACTTTGTCTGAAATGTGTTGTTGTGGTCAAATACAATGTGGATTTCTTTATTTTTTAAAATCAATTTATGTTTATAACGAATATATGGTTTATATGATTTACAAGTACACAGATTCGTTATTGTTAATTGCCATTATAGATGATTTCTAAACTATTTTAAGAATGTCTTAAATAAGGCACTGTCCTGGCGTTTAAGAAAGCGCCAGTTTTTCTCACTAGGTTTCCCTGGATGTTTGTATTTTAGCAGCATCACTTGACAGAATGATCATCTGGAGGTTTTTCAGAGGGATGTTGATACTGCTCCTCAAACATTTCACTGATCAGCACGTGTGTAAGATACCACAACGAGTTTTTTATTTTTATAATGGATCAGTTGTGTTGTGGTTCTATGTCTGATCTGTTACCTTAGACAAAATGAATCCAGTCAGGTGGTTCTGCGGAGGTGACACAACAGAACTGGTTCCCCTGGTCAGGCATGCCTGTCTGCTACTGGATGGGAGAAAACAGTTAACTGTTGAACAGCCTGGGGGACAGAGGAGGACGAGGGGGGGTGATAAAGTCTTTAAGATCCAGCCCCACATTCCTAACCTCTCTTTGGACTATAAAACGTGGAGCCCCAACAGTTCAGCTCCTCCTCTTCCTCCACCTCCTCCTCCCTGTGTGTGTGTGTGTGTGTTTGTTTTGTGGCTCAGTCTTTCTGAAAGTGGAAGAGCGATCTGACAGGAACATACCATTCTCCAACCACAGGGGGGAAGTTGTTTAGCAGAGCGAAGGGAAGCTGCAGTCAGTTTGAGAGCTCCGGGCTCTCCTCCTCCCCTCCCTCCACTTGGTTTTCTGTCAGTGATCTGCTCCGAGGTGGAGGGGGTTCAGAGGAGGAGAGCGAGCGAGCAGAGCGTTTGAGAAACCAGCTGATCAGAGCTGAGGCATTCTGCCACAGAGGGGAGAGTCGGCGTGACTGGAAAAAAGAAAAACACAGAAGGCTGCTCCGCTGATCGAGGGACAGGCTGATGTGTGAAAAAAGAGATGCCTCCTTCCTCCCATGTGAAACTGAGAACTGATGGAAAGATGTGAGAGCTGAAGGTAGAGCTGGAAATCTGAGGAAGAGTCTCACAGGAAAGAAAAAAAGGACCAATCCTCGGCTGCTGGTGAGTCGACAGAAGGTCGAAGAACTTAAGGAGCGATGTCGTGGCTCTCACCGGTGTCATGGGCCAAATGGACATGGACGGCGGTGCGAGGAGGAGAGGGAGAGGAGGATGAAGAGGAGCGGGAGGCCAGCGAGGAAAGGGAGCAATATGAAAAGGGAGAAGAGGACGAGGAGGAGGAGGACAGATCACAAAGCTGCAGGCAAGTGCTGTGCTGGAGCCCTAAGACCACAGACAGGGTGATTCACTCTGTCTGGTCATGGAGGAGGTTTTTTTTAAATCTACCTTTCAGGTTGACAGATCAGAGGGGGAGAGGAGCTGTTGCCATTTTTGCCATTACGTTTCTTAAGATGCTATGATTTAAACCTGTCCCTTAATGTTCTCGTTCTTCGTCTCGTCAGGACATCACGTCTAACACGTGCTCAAACTCAAGCAGGTTTCACCGAAAACACCCAAACATGACACATGCTTGAGTCATAAGGACCCCTCTGCCTCTGCTCCTCAGGTCTGCTTTGATAACAGGGCCACCTTTGCCTCTGCTCCACGTTGATACAAACACAAGTCGAGTTGCTGATTTCTTGTCAACCTTCCACACCTGCTCGCAGATACCATATCAGTTTCCGGCATCGTTATATTGATCTAAACTGTCCTGGTTTTCTAAAGTGATTTGATCAAACGGATCAATCTGATTGCAGCTGCTGTAGAGATGAAAGTGCAGATGAGTTTCGAGCAGGTTCAGCGTACAGATAGATGTATAAAATGTAGTTTTTGTTTAACACTGCATTGTTCTTAGAGCGTCACAGGAAATAGGGGGCTGTCCTACATTTACTTCCTCTTCCTCTATATAAGTTTGACTTCATCTGTGTCTGTGCCGCACAGGTTCAGATAGGTTTCCAAGCCGAATGGTAACGACACAAATGGTAATAAAGTACTTCAGGTAGTTTAGGTGCATTAAAGAAAACGGCACATCCAACTCCTGTTTACACATTGCACCAAAAATGATTTGATGCTTGATATTCAGTGCTGCTGAAACCGACTATATCAACACCAAAATTTGATTCTGGTTTTTACTTTTCAGCTTTAAAGAGGAACGGTTTTATGTTTTTGGGAACCTGAAAATATAACAGCGTATTTACGTAGGTAACATCCCTCTTTGTTGGGCCTGACTTTGTGATTAAAGATCAGAGCAGAACCAGGATTGTTTTTATGATTATGAGCTGAAACGGTTCTCAAACACCATCTTAGATTACAGTTTCATCATTAAACAAAGTACATTAGTTTTATTGCTGTGTTTTGCACTCGTTGCAGTTGCGTTTAAGCAGGTCTGATAAAGTCTGTAGCTGCTCACAGCGCTGATTCAGGCTTTTGTCTTAAGAGCATCAGTAGTTTTAGTATATTTGCTCCTCTGAGCAGAGATGTGCTGTAACTAAGTACTTTTACTCTTCTTCTGTGTGAGAACAAATACATAGGATGTCATTACTTGTTTTAGCAGTTTCACTCCATTACATTTCTTTCTGTTTGATGAAATACAGTAATCTTGCAGGTTTATTTACTGGTTACTTTACAAATTTGATTTTGTTTTTTGCACAACAAACTCATGAGAAGTTCAGAAGAAATGTTTTGTTGTTAAAAGACAATCACTTGTCAGAAAACTGATTTGTGTTTTGATAAATCGTTAAAGCTCTTGCGACTGCATATCTGACTTTTTAGAGTTTCCATACAAATGTCAGCTGAATATTTAAGAAAAAAAAAAATAATAATAATTAATAATTAACTAAAGATTCATTTAATGAAAAGAATCAGTCGGACACAAAAGTATTTCAAAGCTTATTCCATATTAGGCAGCTGAAATAGATTCCATCTGCTTTTACACTGAGACAAAAGTAAAAGGCTTTTAAGCTTTAGGTATATTTTTAAGCAGCACTTAAACACTATTGTTTTCAGGACTGTGGTAAAGTACGTGTCCACCATCCCTGACTCTTTGTAATCTGATCACCCCCTCCTCAGTTATGTAATGATTTATTTTTCTGCCCTTCTCTCTCATGTTTTGAATGTCCCGCAGCTCGGACTCAGAGGGTCATTTCGACACTCCCGAAGCAGCGACTCCCGTCCGCGCCCCTCAGACTGTCCCCGGAGAGCTGGAGAATAACAACGCTGATGCAGACAAAACAGGTGAGCGAGGCCACTGCAGACAGATGGGAGGAGGAGAAAATGTTTGAAAAAGTCTAAGCCGTCCAATACAACGCAACACATCAGAGGAACTGAAGGTTCTGATTTATTAAGTTTCAAATACTCAGTATTTATATAAAAAAAAGAAACGCATGTTAAAGAACATGAGCACTTTCAGGGTTGTCATGGAAACAAGAGTCTTTTGATGTAGCTTCAAATGTGATTGGATTATCTTATCGTCAACAGAAGAAGAAAACATGTCAGTGGAGTTATCTTTTATTGGTACCAATATGTGGGTTAATAGATCAGACATGTCTTTATGTTGTATCAGTTCTGTGAGGCTGATGAAATGCTGGATTCACTGGCTCTCTGATAGTTTTAAGAGTGTCCCTGTATGCCCGTAGAGTATTTCAGCTCTGTCTCCCTTTGTAAACATCAACGTCAAATCAATTGCAGTGCTTTATTAAAGTAAACGGAGCCTTTTTTTAATACTGAGCAGGCTGCAAAATATGTTCTGCATGCTTGGCATGTGAGCCGGTATGCACACTGAGTGAAGGTTTTGGTGCGTTTCGGGCGTGATCTCCTCTGGTGCATTGACACTGTCGCTTGAATCGCGAGGAGGAGGAGCTCATTGCAAAGGAGTTTGGGAACAACCTTTGCTCTGGAATTCAACAGGTTGAACAAAAGCGGTGGTCGGCGCTGCTTTGTAGTGGCCACCGACGGAAGGTCACGGTGAGGGGAGAGACTAAACAAAAAGCGTGTCGGTGCGCGTTACGAGGAGCTTTGTTACGAGTGCGTGCTTTGTCTGTGAGGTGGTTTTTGTTTGTTGTAGAAAAGAAAATCCTTCCTGTAAAACAGCTCCAGCAACATTTTTCTGAAGTGAAATGTGAAAAAAGGTCAACTAGGACGAAGAAAATAGGGATTTGATGTTTGTTGTAGTTTCAGACATCCCTTTCAGTAACATCTGGAGGAGGCAGAACTCCGACGGAAACTGCACTCACTCGAGATTCATAATCAAGTTATTTCATAAGTGTGCAACAAGTGTGTAAATAAATCTTGCATCATGCCAGTGTGAAATAACACTGGTAGAAACAGGGCAAGGTGTGCTGGTCTCTAAGCAACACACATGAGTGCTGCGAGTATGATGGGCGTGCTAAAATATGCTCTTGTGTCAAAATGTTCCCTCAAGCTAATAATTGCACCACGGCTGCTGCTCTGTTTGCAGTCTGCAAGACAAAACACACAATAAATCAAGGCTGCCTTTGTTTGGCATTTTCAGATTCATTACTTCATCATTCAAATGTCATGGCCTTGGTAGTAAGACATCACCATGGCAACAGCAGGAACTGGAACAGTTGGTTGGTGACTAACCTGCTTTCAGTGAACCAATCAGCAACCAGCTGCACATGAGTTTAGATATGCTTGCAGAAATTTACTAGCAGTAACATAAATGCGTGCTAACTGCTAACTGTTTACATTTTGTAGGTTTGAGAATAATTGAAGTCTATGTTTGTTATTTTTTCAGTGTTGGAGCCGGAGGAGAACCTGATAGTGACAGTCCCCGTCAGGGATCCGGATATTTCACTGAGCGACACCATGGGTCAGGATGAGCCTGTAGCCCCCATGGGTAGTCCGGTTGAGATTAAGGTGCAGAATCTGGTAGAAGACCACGCAGAGGAGCCTCAGGAAGATTTGGACTCTTTGCCCGTTCCTGATTCGTCCTTACTGAAGGAGGTGGCTCAATGCACAGCTTCCCTCTCTGAGCCATCCCAAGACACAAACCTCATCCCTACTGCGGAGCCAGTCACAGATCTGGCTCCAGTTTCAGGTCCAACTTCTGTCCAAGAACCATGTCTAATACCAAGCAGTGAACCAGCAGCTTCATCTGCCTCAGAGCCTCCTGAGGAGAAATCTCTGGTTGATGAAGGGGAGCAGCACGATGCCCTCCCCAGCCATGAAACGCCTTCACAAAAGACTAAAACTAACAAGTTCAAGCCTTCTTCTCTGAAAATCAAAGACCAAGTGAACCAAGTGAATCATCTTCCTCAAACTGATGAGGAGCAGGAACTTCCTGTTCCCAAGGTTACTTACAACTTTGACCCTGACGGACTGGACGATAGCTTTAACCCTTTCACCAGCGGCGGATCCAAAATCCAGAACTCTCCCCCACCGTGTGGTCTGAGCTCCCTCCCCAGGCTCGAGCCTCTTGGCAGCTCATTACCCGTCTCTGAGGATGACTCAACAGCACAAGCAGGTTCTGAAACAATGGATTCATCTTCAGGGGCAAAGCCTGTGGTGCTGGAGTTTGGCCTGGAGGATGAAATCGTCAAAAAGCCCCCTCTGAAGAAGCTAGGAGGGAAAAGGAAAACCAGCACGCATGCTGCAAAGAAGCAGAAGCCTAAAGACTCAGAGACCCCCTTCAAACCCGAACCAGAACCTCCAGCATCAGAGCCACATCCTGAGCCAGAACTCCCTCCCCAGGCTGTATCAGACCCTGTTTCAGAACCAGGAACAACAGACTCTTCTTCTCCTCTGAACCTGGACGATGTGCCTATCCCTAAAGCCGGAGCGTACAACTTTGACCCCAACCAGTGGGACGATCCAAACTTCAATCCGTTTGGTAGCAACAACAAGATGAGCAACTCCCCTGTGCTCCCTAAGGGCTCGTACAGCTTCGACCCGGATAATTTCGATGACTCCGTCGACCCTTTTAAATCCTCAAAATCCCTGCGCAACGAGGATTCTTCCTGCAGCAGCTCGCAGCCTGAGCCGAAAGTAAAAACGGAAGGCAAGCCGAAAGCAAGACAGACCCCCGTGGAGAAAAAAACGAGACAGATATCAAAGAAAAGCAAAGAGAGGACAACCACGTAAGTGTCCGTCTTGTTTCAGAAGTTTGCTATGAAAGTATCCCCATTTTTACGAATTATTTGATGTCCCAGTTGGCTTATTTATATCTGCTAATTGTTAAAAGCATGTCAGATAATATCTTAAAGGCACAACAAACAGCTAAAACCTCACATCAACCCCTAAACAGAAATATAAATTGGTTGTTGCTTACAGCTGCAGTAGCTGATCTTGTGCTTGTGCTCAAACTTTAACTTATCTACTGAGTAACTAACATGCTGACATCTTTAATCACTCTCACCCTCTCTCTTTGTCTCTTGGCTCTTTTTGTTTTTTTGTTGTTCTTTGTTCCCTTATCAACATCCTCCTCGCTTTATTCCCTTCATCCACCATCTTTCCTCCTGTTGTGTGTCATGCAACACTCAAATCTCCGCCTTTTTGTTCGTCCACTTTTATCGGCCTCAGGACATCTGAGCAAGTCAAGTTTCTCTGTTTTCTGTTGTAAGTACTCTCACTATCCGAGGCCTGTTCTCTGCCATGCATACTCCTTGTTGTACTCTCGTCACGGCACGTGCTGCATCAGAGCTAGACAGTTGAAGGTGCATGTATCCACTAAGAGAAGACCATTCCTTCATAAATCAGCTGTTTTAATTTGTCCCATCTTATGGTCTTTTAAGAAGTTTTTGCAGAATGAGTATGATTTTACACGCGTCATCAAACCTTTGCAACGATGCACATAAAAGCTTGCTTGATGGTTGTAGAGATACCATATTAGCTTTTTGAAGAGCACAGATTTTTCTTTGACTTTTCCTCCTATATCCATGTGCTTGTTTTTGCAGGAATTCCTGTAAAGTACAGAAATATGACGAGAGTGAGTCCTTGGTGCTTGATGTGTGCAATCAGGTAATTATAGCATCAGCGTGACTCTGAGTGGCTAAAATGTTTTACTTCACCGGAGTGACACTGCAGCATACATTATTCAGCAGCTGTCCAACCTAATGGCCTCAGCACACACTCACACACACACACACACTGAGTCACACACACACACAGCCTGAGTCACACAAGCTGACAGGGGCATCAGCAACGTTTCCATCTCTGCAGTACAGTCTTGGCACAGTGACAGATCCCTGACTTATCACTCTGCAGCCCGATATTAGTCTGCTACTCTCATGTGTCCTCAACAATATCACCTTTGTCATCTGCTGGAGGAAGATATAGAAAACCTAAGACAGTTTAACGTCATTATTGGGGTTTCTCTATTGTACCGCTGCTGAAATATAATAATTAAAGGTGCCAGTGCATAAGAACTGAATCACCCTTATTGATTAGCTACTTCTCCTGTAATCTTGGGGGGAAAAATCATATAAAAATGATTCTGACCTTTTAGCAGTGGTATATTATACAAGATAGATGATATTCATAAAAAAACATAGAAAGAATTCCACATACACAAAGAGATTTTGGCAGAATGAGTGAGAAAAGCCAGCCCTTTTTGGAGCTCTGTAGCTCGGGCATGCTTCACAATAAAAGCATCATTCAAAGTTTAAAATGGGTCACAGAAAGTTGGACTTTGTGTGTCTGAACTGACATTTTCAAATCCTTCAACTTTTTTCTAAACAATCCCAGTTTAAGTTTAAGGGTTTTTAGAGATTTTACCACAGATAATGTCCTCCATTAACTTCTGTGCTGCATAAACTTTCCAAAATGTTTGCAAACAAATATATTTTATTCCCACAAACCTTATACTTCTTCTGTAGTTTATACACCAAAATGTAGGCATTTGTTTTCTTTCATCTCGTATGAATCTTATAGCAATCTGCTTTAGGACTTCCAGTTTTCTCTCAAATCCTCCCAGAGTGCATAGTGCACACATCCAAACTTTTATTGTTTTCATCTGTGTCAGAGTTCAGATTTTTATATTCCAAACAGGAAGTGAGCATGTCATATTTTCTATATAGACTGTAGACTCATAAAGAATAACGTGTGGCCTCCAGACATGGCTGCCACAAAGCATGTGACAAGGATCTTTTCAGTGCGAGTTATAGTTTTTACACAGAGACTGTTTGAGGTTTATTCCTTGTCAGTGTTTCTGTCTGCCTGTTTCATGAAGAGGGCTGTCAGGGAGTGACAGATACAGGTGTGTGTGTGGTTACCATGGTGACCCCAATGAGCCACTGCCAGCACCTTTAATGTTTCTTTTGAGCTTGGGTTTTATTTACACATCTTATACAGTTTATACATCAAAATATCAATGTTTTGTCAGTTTTAATTAATACAAAAGTAAGTCCTAAATAACTCATTTATAGGAGAAAGTTTCAGGCAGTAGCTGCATTAGCACCCTTCAGTATTCCTTCAGAATTTGTTTTATTAAACCCAGATGTTTCAAATTAATGTAAGTCTGGAACTTGTTAAAGCCACGCCTGCTGGCTCCTTCATTCTGTGTCCTTCATGTGCCGAGAACACGTTTTTGTAAGCAGACGTAATAACGACCAATAAATCTTTCTAACGGAGGTCATTACTTGTTTCCTCACGTCCAGGGTGAGGATGAAGTGGTGGCTCAGACCCCGGAGATCACTCAGCGAGTTCATCACGCCACCGATGAGGAGAAGCTGGCGTCCACGGGCATGATTGGTCAGACAGCAGACAGCCAGGAGGAGAGAGAAGAGCTCGTGTGTGATAAGGAACCTGTGAAACAACAGCCACCCAGTGAAATGTCTGTTGTAGAAAGTAAGACTTTATCCCTAGACATGTGAATTAACGTCATTGTCTGTTAACTGGAAAGTTTCATGCAGGAAATGAGAGAGAATAAAGAATAGTTTGGAGTAACTTTAATGTTTTTATTACATGGATGTGAGACATCTTACAATACTTTTGGGAGTTTTTAAGAGTTTAAGAAGAAGAGAAATGAGGTGTGCATTGAGAATAAAATAAGATAATAAAGTGAAAAATACTACATCATGGGAGAAAAGCTCTCCACATCCCATATGTCTTTGTAATGCATGTACCAGAGCAGTCCAATGAATACATGACAGACAGTGTGTGCATCAATGTTATTAAAAGTTAAACTGTGTTTTAAGCTTACAGCAGTAACTTTAGATGTGGGTGATTAATACAATCCACAATTACGTGTCATTGAATTGTGCTGTTTATCTCTTCAAAGGTCCTGAGATCAAGAGTACAGATCACCTGGGGGAGAAGGAAATCTTGAAAGATGATATAGTAAGCAGCAGTATAAATAATTCAACATTACTGCTTTCTTTGGTATCAACAGTTTGGTTTTCTGTATGTAGAAGATAAATTAGCCATAACAAGGTCTGCTTTTTGTTTATTTTTCACTGTAGTACAACATGTAGCTTGCGTTGCAGTCTGATTTTATTTTTCTAAAACCACAGCACCACAAATAAGCCAAACATGTTTTCCACGAGCCTTGAAACTGTAAAAACGCCCTGTGTGAATGTTAGAAATGAAATGTTTTTGAGTTGCATCGCATCTTTGAGCTGCAGAATCGTCAGGGACGTTCCTGACTCTGTCTGCGTTGTTCTCCACAGGGTGAGCGCTTCGTGCACCAAGCGGTCAAACTGTGCAGCGATGAGGCCCCCGGGTCGGCAGCTCTGTCTCAGGACGACGCCCCTCTGAGCGAGATGGACAAAGCTGCAGTGCTCACCTTGATCAGGGAGGAGGTACGGCACTCCTTCACACGCTGACACGAGAGAGGCCTGAGTGCACACAGCCAAACTTTAACAAGGTTATCTGCATTTGCTTTGATCTTCTTCTTTTTTTTTAATCCTACATTCTTCTGTTTATGAACAGATTATCACTAAAGAGATCGAGGTTAACGAGTGGAAGAGAAAATTTGAGGAGAGCAGAGCGGAGGTTGTGGAAATGAGGTATGAATCTTGTGCTCCTCTAAGAATTTTCGCTACATTTACAGAATACTAAAATGCAAAAATAATAACAAATTTAGGAAACAAAACTTGACTGTTGTTTTCTGTTTGACAGGAAAATTGTTGCAGAATATGAGACAACAGTTGCACAGATGATTGGTGAGTTGCTGCCACCTGGTGGTGGTTTGTTCATCTTCGTTTTGTGCCTTAGCTCATCCTGCCTCCTGAATGTGTTGCTTTTAACAACGTGTGTGTAATTTATGAGCGCTGCCACAGCTCAGAGACTTAGGGTTACATTAGGTTTAAAGCTACAATGAAAAAGGGAAGGAAGAAAATTGTGTTTGTGATGATTTTCGGTACCTATTTCTGAAAATCTGCCATGTTTGAGTTTGAAAGTTGAATCCTGAAAAGCCATTTTATTTTGAAATCTTTTGTCAACTGAACTGAGATGGTTTTTGTTGACTTTTTAATAGTTAGCATAATAAAAAAGTGTTTACATTTTATTTTCCTTTATGAAGTTATCCTAATTTTAATTTGACTGGATTTTTGAACTCAGTGTTTGACTGAAAAGCACAGCCAGACTCTGCTTTTATCTTATTTTGTTAGATCGAGCTTCTAAGCTCTCATTCGTTTGTCTGCAGAGGACACGCAGCAGCAGAAGAGCCTCTCCTGCAGTAAGTCGGTCAGACAGCTGACTCTAGAGAGGGATCAGGCCCTAGCTGATCTCAACTCAGTGGAGCGCTCCTTCGCTGATCTCTTCAGGAGGTATGAGAACATGAAGGGAGTCTTGGAGGGTTTCAAGAAGGTCAGTCTGACTCCTATAAGATGATATGCAGCCTTGTCTTAGCCAGATCCTTTGACATGCTTTGAATGTATCTGTACAGAATGAGGAGGTGCTGAAGAAGTGTGCGCAGGACTACCTGCTACGGATCAAGCAGGAGGAGCAGCGATATCAGACTCTGAAAATCCATGCTGAGGAGAAACTGGACAAGTAAGACTCAGTTTCTGCAAGTTGATTGGGCCATTTGAATCCTAAACTGCAGTTTGTTTGTCAAGTTCAGGCTGAATCGCTCATTTTGTGTCTGTTTTCTTCTGCACTTCCTCTACAACAGAGCTAATGAGGAGATAGCTCAGGTACGTGCCAAGGCCAACGCTGAGAGTGTCGCTCTGAATGCAAGCCTGAGGAAGGAGCAAATGAAGGTGGAGTCACTTGAGAGAGCTGTCCTTCAGAAGGTAAAGAGGCTGCCAGGACGATTATGATCGATCCTCTGTGTTTAACGTTGTCAATCAGGCAGAGTTGCTAAAATAAATTCTGGGAGGTAAAGCCCTTTCAGTAGGTTTTGGTGGTTTCACCTTTCACCTGTTTTTGGATGTGAGAGAAGATGAAGATTAGGCATGTTTCAACTCGGGGTGCAGTCACGTCAAATGAACTGTGGAATGTGGGAATTATTACAGGAAACAAATCAAACCTCTGTTGCAATTTGTTTTTTTATTTCATAAGATAAATGACAGCACCACTTCATTAATGGGGTTAAGACCTTCAGCCACCTTCCACAAGACTTTTTGAGTCTTGCCTCTGCTTGTCTTGTTTGACTTGATCTTATTTTTGGTGGATCAGACACACGTGTGCTGAAATGTTGGGTTTGGTTTTTTCTTTGTACTTAGAGCAGCTATAAATTATTTTCTTGTCCTATTTGCAGTTATACCTTTTGATTGAATCTGATGATGATTCTGATTATTAAACCATTTAATAATGATTAATTTATAGTAATTGTCTTTGGCAGAGGCCTTGTGTGTGTACTTAGCACAGTGGAATAAATCTGCACATCTGCCAAACCTGCTGCAAAAAACTCAACACTAGGGGGCAGTGTTTCACTTTCTAACACCAGAATCTAGTTAAAACGGAGACAAATTGTGAAAACTAACCTCAAACCTCAACAATTACAAAAAAGAGAAAGGTCTTATTGTTATTTCTTGTGTTCCTGTGCAGAAAGTTCAGCTTCACCTCTGTTTTTTTCCTGTTTGTTTCTCACAGAATCAAGAAATTGAGGAGCTCACAAAGATCTGCGACGAACTGATCGCCAAACTGGGTCCGGATTAGGAAACATTTAAAAGAACTTTATGGCACTTTGGATGGCTTCCTTCAGCTCGAGTTGTAGACATTTCTTACAGCAACGTTATAAAAACTCTGTTCATGAGCACACTCTGACCAACCTTATTTTGACTATATATATATATATATATATTTGCATTTTACAGAGATACGTTATGGCTTCACATCCTGTTTTTTTTCTTTTCAAACTGCAGATGCATCCAGGACAATATTTTACTACAAATTACATCATCATTAAAGTGTACATCACTTTAAAAAAAAAAAAAGGCACCATGATTTATTCATAATTGGTTAATGATATATTTGAAGGAAAATAATTCTTTAAAAAAGAGTAAGTGATGTTTTTAAGTGAGAGCATTTAAACTAATAGTTTGCTGTTTTACAAAAAATTTCCATGATGTAATCATCATCTGTGGAGGAAAATAAAGCAAAGATGATGTAGGTTAGGAGAGAGCACAGACTTTTCTCACCACAGCACATTTACACTGTAATTGCCTGTGTGAACACAATCAAATATCTATTCTGAGTGCCTAAACTGATTTAACTTGGTCACTTTTCTGGTTCTTACTTACTTTGCTGCCTTTTCATTTCTGATTATTTCACATTTGAGCAGTCTTTGAGTTTGTCTCTTTTGTTTCAAAGGTTGACTTCTCTCAGCTCAACAAAAGACTGAGGTTTAAACCACTGAGTTTACACAAAATGTACATTTTCCCTATAAATCTGAGTATGAAAAGCACCACAGAGAACATTTAGTTATGTATTTGATAATATGTTCTTACAGTTCTGATCATGCTGTAATATTAACCAGGTGCCATGTTACCTTTTGTGTCACTCTGCGTTTTATTTGTCACCAAAATGACCTGTTGCCATGTAAATCTTCCGGGCTTTACCCACATCGAGGTGTTGCTGGTGTGACTTTTTCGTGCCTATTTTGTTCAGGCAGGAAAGTATATATTTTCCTTTCATGCAGTTCTGAGCTTTTCTGCCAAAGTGTTCTGTATACTGTATATTTCTGTATCTCGATCTTAATATTCCGAGCTTGTAATAACGGGGTTGCGCTCCGGTATGGCTTTACCTGTGGTGATTTACCAATAAGATCTGTGTTTTTTCCAGAGCGCGTCTTCATCGTGTTTCATTCGTCTATCTGACATGTTCTGATCTGAACTCAAAGGACTTAACGTTTGCAGCTCCTGGCTGGTTACGTTGAAAGAACAAAGTTTGGTGCCCGTTTTACTTCTGCACAATCAGATGCCAAATATCAAGATAAAAGGAACGTCGGTGTGACTCCACGTCCCGTCGTACTGGTGTTATATTCGCTCCAAGCTGCTCGTCAAAGCACATCCATAGATGTGGCACAGTGTGTATATTTTACGAAAACAACATTCAGAGTTGTGTTGCTAATATTTGTAAAATGAAAGAGTTCAGTATGTACTGATTGTATGTTATTGACTATATTTTGTGCATTCCTAAATAAATGGTTATGATTTAATAAAATCCTCTTGTTCTTTTGTCCTCAACTGTTTAAGTCGTGAACAACAAACACCACAGCTGTGATGGAGGGCGGGTTAAAGTCCCTTCATGTAGTGAAAATTAAACATGCAAGAAGCTAAATCCTAGTTGTTTTCTTGCACTAAATGTGTCAATGGTTTTAAAAGCATTTAAACATAAATGGGATTTTGCATGTTGATTTGTTTTTATTTGTTTTTTGCAGCCAGACTTACTCGTTATGCCAATAAGATTATAACTGCATCAAGAAAGCAGTTTAATCTAAATGTTTTCTGTAATAACAGACCAAATATGTTTACATTTGTTAAAGTTTTTAATCTGTTCTGGTGTTGTGTGTGTGTGTGTGTGTGTGTGTGTGTGTATTCAGTCTCCATCATTCCCAGTTTCATTAAAAGTCTAATAAAAGAGAGAAATGTAGACTAAGAGCTTATTGGTGAAAGTGGTGAAATTTTCCTCAAATAGTACTAGTGATCATCTTTGTATTAAACATCATCTCTGTTTACAGTTTCACTGAATGCAGCCTTTCTCAGAATAGTCGCTTCAAACATGTTTCTTTTGTAAATTGTCTGGTTTTGTGACAAATTTCACGTCAAGATGTAAAAAATATAATTTTTAAAACATTTATTGCTGAACTTCAAAGGAGGTTTGTGCATCATTTTGTGTGTAATAAAATGTTAAAGTCCATAAATTTACAGTATTTTCTTTGCAGATGTGTATGGATGTCTGTCCGTTCAGTCAGTATGCATTCCAGGGTCAGTCTTTGCTGCAGATTATTTCCACAGGGTGGAGTCCTTAAACAGAGCAGGGTTACCCTAATAATCTAAAACAGTATATGAACACACTATTTAATGTCTAGAAGATGAATCAGATTACAGTATTTTCTCTTTGCCCTATTTCCATCTCCATCTCCTCTGAATCTGAAGTAATACAAATAAACTATGAGGGAATTGTAGGATGTGAAGGTAGTTTTGAGTCAGACTAAAACGCAAGAACTTTTATTTTAATTGTGACCAAAAACTTGTGAGAGCCAACAAACTTAACACAATGGCTCTCAGAATTTAAAGCTCTAGATCTGAACTCTGCTTCGGCGCTTTAATAGCGACCCTAAAAGAAGAAAAACCACAACAGAGACGTGTTTTGAAGTGAAATCACGAGGCGCGGAGGATGGCGGATCAGATCAGAATCCCCTCGGCTGCAGGCCTGTTTTGTAACCCTGGTGACAGGGTCGGATGGGGGCGGGGCCAGGATGCTGAGGCGGCCTCTGATTGGCTGCTCTGCTTCGCCCGGGGAGTGGGACGGGGAGAGAGCGGCCAGCTGTGAGGGGAGCCCCGAATAAAACAAAGCGCACCCAGGAAAGTATTTAAGGGACAAAGAACCGCTGCTTCCCAACCCATCCTCTCTGTCACAGGTTGGAGAGCTCACAGTCGTCTTGGAAAGTGTTGGACGGCTTCTTCTCCTCGGTCACAGTAAGAGTTTTCTCCTTTTAGGACTCCTTTGGCTCAAACTTGTGTCGCACGTGCAATAATGTGTGATATTGATATTTTAACTAGCTAGCTAGCTATTATTTGTAAAACTAAGATATTCCTAATTATTACCCTCTCTTTATGACATAAACATTACTATGCTGGATTTGTGCTCCTTAATATAACGTCTTATTTTAATTTAAACAACAAAAACCCACAAGAGTAAATCAATACATGGGCTAATAATGCAGAGCTATATTAGCATAATTTGTTAGCTGAAAAGTTCAATAATTTTATCTGTTGTTCGTGACAGTTTCCAGGCTGGACTTGTGCTTTTACACTTGTTAATATAACAATGCAAACCTCATTAAAGTTTACTCATTAAGCAGTGAATACTCTGTTTCCTGTGCAGTTCAGCCATGTTTTTTACTGTACAACCACTTCCAGTAATAAGCTCTATATCCTTTCTGCTCCTGTCACAGGTTTAAACTGAGGACATGTTTTGTAGGAAGAATCTTTTGTTTGTTTTGGATGTGTGCAGAATTAAAGTGTGTTAAAAAAAATAAAAACAACTTGTTGAATGAACCTAAGAAATGTGTGGAAGAAATTCACATTCATCTGGTTTCCTCTCACAATGAAGCCATCGTCTTAAGTGACTTGATATTATGTTTTACAGCCTATCTAATGTTTTTTTCTACAGCTGAGTCGTATTTGTTTCAATTTAAGCTGGTTAGGCAAGTTTTCCTCTGTAAATGTTTTAATGGAGTATAGTTAGATTTGTTTAATTCACTCAGCATAAATGGAAACACATCAGTGAAGCTAAAATGAACTTTAGGTTATGACGCAGTACTTTGGCTGTTTTTACTCATTGAATGGATGGAAACAAGACTGACTTTATTAAACCTGGTAAAAGATATGCTATTTCACCCAAGAGTTAATTTAAAATTAGCTCAGCCAACACAGTTAGAAACGGAAACCAACATTAGGAATCAAACTGAGTAAAACCTATTAGATTAGATTTGGCTTCATGTGACTTTAAAACGACATCACTGCTTAATTTGAACAGAAATTAGTGTTTTTCTTGAATTTATTTCATAAATGTTTTAAGTGTTAGGTTTGCATACAATCAAAATTTATAAATTATTTAGTAAACTTCAGCTCAGGATACTTCTGTTATGCAAAGATATTTCTGTTTAAGTCAGTCACACACACCTTGGTTGTTTTTTTCTTTTTAATGGTTGCATGTATTTACTTACTCTCCTACTTACTTAACTACTTTCTTCTGTCCAAATGGCTCACTGAATATTTCCAAGCATCCAAGTATCTGCAGAGTGTAGCCTGTTTGAGGAGCTGAAGCACATGTTTCAGCTCCTCAGTGACGCCTTACAGGGTTCACCAACTTATTCACCTTTAACTCGAGGAGGGGGGGTGTTTGTCCAAGCGTCTGCAGTTTGTTGGGTTTTCAGCATGATGTCAGCTCATTCCACATTGACGCTGAGGTGGCCTCCCTGGCATCCCTTTGCTCCCTGGCATCCTTTTACCCCCACAAGGCTTTTGATCTGTGTTCATGCATTCATAGTTTGTTGTGAAATATTAAGATGGCAATCAACTCTCTCTCTGATGTGAGGTTCAGAGAGTTCAGTTCAGCTTGAAGACATAGATAAGCAGACGAAGACAGTAGCATCAGACAGGTCTTCCTTCTACTTGAAGCTCAGTATTTTCAGTAAATAACTGAGATATATGTTCGATTAAAAGGAAAGTGTTTGAGGTTATGTTTGACAAACTTAAACCTAAAGTTCAGATCTCTTGTTCTGTGGAAAGATTATGAACAATTAATATCATACCTGCTGTAGATAGCTCTTTGAATCAGCTCAGTTTGGAAATATAGAGTTTAATTTTGACCCTAAAAAATCAGAACTATTGCTTTGATACATTTATGATGTGTAAAGACATTTGTTCAAAGTTGTTTCTTATTTTTCTGTGCATTTTTGATTGATTCAGTTCTCCTCAGCTGTAGTGGATTCTGTGTCTGTGGTTGCACAGTAGCCCAGAAGCTCTTGGAAGCCTGATAATGATGACTGAACTGAAGTTTTATAATGATTCCTCTTATTTCCAGGAAATTAAAGTACAACACACCACAAGTAGCTGTCCATAGTTTAAACCTTGGGATCAGAAAAAAAACCTTGTGAAGGGCAGTTTACTGTAAAAATATATTCTTTAATGTTTTTTTTTTGTTTTTTTTGTCTCCTTGTAGATCATCATCTCTTCTTGTTCCGCATCATGTCGGGCCCACTTGCCATCGCTTGTCTCCTGTCGACCTTGTTGTGCATGTGGGGGCTGTGCAGTGCCCAGTCTGGCCACCCTGTAATCCAGCTGCGCCTGGCGGGGGAGAAGAGGAAACAAAATGAGGGCCGGGTGGAGGTTTTCTACAATGGAGAGTGGGGAACAGTGTGCGATGATGACTTCTCCATCTACGCAGCCCGGGTGGTGTGCAGAGAGCTGGGCTACATGGATGCTGTGTCCTGGTTGCCCTCCGCCAAGTATGGAAGAGGAGAAGGTAAGAATGTTGAAACCTTAAGTTGAACTCAAACAAACGCTTCAGATTTATTTATTTTTTTGGAAGAACTGAGGTCAGCGTTACAAAGATGTTTACGTGGGTGATCTGTCAGCCATCCATTGGCATGCGTTTAAAGTAAGCACATCTTTGTATGCAGCTCCATATGTCCCATGGTCATTTCTGAATGAGGCACAGGCTTACCCTGTTTGACTCCTAATCCCCCCCGAGTCCCTGGTTTCCTCATTAGACGTTAAACGTGAGCTGGAACACGTCAGTCAGTTCGGAGTAGGGAACGACTGGAAACAAGATATGAAAAGCAGACACATGCAAACATAATCTCACCTCCTTTTCCCTTCCCCCCCAACCCCTTTTCCTGTAATGTATAGTTTACTCCTTCACCATAGAAACAGCATAGATGATTTTTCCCAACTCTGTGAATGTTATAGCTGCTGGTTGCTGGTGGTGATCGTAGGCTGGTAGTTGTAAATTCAGAAAGCCTCCTCCTGGGTTGGTCGCATGCCTCTCATTTAGTTTCCTAGAGCTCTGCAGTTATTGGGGAAATTTTGCAATTTATAATTATGATTCCATGCATTTAATGAATATTGCACCCTGCCTAGATAGATAGATAGATAGATAGATAGATAGATAGATAGATAGATAGATAGATAGATAGATAGATAGATAGATAGATAGATAGATAGATAGATAGATAGATAGATAGATAGATAGATAGATAGATAGATAGATAGATAGATAGATAGATAGATAGATAGATAGAAAAAAGAATGAATTAGTGAATTAATTAATAATCCTAGCTGGTGCCTATCTCCTATCTCCAGCAGTAACTGTGTGAGAGGTGGGGGACACCCTGGTCAGGTCCCAAGTCCATCACAGACTTGTAGCTACAGTCTTGCTAGTTTAAGCTTTTAGCTACTGTTTTGCTCATTTTAGCTTTTAGCTACAGCGTTGTGTGGCAAAGAGGTGAAGAAAAAAAAACCAAGCGGGATCTAGTGGATGGAGAAAAGTGTCAGGAGTGATCTGTGACAAAAGAAGCAAACGTAATGTGTTAAATGTGAAGATAATTTGAGGAACGAGAGCTGAACTGCAAGATCAACTGTGTGCAGAAAATGGCAAATTAGTAATGAAATGTAACATTGCCTACTACAGGTTTTGACCATTAGTTTACCAGTTTAAAGTTAGTCCTCCTTCATCCACAAAGAGCAGCTTCTGTTAGATGTTCAGAGGAGGTAGTTTGATGAGGCTGAATGAGTGGGTAGAAGCCTCTGTTGGGTTTTTGTTTTTTGCTGATGGAAACACCATCATAAAAGTAATAATCAAGATTTTTCTTTTCCTGTCTTGACTTGTCCACCGGCGACAGACACCTACAATTGTTTTTAACTCAACATGGAAACATAAAAAATATAACAGCATCCTTTTGGAGTGTCTTTCCAGAGGGAAGGTTAATGAACATCAGTTCGTACCTTTTATTATTTGCAACTTAAACTGTTATTTTAATCACACCCTTTGGGAGCACTATCTTCTGTCTAATTGTTTCTAATTTTTTTTGGCTGACTTTTTTAACAGTGCCAATAAAAGCTTGTTGTTAAAACTGATGCCTCCATGAAGACCGTGCTCCTTCCTCCTTTCACTGGCTCGTTAATCCACCACAAAAACTCCAAATTCTAGTTTTAACACAGCATTTATCACAAAGTTATGTGTTTCTTTGACAAAAAAAGTGCACTGAGATTCAGCTGTTTCTCACCCTGCTGTATTTTTGTTTAGCTTTTGAACAAAAAAAGCTCTCATTGTAAGGTTCTTCCAGAAGTAGTAAAGAGGAGGCTACGTGACCATATAAAATGCAATGACTTTGCTGGTATGAACACAATGTTCCTCTGCAGCATGTCAGAATGATGAGCAGCATGTCGGAGGTTCCCATGGCTACAGTCACTGTTATGTGGTTTTTCCTCGCTGTTGATTCAGAGCAGCCAGCTGAACAACAGATGATCTATCTCAGCCGTGATGACATTTATTAGCCTTGTTCTGACTGAAGGTTATGTCACAGATCAAAAGTATTTCCATGTGAGTACGTTTTCGGCATCGGTGACTAGTAGAACTAATAAATAAAATACTTGCCAACAGGCTGGGACACACAGCTTAAGCTGTCAAATGCAATGTTTAAACAGTTTGCAGATTTGTATTTTTCAAATGTAGTAGGAGCTTTTTAGGAAGGTAAACTGAATTTCCAGGGTTTTTTGCCTCACTGTTGCTCTGTGGAAAGAGTCTTGCTGTCAAAAGAAGAGAAAATCAGATTAATTATGTACTTGTTTCGCAAAGTATGATAAATAAATCATCAAAATGACAATAAAGGCATTGTTCATGTTACCATTTTTGCTTGACAAACTCACTAAAACCCAAAGATTTACCGGGTACCTCATAAATAAATGTTATAATAGTACTGGAAAGCTCTACTCAGTAAATGATTAAACAGTTTTGGATAGGATTTCTGTTTTCCTACTTATTAGTTAATAAACCTAAAACTTTGGCTTTACAGTGTGCAACTTTATCTGTTCTTATTTTTAAACACTATTATAGCCACAACAAATAGTCAGGTTTGTTGGTTTTATCCATTTTAAACCAGTCTGAACAAAGGCGAAAGTTATGTGAGAACCCACACTGCGCATCCATATGTTTGTATCGTTTCTTCTTCTCTTGTTTCAGGTCGAATCTGGCTCGACAACGTGCATTGCACCGGTGGGGAGAAGAGCCTGGCTCACTGCGAGTCCAACGGCTTTGGGGTGTCCGACTGCAAACACTCGGAAGACGTCGGGGTCGTGTGCTCCCAGAAGCGCATCGCAGGCTTCAAGTTCATCCAAAACCAAGCCAACAGCGTGGAGGTAGGATCACGTGGACGAGCACACCCACAGTGAAACCTGCAACGTACAAAGTGTTCACACAGTCGCATACACGCATCCACACGTGGTTCGTGTAGACACAGGTAGTCTGTACAGATGTGCTCTTCCTTGGGAAAGGAACAGAGGATGGGCTTCAGATGAAAGAAAAGATTTATCTCTGTGAAATTACCCCACAGCTCAAACTGATAGGTTTTCTTCAAATCCTTCCAGGTCTGTGTCCAGGTATTGGACTGAACTACTGAAGTGCTTTAAATGTCTGTTAAAAATGTTAAAGCTGCAGGAAATACTTACTGAACAAAAAGCAGCTAAACCATCACAAATGCCCAATTTATTTTTGTATAATATGTACAGTTTATAGCTACCATTTTAATAAACTCTACAGTATTTGAGTGTCACTGTCCACACCAGACCCCCTGCTCCGCAGCCGGGGAGATTGTGGAAATGACTCATAATGTAGGAATACCATCCTGTCTGGCTGCAGAGAACGCCTCTGTACCGGATGGAAAGTCCGGCTGGTGGGCTTGTGAACGTGACAGCGAGAAAAGGGAGGGCAGGAGAGGACATCGAGGCATTCCTTCTGCTTATTAAAACAAGGTGCTGCAGAGGTTTTCCCATTACCAATTAATGAGGGAGGTGAAGGAGGATGAGTTTGGCTGCTTAGAAGGGAGCCAGTGTTCTCACTGCATTCATACCAGAGCTGCATGTTTGTTTATATGTGATGTGGGGGAGAGTGGAATTGGCTGAGTCACACCAGAACAGCATTTTTTTTTACTGGATTCAGTTAGGATGCCTGAGCAGAACATTTACTGAAAAAATGTGTTTACTTTTCCACTGCAAAGTTCAGCACTGGGAATGGAGGCGATGAGGAAAGGTGAACGTGTACCGCTGAACGCTCTTCATTTATTCCTGATTTTTATAGCTTGTATATTTAAGTAACACTTTCATGTCCCGTGTTTGTTCTTGTTTAGGGTTTCTGGTGTGTTCAGTCTCCCGCCCTGTAAATATTTCCTTGGTCCGACCAAAGCCTTTCAAGTCACAGAGCAGAGGAAAGGGAAAAAGGTGTAGCTACACCTCTTTGACTTTGCTTAAACTGACAGCAGCAATGGGCAACATTGTTCCTGCAACCTGTTTAAGTCACAGCATGAAGTGACATTTTGTACCCAGTCTGGACCGTTAACAGTCCCACCTGTGTGCATTAGAGTGGGACAATATCAAAAGAATTAAATATTTTTTATTCTCCTCCCATTTGGGAATGTTGTTAAATCATTAAAACTCATCCATTTAGTTTAAACCATCACTACACTAGCCTCTAACCACGTTTTACTTTTTGGAGTACTAATCTTAAAGTCTTTTACAGGCTTTAAGGTTCCTAATAACCATAAATTTAATTTTGCCAATCACAATCATTTTCTTGTAGGAAAAAAAAGGTTCATTGAGATAGTTCAGATGTTTTTAAGTGGGGATCAACAACAAATATGGTACCTGCTGTAGATAGGTCCTTAAACAACCTCAGTTTGAAAATATAGTTTTATTCTGATGAGCTAATGGCTAGTCCAAGCAGAACCAAGATCAAAGTTGATTGCTGTCATCTTAAAACAACTCCAGCCTCAAAAATGTCATAGCAGTTCATGCAAAACCTTCTTATAAACTTTTATACTACTGTTAATTTTGCATTACACAATTATTCCAGCAGAAGTGTTATGATATACGTGATGGAAGTGTCCCAGGATGCACCAGAAGTGCTACAGCTAGCTGCTGCTGCTATTTGACCTTGCAAATAACTAAAGATTTCTGCATAAATAACTGGTGGCTGAATCAAGGTTTATAAAACAGCGCTCACATGAACCTCCCTTAAAATGTTTGAAACCGGAGTTGTTTGGTCGAGGCTCTGCTCGGACTAGCCATTAGCCCGTTAATTTAGTCAGAATTCAGATATAGTTCTCCAAGCTGATGTTGTTCAAAGAGCTATCTACGACAGGTAAGATGTTTGTTGTTCATACAGAGCCCCACTCCCAAAGATCTGAATTATCCTTAACTGAACCTTAAAAATGGAAATGTAAAAAATGGTGATTACAAGAATGAGAAAAGCGCTGACGAAGCAATAATTACAAGCTGCATCAAACAATGATATTTAGAACCAAAACATGTTCCAACAAGTTCACCTGCAACCATCACTTTAAGTCTGCTTCTGATCTGTCTGCTGGAAACAAATGCTCACAGCTTTGTCAGTCGCTTCTGAAATAACAACACAAGATAATTAATTTCTGTAACAGAGTCATTGTTATAAATAAAGTTAGTTACTTTAATATGCCACATCAGATGCTCTCCAGTAATCCTACAACATCCACTGGTATCTGTCTCATTGTACGCTGTAATTTGTTCTAATTTTGTTAGCTTAACTCAGCAGAGGGTCATTGCTATGACTGTTCATTTGTTTCTGACAGAGGGACCAATATTTGGCTCATCTGACAGATGTGGTGGTCACATTCATTAAACGGGGCTTATTTGTTAGCAGAATTGCGCACTACAGTGACAGAAAACGTAATTAATTCTCATTTAGCTGAGACGATGCCTCCAGCTCGTGACTGTGATGATGTTTATGTGAGCACAGCACAGTACGGAGTGGGGCGTGCTATTTCGGGATAATAAGAGGTTTAGGGTAAGTTTGATGGGAGTCATTCTGGGACAATGTGTTTGTGTTTTCCAGACTGTTTGCACCACAGTTTAGTTGTGCGATCGGTAATACTGCTGTTCTGGGCCAAAAAGAAAAAGAAAAATACAACAGGAAAACATGAACAATCGCCCACATAGGCTAAAATGAGTTTTGTTATTGTTGTTGTGTATGTCTATTTCTAGATAAAGAAATCAAAAATTGCTGCTCGTGTTCGTAAACATAAAGATCAGTTTTGGAAAAGACAGAAAACAAAGAAAAAATGAGCCACAAAAACAGCTGCAGTTTTCCTCCAGACCATTAAGCATGTTTACTCCATCAGGAGTTACGTCAGGAATCACACCAGTTGTGATAACAAAATGCAGCTGCTGCATGTTTTATTTATTAAACCAGGGCTGTTTAAGGGAGTCTGCATACATTGATTCTCAGGATCTTTTGTTCCTCACGGTCTCCGCAAACAACAAGAGGGAACCTGAGCCCGGAGTCAGCCCTGCCCTGAGAACCGTGTATGCACGAGGCTCAGGAGGATAAGAGTGTTTGAGGGGAGAAAAGGATGATTTATGTGTGGAGACTGAGGCCAGCTCCTCCTGTTCAGGCAGAGATTCAGACTGCTGCACCACATGTTCAGCAGCTGGATCCTCCCGAGGCCTTATTCCGTGTGAGTCACAGTAACAGAGCTGAAGGGGGGGGGTTTAAACTTGAATTTTATGCTTTGTTAGACTCACGTTGTGCTCACTTAATAAACGGTGAACTATGATTTGCGAATTACATGTTTGACTCCAGGCTATGGCACGGATTTTGCATAACTAGAGATATAGAAATGGAAGTGTTAAGGAAAACTATGATGTGACGGAGCTGTAAAGAAGTAATAATTAGGACTTGATTAGATTTATTTTAGAAATGTCAGAATAAAAGTGGTCAGTTTTAGTGTTAAACTTCTGCTTTGTGTTCGCTGAGCATTAGGATAATCTCTCCAGCCTGCTTGTAGCTTCACATTAAACAGATGTTGTATCCAGTTGTGCTGAAGTTAGGTAATCTCTGTCTGAAATTAGTCTTTTTCTTTTCGCTGCCACAACGGGAACAGCAGACTCTGATAGATATTCCAGATGCAAGGCTCGTCAGTCATCAGTCAGGTTTGTTTGTCGAAGTGGGGTCTGGTGGGGCAGGAAGTGAAAGTCCTTTCTCTGGTTTTTCATCTAAACAGAGGCATGATTAGCACTCGTTCCTGATACGTTTTGTGAAATGGGGGCGGGCAGAAGGTGAGTGGGTGGGCTCTTTTTTCTCCCCCACACGTGTTGGTGAACGTGCATCAGGCAGGAGGGCTGCATAAAGTGGAAGAAATGCAGAGAAGTGGAAGCGTTAGTCAGACACTGGCTAGACCACAGCCTCATGTTCACACAGCTATGTTCTGAGGGAGAGACCCCCGTCTGCCTCGCATTTGGAAAGAGTTCAGTCATTACCAGAGCACATTTCAGGGAGAAGCACAAGTCTGAGTTCCCCTCAGTCACCAACAGGAATATTATGTTCAGGAAGTGAAACCCAGCAGATTTGAGGCATCTGTACAGTCTCAGAGTCAGGGAGCTACAGTAAGATGAGGTAACCTTTTAGAAGAGCTGGCCTCAGTTTGACCTGATGTAACGCTTAATGGATGCTAATGTGAGGCTCAAACAAGAAGAATGAGACCTAAACAGTTAGCTCTGCTTAGTACAAAGACTAAACTGTTCAAATATAACAACTTTTCTTACTCATTTAAAATAATTCACTGCCAGAGACTGGCTGCAGCTGTGGTATCTTCATCTGTTTGAGAGCAGCTGTCACCCAATTTTAACTTTTCATCTCAACCTAAACTGCTTTAAAAAGCTCCTAAACTCAAGGGATGAGCTACTGTGTTGACACAAAACAGACAACTAAGGAAAAAAGCATTTAAAATCAGATGTTTCGGTTCTTTCGGTCACCAAAAACAACATTAGCTGACACAGTGTAACACATAAAATATAACAAGAGGATTTGCAAAGAGCTTCTAGCTGAAAACCTGACTGCAGTAGATGGTCGTCTGAAGGATGGAGCCTCTCTCAGGTCTTTGCTGGATATTTTTTTCCCGTTTTCTTAAAGACTGACCTTTTAGATACTGTTCATCTGCTGTAGATAGTTTATTTTTCAAACCTGACACTTCCTTTGTCCTCCACTTGCCCACATTCCTCCCATTTTTAAAAAAATAAAACACTGCGTAGTATTTTGTGATAAGCAGGCACAAGGACTAGTGAAAAAGCAAAAAAAGTCCAAAATTTTAAAAAGTAACAAAAGTTTTTGAGAAAGAATGAAGAACTATAGATCAAGACCACTTTAAGAAAATAAAATGTAAAATTGGATAGTTTAAAACTTTATCACAGTACTGTTTCGGAGGTTTTTCACAACCGTGGTGTGAAACGGTTCATCGTGTCTCTTCAATCTTTTCTCTGCAGCCGAGCAGAGTTAAAAATTGACCGGTTTCTGCGGCTGGGTTGCAGCCATACTGTATAATGATGAGTCTATGTTTGGTGGTCAGGGGTTTGGGAGGCTGGTGGGCGCCTGGACCGATCCCAGCTGTGCAGCTCTGTCCACTTCTCCTCTGTCTCACACATTCAGACGGTTTCCTCACCCTGAGCCAAACGCAACACAGCTTAGACCCATCTCAGTGCCCCGTTTATACGAACCCCACACCTGTCTGCTGTGCTGGTTTTAACCCCCCTATCATTTTCATTGCCTTTCATTTTTTTTAGTTTTTGTCACCTTTTTTAAAGAAATTATTTTTGTGCTTGTACTCTAATCTCTACATCTCTCATTTAGCTTTTATATTGGAACTCCCCTCGCAGAAAAAAAAGAAGAAAAAAAAAGCCATGAAATTGAGAACACCGGCTCTGTGATCGTGAGCACGTCTCCCTACCTCCTCACCCCGCCAGGCACAGACGGAAAACACTCTGTCATGCTCAGCTTGCAAGAATCTCCTCATGAAAGAGTAGTTTTTGCTCGCCCCGACCGCTGCGGTCGGTGGGCGGGCTTGGGTCACTCCTAAAGCCCCGGAGACTCCTCCTGCGCTGCGGTCTTGAATGCTGAGAGACCCCGAAGCCTTGAACATTCCTCGAGGCTGACGGCATCTCAGGAAACCACTCAGTGGGCAAACGATTAATATTCTGGGAGACATGCCTGACTTTTCTGTTTTGGGGAGGGTTTTTTGGGGGGGAAACTGTCTGTTACAAAAGTACCAAGATCAGCATTCATATTTCCCAAAGCATCTCAGAGTTTGGGCTGTTTTTGGCACCTGTGGTACAACTTCACACCCAGTCAGGGGCAAACAGCATTTGGCTCACAGGGGGAAAAGAACAATGGCAGAGTTATTAGCTGTTTTCCAGAGGTCAGAGGTAACCATCCCTTCTTGATTTAAGGGTGGTCAGAGCACAAGATGCTGATTGTGAGGTCTGTTTATCCACATTGTGAGCAGATGGCTTAACCTCACCTTTAAATGGACAAGGATAACCCATGGAAACTTTACAAAATCAGGGTTTTTTTCCTTGAACTACCTTTAAAATCTAATTCAAAAGTCTTTAAACACATTCCTTCCACTTTTCCTCAAAGTCATGTTTCTCTTTTTGTGCCACAGATTCCTGAGCTGGGATTTAGGAGTGGAAATTGATGCCTTTATTTGTAACTTCTTAGAGATGAAATATCACCTTCAGACATATTTTATGTGGAAGACATATTTTAGCAGGATTTAGCGTAGGGATGTTTCGCTCACAAACATCCGACAAGCCCATTAATTTCAGCTCTGCGGTTATAACAAGCTGCTGAAGTCACTCTGCAGCAAGTTTAAACAGAACTTTACTCACATTTGTCAAAATAAAACGCTTTGCTTTCGAAAACATGTGCAAACTGTGGGTCTTACAAGATTGTACAAAAGCAGGATTTCGTCTTTCTTTCTTCCTGAAAAGGTTTTGCGTTTCCCATGTAAAGATCCCAGCTGTGTCGGATTTATAATAAATCAGGTGGAAGATCTCAATGTAACAGAGGATGTAAATGAAACTGACTGCGTCCTCTAAACAACGTTTTGTTCCCATTTTGAGAGATGGCGAATTGTTGGTGATTATTTTCACTTTACTGGTTACATAACTCTGTTTATTCAGCAAACAGCGTTTCTGGAACATTTCTTCAGAGTTGGATTCCACAGAAATGAATGTAAAGTAAGGCTGCACGTCTTGCCCCACAGCTATGAATCAGAGGGAGAGGGATTTTAGTGAAAAAATGCCTGAAGTGGAAGGTCAGACGGTCGATTTATCAATAACCCATTTATGAAAATTAACCAAAGATGTGGCCTTTAGGAGAAGTCATTGTCACCAAAATGATTTTTAATACATCCACACACAACAATACAAGAGTCTGGTGATTAAAGTGTCTTTTTGACATTTTATGACCTCTTTCTCATAACAACTTGACATTAACCAATAAAACCTATTAACAAACTTAATCATCAGGCCTAATTATTAGATCTAAAACTTTTTCAGCTCTGTTTAAATTGTATAACAGACCGTCATGTTGATTTTGACAGTGGTTGTCATGAGACTTCAATAATTTTGTCATGGACCACAATAGGAACGTGTTGTAAAATTACCATTTAGTGTCACTCAGTTTTATTTAAATCATGCATGGCGTGTGAGAACAATGTTACAGGTTAAAACAGTGCAACCATTACCTTGTCCTGTACGTAGCCTTCCAGCTACAAGCTAATGTGCAGAAAAGCTTACACACGTAAATTAAACCCATAAAATTAAACCAAATAAAGACAGGAGAAAAACCAGAACCTGCCCAGTTTTAGCTGCAGAAACGAGTATTTGCCAGCGTTTCTTATTATTTAGAAGCTGTTGGTAAATTAGTCCAACTCTTTGGTTCTCTAAACAAAACTGAAGATCGTCTAAATGATGTTTTTACCTCACTGGTCTGTAATCTCCATTAACCGCACCTCCTCTGTCATTTACTGCAGGCTCATTACGTCTGGAACGAGGCCATTACCACATTTAAAAGTTAATTTTATTAAAGTAGGATCTGTACATGAGTTTAAGCAAAAGCAAGTCAACAGATGCAGCGTGCTCACTTCTTCATTTATTACACGCCTACAGCAAAAATATGCAATTTCAATGAAAAAATCTACAGACAATTATGAACTTTTTCACACTTACACTAGCAATAATTAAAAAAAAATTACTACTTTGATATGTAACATAACTTGTTAAGTTTATTGTACACCCAACAACTAGTGTCAGTCGTCTTGTTTGAGGTTTTTTGGGAACTATCGGTTGTGTCACGCTGTATTTATGACAAGTAATGTTAAGACTTGTTAAACTCATATTCATCATGTGCTAACTGGCTAAACCGCACTAACATCGACCATAAATAAAGACATTTTCATCATAGATGACGTTAATGAGAAAAATACAGAGGTTCTAAAGTTCCTATTATGTAGTTAAATCAGAGAAAAGGGACAATTGAAAAGAAAGAAGCATAAAATTTATTCTGCCTGAATTTCAGTCTGCCTGCCTGCATGTTCGTCTGATGAAGCAACACTTCTGCTTTCACCGCCAGGGTCTGACGGTGCAGGTGGAGGATGTGAGGATCCGAGCCACATACTCCCACAGGAAGAGGATTCCCATCACTGAGGGCGTCGTGGAGGTGAAAGATGGAGGCAAGTGGAGGCAGATCTGTAACGAGGACTGGACAGAAATGAACAGCAGGGTCATCTGCGGCATGTACGGCTTCCCCGATGAGAAAAACTTCAATGCCCGACCCTACAAGTGAGTAATCGCTGGCAGCAAGCTTTAAACGCTGCTGATAATTATATAAAAAAGATCTTTAAACAGGTTAGACTTTACTGTTATTCATTCTTCTCTAAAGTATCTTATAGAGGATACAGTGAAGAATACAGGATAAAATGAATTCTTTAAACATTATACTTTAAAAAAAGTATAATTTGAGGAATACCACACAGACGTTTATGGTACAAATGCTCTTTGTGTGAGAAATATTACGCTTCCTCGCTCTTTAGTTGTTGTTTTTTTTGTTTTAGCCAGTTTAGGAATGCGTATCCCAGACCAAACAGATGTTAGGAAACATTACACAACTAAGTTTGTTTACTCTGTCTTCACTCGTCCCTTCATGTATTTTCCACTCTGAGATTTAGCAGGCCTGGCCCTGCAGATTGTGGACAAGAGCCCAAAAGTGCTGCCTGAGGAAGTTTCAGCCGGGCCAGGACGGGAAAAAGACCGAGTCTGAAACAGTGGCTGCTCTGGAGTTTGACCTGTTTGTGTCTCACTCGGCTGACACGGGAACTGGAGTCAAATGCACACGAGCCAACAATTATACGACCAGATCTCACACGTAGCTCCAGTTCAGAACCTCTCAGCACAAAAACACTTAAATCATGACCTGAGAGAGAGAGATCAAAACAGATTTGGTTCCAAGTGTCGTCAATCAAAGGAATGAGCGTGTATCTCGTCCAACTTTTCCAGAGTGCACCTGGAAATTCACATGGGTAGTTTTGGCCTTCAGCGGGAATAATTATAATATGAGAAGTCAAAAGTCTGAGGCGTTGACCCGGCCTCCAGACGACTCAGATATCCGGGATTTGTGGAAAGCAAATCTCATCCATAGAGACCCCACCCCAGAATTCAACGGTCTGAAAGGATTTACAACCAGAAACCCCAGAACACGTCCTTACACCGACTCCTCAAAACTGTTTCAGTGGCAAAAAAGGAGAAAAATCAATGGTAGATAAAGAGTCATCATATCATGGCTTATTGGTGTATATAGATTATAAATTGATGTATTTTATCTAACTGCTTGTAACCTTTTTCAGTACTTTAAATCAGAGTTTTTCAATCAGATCTTCTGCTGTGGGGGTTCAGTGTGATATTGGTGAAAGATAACATTTAATTTGTATTTTATATAAAGAAATTTGAAACTTTTTTAGCACAAATAATGAGCCTCAATCTGCTGTAAAGCTTGGCAGTTTTTTTAATTTCTCACAGACTGATTTTGTGCTCAAAGGAACTGCACGTTGACAGCACTTCTACAGCCTTTAAGGCTTTAATTGGAGTTTTTACCGTTTTTAGCTCACAAACTGCTTCTTCTGAGACTCAGAGCCTTCTGCTGTCGGCTTTTTCACTGACCCTTAGCTGACGGCTTTCATTCAAGTATGAAGTGAGGCCTGAGTTCAGGGATTCTCATAATAATACTTCCATTGTTCTCCGCAGCAACAGATGGTCATGCATGGTTGAATTTCACTCAGCAGGAAAGTTTCCCAAAACCTACAAAACAGAGCTTTAATATTTTGGTAGCATATTAAGAAGAATGCTTGAAATATTTCACATTTATTTAAAAGTAGTGTTCCCACAGTGCAGCTCCTCCAATCATTTTGTTTGTGTCTCCTCAGATTGTTGGCCAAGCGGCGGAAGAAGAACTACTGGGGCTTCTCTGTGAACTGCACAGGCAACGAGGCCGACCTCTCAGACTGCAAACTGGGCCGACAGATAGAGCTGAAGGGCAACAACACGTGCAGGAAGGGTATGCCCGCCGTGGTCAGCTGTGTACCCGGACGGGCCTTTGCTCCGAGCGTCAGCGCCGGTTTCAGGAAGGCCTACAGGGTGGAGGTTGGTCCGATTATTAGTATTATTAATAACTTTATCAGTGCACCTCTCAGCAAGAAAGCCCTGGACTCAAAACAGAGATTTAAACCTTTTCGTGTTAAACTTATAGATTTGACAAGCAAGGTAATAAAACCCCTACAGTTTGCCTGAAAGAGCTGATATTTTTCCTACTTATAGCAAAAAGGGAATCCTGCCTAAACCAAACTAATAAAAACAATAAGCTCTAATATGAATACATGGTTAGAGAACGATCAGTGTATGAGCAATGCATGAAAGTTTGGTCAAATATTCCTCTTATATGGAAGAACAACAGCTGGTTATGTGTTTTTGATACTTTTTGGTAGTTGAGTTGTTGAGTATTTCCTGTTGCTGCTGCAGTAGGTCACTGTCTTTGTGTTATTGTTGTTTCCTTCAGTTCCTCACACCTGTGCCTCATCATCTCACCTGATTGTCATCAGTAGCCACCTGCTCCAGGCCTCATGCTCATGGTTTCTTTTCTCTCTCTGTCAGATTTAATTGTTGTGAACTCTCTGTTTGCTCTTAGTTTTGCCCCCCTGTCATGTATACTCTGTTGCTACCTGGATTTCTTTTTCTGTTGTTAAATAGTTTTAAATATTTCTCCTACCTTTACCACTCTGCCTGCCAGCATTCTGGGTTTTCTCCACATCACAACAAAAACATAAATTTCAGATTAGAATATGTCACAATTGGCTTATATTGGGATTTTGAGTGAAACTTGACACAATTCATATAAGTTTGAATTATTTTTTTTTTTAATGATTAAAAAAGTCGATTTTTTTACATACAGAATAGTTTGATTTTTGTCTGTTGAAGAAATCAAGGCTTATACACACATTGTCATTTCTTATTTATTTATTTATTTTTTATGCATCAAATATTTAAACTCTTGTGTTCTCAGATCTGATAACCATCTTCCATCCCTTTTTGTGTTTCTGCAGCAACCGCTGGTGCGCCTCCGAGGTGGAGCGATGATCGGCGAGGGCCGGGTGGAGGTGCTGAGGAACGGCGAGTGGGGAACGGTTTGTGACGACAACTGGAACATCAGAGCGGCCACCGTGGTGTGTCGAGAGCTGGGCTTCGGCAGCGCCAAGGAGGCCCTGACTGGCGGCCGAATGGGCCAAGGTACCGACAGGCTTCTAACACGGGACTTCATGCTGGGGGCTGAATGTAGAGCTGCAAATATAAGCAAATATAAGCAGTCTGTTGCTAAATTTAAGAATTGATAGATATTTAATTTGTAGATATTGTAGATATATTTTTTTTGTTTTTACTGTGTATATTTTGGATTTCTTAAATGCGTTTAAAGAATATAAGAAAGCACCAATGGAAAAACAATTGCTTCCAGATTATTTTTAAGATTCCCAGTTTGAATTTCTAAAAATAAATTGATAAAACAGTCCTTTTCATACATATTATACTCATACAAAAGAGAGTCAACATAGAAACCATGTCATCTTTGTTTATTTTTTGTTGTTAAAGCCTCAAGTTTTGCATTTTAGCGCTTTTTAAAAAGCTGGTTTTTGAAAGCTCACTGTTTGAGTGACTGATACGTGGTCACTATGCTCATCTGTAGGACTGTTGGGGTTACTGTGGGTGGGGGTAGATCAGGTGAAGGAGTGGCTCTCTTTGGTTCAGTGCAGTGTCTGAGTCTGCTGTTCTTTCAAGCAAACTGACTTCTTGAAAGGCTTCAAACTTTAGAGACTTTAATGACGTCTCACTTGTGCAGCTGTGAAAATGAAAGGTGCTGTCTGCAGTAGAGTCCTGCACGCCCACCTTATCTTTGGCGTCCGTAACACCACCTGTTTCAGTCTCTCCGGTCAGTCTAGACCTGAAGTCAGCACATAAAGGCCTCAGAGAACATATGGAGTAGAACATTAATGTTTGCACATTGGACCAAACCCTGATTCTCTGTAATGCAATACACCACAGTTTTATAAAAGTCATATGGCTGTTGGAAAAGTTGTCTTTTTTTTTTCTCCCCCCCCCCCCTCTCCTCCCTATTCTCTGAGCAAAACAGAGAAGCGTACAAAATGTTCCCAGAAAAGAAAACAGCCTTTATGGGGTCCAGGAGAGGAATTCGTTGTTGGAGTGGAGAAGGTTGTTTGAGGGCTTTCTTCATGAGCGAACCACCAGATCTAAAAATGGCACCACACGCAGACTGGGGATAGCTTATTGTTTGTTTCCAGAAGCCAGTGAACTGGACCGACCAAGAATGTCAGTAAAACTCTGTCACAAACACGCAGTCCCCACGCCTCTGTAGGCCATCGTATATTACCTACGGCCTATATCAGCCATATCTTTATGAACATCTGCTTGATATTGAATTGGTTCTCCTTTACAAACTACGGCCAAAAGAACATCTGGAGGGGAACTTGCACAAAAACTATTGTGGAAACTCTGAAATACTGAGATTTTTGTTTTTTTTTATGAGCCTTGAGAGAGTTATTTTTTGCTTGTCAGAGCTGAGACTGTTTGTTTCCTTCACTGTGTAACTATAGGACCCTTCACTGGCTTCTGCAAGGTGGTGTGGTTCTAACAGAACAGAGATCAGTGCTTTTTCTGTTTCTAATGTGCAAACATGTGTCCTCCTGTGTGTACCTTGTAAAGATCAGGTTTTGTTCCTCCAGTATTAATGGAGAGATGCAGTTGTAAGCTGTTTCAGTTTAGTCATGAGTTCAGCAGAATCACTGTTTTGTTGTGTCGTTCGTGTGCACCTGCAGGGATTGGGTCTGTCCACATGAATGAGGTGGAATGCTCTGGGTTTGAGAAGTCTCTGACTGAGTGCCACTTCAACCGCAACTCGCTGGGCTGCAGCCACGAGGAAGACGCTGCCGTCAGGTGCAACGTTCCTAAAATGGGCTTCAACACTCGAGTGAGTTACTCAAACTGCCATAAAAAAAAAATTAACGAATGCATTTAAAACACTGGCTGTAACATTTATGTGCTCACCTCTGTCCTCAGCTTCGGTTGAGCGGCGGCCGTAACCCTTATGAGGGCCGTGTGGAGGTCCTGGCAGAGAGAAACGGCTCTCTGGTGTGGGGCGCAGTGTGCAGCGACAGCTGGGGAACCATGGAGGCCATGGTGGTGTGCAAACAGCTGGGACTGGGCTTCGCCAGCCACGCTTTCCAGGTAACATCTTTCAACACATTTTTTTTCAAACTCGCATACATAAATTAGTTTTTAGGTCGTAGAATGAGAGAGAAAATGATGTGCATTAAAAACCTCCATGTGGTATCATCTGAGTTACTGGAGCTCACAGGTACTGAGTTTATTCTTTGAAACATCCACTTAAAGAGTGGACACACGACACAAACTTCAGACTAAAGATGAACAACTAACGTTTTTTATTTTCAACTTTATCAGCAGGTCACAGAGATCAAAAGTTTCAGTAGTTAATGTGGCTTGATAGGAAACCTTTAAAACCATGTTAATTAAATGCAGGTGTCAGTCTAATATAAAACAGGAAAATTATATCTATCTATTAATTTTCTTTACCCGCTTTTTCCTTTCTGGGTCGCAGGCAGCTGGTGTGTTTCCAGTGGTCACTGTGAGAGAGGTGGGGTAAACCTGGACATGTCACAAGTCTAAGAAAATGTACATTTTGCTTCTCATATTAGTTCATATGTAATCAACACTTGTATTTGAGGTAATTAGAATAAATCAAAATCAGCATAGAGTTGTTTTATTTGCAAACGCGCTTTGCGTCAGCATTCCTCTTATTGCTGGGAACTGATTGACTGAAGTGGCGTGTATTGTGTGTTATCTGAATTTAAACACCGGTGTCATGTGAAACCCAGTTTTATAGACTGGAGACGATCAGGAGCTGATGTGAAAGTTACAGCTGCACAGGAAGAGGATGAGATTACATCAGCCTCACAGCATTTCCCAGTTTAAACCCTGTGGGAAAGTGTGTGGACGTGGCAGTGGATGCCTCTCTTCACATGCTTGAGCTCCATTCGTCCCAGGGGGCAAAAATAAAGATGTCTTTTGCTTAATAACATTAAAACCCGACTAAGCAGAAACATCCAGTTAGAGGTGACTCTCCCATCAAATGCAGCCTCTCAGCAGGACTGCTGAGAAAACAATAAGCTCGTATTTGACGGATAGTGGACCCTCCACCGTGTTCTGAGGTGAAACCACCTTCCTGCCTCCCATATATGATGCTATTCTAAGGGGCTTGGAGGTTATGGTTTGGGATTATGTACGTCTGGAAAGTATGAGAGTGAGTCATCAGGAGGGGTGTCAGCGACTGCAGGGGGTTTATGAGTGGAACCTGAACTGGATCCGATGAAGGCTATTTAAGTGAAGAGTGTCACGTCAACATTTCTGGACACGCTGTCCTAAAAACACATCTCCTTGCCTCCAAGTTCTGTGAGTTGTCATTACATAAGGGCTTTTGTGTTTGGCGTACAGTGATCTGGTTTCTGTTATCGTAGAGCTGGACCTCCTTCGTCCCTCTGGAGACTCTTTCCTGATTTGCTCATAAATATTTCTCCAGGCAAACCCCACCACAGATGGAACAAATGACAGCAAGCTTAAACTGTACTTCAGCATGTCTGTCCTTCTACTCAGACCACCATCAACCCCCCTCAACACACACACACACACACACACACACACACACACACACACACCACCATGCAGTTCACCTTCATTTACATGCATCCTCCACTTCCTCGGAGGACGATGGAAAGTCTGAGTTTTCCCTCACATAAGATTTCCCTTTGGTCTGCAAAACTGTGCAGCGAGGCTGAGTCAGGACTGGGAGAATAACTGAGCACCATTTGCTCTGCGTGTGTGTGTGATAAAATGGTGATAAAGATCTTTTTCAAAAGTTTGAGGCACCTGATCTTTCTCTGTTCGTTAGCAGCTAATGAGGGTTTTACTTCAACGCATCCTTCTTTGATTTGGCCAAGAAATAGATTATTCTAATCTGATTATATTAATTAAATTAGGCACAAAGAGGGGAATCCTTCCTGATGCTGTTACAGCTGAAAAGCCAGGCTGTCAGTTGAGAGAAAATGACAACAGGGGGCTGTTGTCATTTTAATGCCAAACTCAGAAAAGCAACTTTTCACCAGAGTGGGATCGTGTTTTGCACCTGACTCTTTAGTGGTCAGCCGTATAACATGTTTTCTCTCGTTTTCATTCATTAGGAGACGTGGTACTGGCAAGGAAGTTCATCGTCCGATGCTGTGGTGATGAGTGGAGTGAGATGTTCAGGGACTGAGCTGACTCTGGATCAGTGTCTGCATCATGGGAAACATGTCGTCTGTCCTAAAGGAGGCGGACGCTTCGCTGCTGGAGTTTCTTGTACTCAGAGTAAGAAAATTCAGAAAAAACTCTGAACTGAACTCCTATTTAGTCAAATGTTTTTTTTACCATTTTTAAAGCATAATGCAATAAAATAAACAATACTTCTTGGCAATAAGAAGTATTTTCTCAGAGAAGCACTCTGTAAAGTGCATTGAAAGCCTTTCTGACACATGAGTGTTTTTTAGCCACATGGTCACCTGCTGCTCTCTCGCTCACAGCGGCCCCGGACCTGGTGCTGAGCGCTCAGGTCGTGGAGCAGACCACGTACCTGGAGGACAGGCCCATGTACGCTCTGCAGTGTGCCCAGGAGGAGCGCTGCCTGTCCAGCACCGCCGACAAAGCAGACCCTCACTCCTACCGCCGCCTCCTCCGCTTCTCCTCCCAGATCCACAACAACGGCCTGTCAGACTTCAGACCGCGGGCGTCCCCCCAGTCATGGGTCTGGCACGAATGTCACAGGTGGGGCGTGTCGGTTCATCTATCGCTCTTCGTTTAATCACCAGATATCACATGTGAAATTCAGCTTTCCTCTGGAGATCTTGCTGTGAATGCTCAGATTTGACTCATGGAATAGCTACTAGACGTGTTTATTTAATGAATAAGGTGTTTGCTTGACGTTTAAACACTCCTTTCTCTGTATAATCCAGACATTACCACAGTATGGAAGTTTTCACCTACTATGACTTGCTGAGTCTGAACGGGACAAAAGTAGCAGAGGGACACAAAGCCAGTTTCTGTCTGGAGGACACCTACTGTGATGAGGGTAAGAACCAACCCCAGCCTTTCTGTTTCAGTATATTACAGTGGCTTTAATTCTTCTTTAAGTGGAAATACCATCTGAGCATCTTCATACATCTGTTCTGAATGCAGGTATTCAGAAGAGGTACGAATGTGCAAACTTTGGCTCTCAGGGCATCACAGTCGGCTGCTGGGACACCTACAGACACGACATAGACTGTCAGTGGATAGACATCACAGACCTAAAGCCCGGTGACTACATCTTCCAGGTACAACATCTGTCCCGTTAGTTCAATTCCTTTAGTGGAAAAAGTCCTGATTTCCAGCCACCTCTGTCTTATAGACCAAACAGTTATCAGCTGTCTGCGTCTGAGCAGGAATGACTCTGAACTTACTGATACACAAGCTGACTCCCTTTGTAGCTAAATGAATGTGGACTGTTTTATATCACCTGCAGTTATTAATTGTTAAGCCATGGTGGCTACCTGTAACATTACCAATGTGTTTTCCTCTTCCAGGTTGTGATAAACCCAAACTACGAAGTGGCAGAGTCTGATTACACCAACAACATAATGAAGTGTCGCTCAAGATACGACGGCCATCGGATATGGACGTACAACTGTCATATAGGTGAGAACGTGACCCTGGAGAAGTCAGAATTCCTCCTGCAACAGGAATAAAATGACAAACTTGGGTATAGCTGCACTGTATTCACTTTAAAGACAGCTTAGAGTCGAGGTTTTAAATTCTGTAAACGCATAGGATCTGCTGCCAAACAAAGTATTCTTACTACAAAGTCTGTGTAAAAGTACTTCCTGGATTCAGTGTGGGTCCAAATGAGGTGATCTTTGGATGGGATGAGCACAAACTCAAATGTTAAACTCCAAGACCGGCTCTGATTAAAATGTCTTATTTTATATAGTTCAGGACAACTACCTTTTTGTTTCAGCTCTCTGAAAAAGGCAGTTTTGCTCAAATGTTGGAGTTTCTTGACTTAAATGTTAATTTAGTTGTTACACAATCTTATGTAGTAAAAAGTAAACACTATACAATATTTAAACCATTTGTATTTACACACAAAGATACAGAAAACAGTTTTTATATTCAGTTTTACTGAAGTTTTTCTTTACAATACTAGACTTTTTTTTTTTACCCCAAATCAATATACAGCGTCCATACTCTCATAAAACAGTGCAGCATTTAATACTTTTTAAAATAATCGATAGATGCAGTTTACATAGTGTACATTAATACAGCTGAATACAATAATCTCATGTTCACTACATTAGTGTTCAGAGCATATAAACATTTCCTAATAAATACAAAAAAAACTTCCAACTTCTTTCTGAATATCATTGTTTAGACATTTTAAAAAATGTGAGCATTATAATAAATCAGTGACAAGATGACACAGTAACAAGTATAAACAGCTTCACATTTCAAGTTTCCACAGCCTGAACTTCCTGTAATGTGAACTGTCCACAGCAATTCCTTGAAGGAAAAATAATAAAACAAAATAAAAAAATTTACGTCTTTTCAGAACATTAGAAACACCAGCATGTGGACTAGATCAACCAAATCCTGAGAATACCCTGCAGAAAAACTTAACATTGTTGAAAAATAACAAGTTAATACTGTAGATTTATGCACGACGTCTCCATCGCCTGGCAACGAGGAAACAACTAAAAAGAATTTAAATAGAATGCCAAACACTTCAGCTCAACAGACATGCAATAAAATAACAAAAGAGCTTCCCTGTTTCCGAACAACTGGAGCCATCTTGTTTGTTTCTTGAATCCGGGGCCATATCTCCTTATAGCGTATAGTTCAGCTCAAACGTGTAAATGATGGAGAAGAGTGAAATCTGTCCGTCTGTCTTCATGCCAACACATTTACCTAAAGCAGCACTGCAGCGTCCACCCAGTGAGGCTCCTCAGAGGGACGTGATCTGTCACACACACAGACTACATTTAATTACCTGTCAGCAAAGAGCCATCTGACTGTTGTCTTTAAGTTGTAATATTTACTGAATACTTCTAATCTCATCTTCATGGTTTTTTCTATAAACCTCACAGGCGGCACATTAAGTTCAGACGTACAGGAGACATTTCCCGGACTGCTGACCAACCAGCTTTCACACAGGTAGAAGCCCCCGAACATCTGAACAGATGGGAGGACATCAGGGAAGCGAATACTCATATTTGACAACCACTAGAGGGAGCTGTGGCACTGTTGCTGCATTATTGTTGAGTTCAGTAAACCACGGCTCAATAGGATGAACTGCTTGCTGAGTAAATGTATTTCCCAAATTTAATTCCATTTGTACCTTTCATTGTTTCCTGCCTTTGTTGTCTAATAGACCTGGTGCTCAGAAATGCAATAAGGACTGTAGCCAAATAAGATATTCAGCTCATTCAACAAGTGCCTTTTAAACGCAGCTGTTTGGAGAGTGACTTGGACCAAAAATAAGACATGAATCGATGTGTAGACTTTGGTGGATGAAAATAGTCTTCAGTGAAATTTGGTGCTAGAACTGGTCAGAATTTTGCACTGATTGTTTCTCTTAAAACAGCTGAATATCAGATTTGCAACCATAATATTCAGTATTTCAGGGGTTCTTAATGCCTTTTACATTTTAAACCACATGCAGAGTTTGAAAACAAATTCAAGACTATATATGGTTTATATATATATTCACTTCTACAATATAAGGAACTGAAAATAAGTTTTCTCTACATGTGGTTGAGCTGAATGCAACAGCAGCTTGGATCTGGTTCCTGCAGTGAGATTCTGACCGTCTGTGAAGACTTTTCAGTCCCAATTAAACAGATAAATGTCATTTTTGAGTGTGTTCCCCAAGTTTATTTTAAATGTTCTATTTATTGTTTTCACCTTTGATCTGTCCATCCCGTCTTCTCTTTTCTCGTTGTCTGAGTTGTGTTAAATTATTACCATCAGGGACTATGATAGCATTGTGGGAGTACTGTAACAGCTACACGTGTGTGAAAAGGCCTCTCCATGGGTTTGTAAATTAGTCTGAATGTAGCAGTTTCAATTTTGATTGCTTTCTTGTTGGATGCTGAGGTGAGTGTGGAAAAGCCTTACATTTTTCAATAAAATATGGTCAAAGCAGATTGTTTGTCTTCAGTACTTCATTATGTTTGGTGTTTTGATCCAAATTGAACAGGAAACTATCAGCAGCTCCAAGTTGTTGACAGTTGGAACCTAAAAGGCTTCAAACTGGTGGTTTTCACTCATTTGCTCACCTGCAGTGTTCACCAAACGTCAGTATCGCTGCAGTCTGCCTCGGCCCCGTATGCCTAAAGCTCTGGTCACCATCCGCTTGGCAACAGCACAGTCGGTCCTGGGACGCTCCTTCACTGGCTGGATAAATTCTTTTAGGAAGACAAATAAATCATGTAAGAAAATAAAGTATAGCGAGATTTTCAACCATTTCCAGGGCTCTCGCCCTCCTACCTGCTCGTCTGATGGCCTTGCCTTTGGCTTTTTTACTTGCCTCAGAGAGTGCTCGAGTCTTCAGCAGCGGGTGGCAGATCGAGAGAGCATGGAGTGCTATAAATAACCAAACAAACATCTATTTTAGTTCCTGCCAGCTTCTAACCTCCAGCACAACTCCAGGTTTACTTTCCTGCGAAGCTCTCACCTGCTGCCTCGGTGGAGAAAACCCCCAGTGCGTGTGTGTCATCCACCCACTTGATCTTCATTCCTCCGTCACTGAGACATGAAAGATGGGGTCACTTTACTTGGTTTCAGTGATTTAAGAACATGGATCTACTTTTGAATAACTAACAAAATACCTCAACCACACATCTAAGCTCTTTGCTTTTAACAGAAGACTATCAGCAGCAGATATTTATCAATTTTCTTTTCTTCAGAAAGAGAGGATCCAAAAAGGATCAACCAGCATTTTGGGGTTCATGAAAAAGACATCAACTAGAAAATCTGACTTATTTTATCTATTCTAAGAGGAAAGGTAGGAATACAATTTTCTCTTTGTCACTGAATGTGTTCCTGGTATAATGACCATAAACATTTAATAACGGAGCATATATGTAAAAAAAAAAGATTTCTGATGTAACTCAGCTGGGTTTCAACAGAACCCAGGAAGTTGTGACTTCACTTCTGTTTGTATCTTCAATGTGGAGTTTGATAACCTGCAGAACTTTGACAAGATAGTGTCTGAAAGGATCATTACTACCATCTAACCAGAGAATAAAATAGCATTTAGTGTATTTTACAATCAGTTTTATGTGTGCTAGTCTGAACTCAGTTTGTTGCATGTAGAAAATCAACTCTTTAACTAAAAAAAGAGAAAACTTCAAAGTATTTTCCATAAATTCCAATATGTATGTTATTAAAGTCATTGTTAAAGGTGGTGTTAAGACAATAATACTGAAAGATTTTATCCTATTTTTGACCTCATTCATTCAGATAAATAAAAGGCTCGATGTGCAGGTGGAGTTTAGTTGGTACGATGTAGCTGAGTACAACAAATCTATGACAGCATCAAAATGAATCCACAGATTAAAATATGAAAACAGACATTAGAACAGGACACTTCAGAGCAGAATGTTAATGAAGACACACACACAGAGCTCCAATCGCAAACCTGTACTCTGAGAACGCATCAAGGAGGTCGTTTGTCTTGAACATAGCTGGGAAGTTGTAGATCTCGATTACGTGGCCAAAGTCATCAGAGTTGAGCACTACGTTCTCATAGACGGAGTAATCGCCGTGAACGAGCTTTATGGAGACGACGTCCGTTTCTTTGAGATGTGCTTTAATCTGACGGAACAGCAGAAAGAACGGCGTTACATGAATATGTTCATGTGATGTGGAGAGATGCTTACGTAGTAAGGCTAAGTATCTTATGAGGAAAAATAAGTCCAAAGTAAATAAAGAGAAGGATATCAAAAGGTACGTGTAACTTACCTGCTCAGTTACATCGTCTGTGTCTGTGCTTGTGTCTTCTGTCTGGACGCTGTCTGACAGACAAGCGAGGTCCTCCCTCTCGTCTCCATCCAAGTTCATCTCAGCGAAAGAGAACTGAGTTTCCTCCCAGACAACAGCCTCGCTTTCATGCAGACTCAGGGCCGGCTTTTGTGTCTTGTCCTGAAAACAAGGCCCCGAACTGTTCGCACAATTGTTCATTTTATCCTCCACCCCTTTGGCACCCGGCTGCTGCGATTTAGGCTCTGTGGCTCCAGGGGGGCAACAGGAGTTACTGCTGCAGCGAGCTGAACTTTGGTAGTCCCTGTTTGCTGTGGAACCGTGTGAGTTTTGTGACGAGCGTCTCTCTCGAGCGGCTCGTGGCACATAGAGGGGCTGGTCTGGCCTTTTGGGTCCCCGGCTTTGTGGGGGGCCAGGAGCTTTAGGCTTGATGCTGCCACCCATCTCTGCCTTTCTGCTCAGGGGCTCCTCATTATAGCAGCCGCTGCCCTCAAGATCACTATCTTCATCTGACTCGCCCCTGCAGGGAAACGAACACAACAGTTTGTTGCTTAAATATAGTTTTTAAAACAACCAGTCCGAGTTATCATAAAAGGCGCACTCAGACATTTTCAAAATGTTACTGACAAGTTGGATAAGGTTAAATATACCAGCTGAATTATCCCATCTTCTCGGAAGGGATTAGTTTCCAGTGTATTTACTTTTTTTTTTTTTAAAAAAAAGGTATAGGTTAAACAGATTTGCTCAGTACCTGAGCTCAGAAGGGCACACCACCACCTGACGGCACCAACTCTCACCGACAGAGAAGGTGGTGAGCTCGGGTACGTCCTCCACCGTCCTGTGGATCAGGTACCGCAGCCTGCTCGGTAACGGGGGGAACAGCAGCACACTGAGAAACAAAGATTGGAAACGTTTATCCCCTGTTGTTTTTAGTGAAATACGTCTGTGGGGAAGGGGGAACAAATGATCTTATTGTAAAATGGCAGCCATATATACAAAAAGATCCAAGTCCTTTACAAACGTTCTCATTATACACTGCTCAGTGATGGACGATACTTGCTTAAAGATTAAAAAACACACCTACGACATTTGGTTGGACTGACTGAACGACTATCTGTCAACACAATAACTCGGTGATTTGGAATTAAAAATAATCCTAGAGACAGTCTCCTTTTGGGGATTTAAGCAACCTGAACCTAACCAAAACACAAGTGATTAAAAGTGTCATTACACTGAAATAACCCTATAAATAGACCGGTTTTATATTTTGTAAGTTTGAACTGGTACTTGTTTTTGTTTTGTTTGCTTGTTGTTGGTTTTAAATGAACAGGAATGACCTACAGGTTCAATTAAAAGCATATTACAAGTACCTGTAAGCTGCTACCCTGTAGTTCAATACATGTTGTCGCCTACATAAAAACAGCACAGCTGAATAATGTACAGGCAGGACTGTCACGGATTTGTGTATTATTCATCGAAACACATAAATAGACTGTAAAGGTAAAAAAAACAGGCTTTATCAGCAGGTCGTACTTCACCTCTTCGAGTTGTTTTCCTGTTGGTATGTTTCCAAATCATCCATGACATGATGCACGAACTGATTTTCTTCCTTCGGGAGATAAATCCCATCGAAACAAGGAAACGCCAGGGTGAGCAGAGAAAGAAGTCTGTGAACACAAAGACTGGAGTTTTATTTAATGTTAAACTACTAAATATAGCTGTATTTTTAGAGCATAAACACTGTGACCCAAATCGTTTTTTTTAAGTTAGCTAACAAGCTAAAAAGGTGAAAGACTAATTGTAGCCGAGCAGGGCAGAAAATAAGTGTTTCTGATGCGCTCACTTTCTGAGATAAACACTGAAAACTCGGAACAAAGCTAGCTTATTTCTAAAATAATGATTTGTCAACATGTTCCTTCATTCTCCCACTTCCTGTTGTAACTCACCTTAAGAGCTAAAGTGTAGTTTAGACTCGATAAGGTGTTATCGTCGCAGGTGAATAAAATTAAAAGCACTTCAGCGAGTGACCCGCTAGCATACTGACCCCGGAAACAGTTCGTCCCAATGAGACAGTGGCACATCCGGTTTGTCGCCTTCAGAATAAAAGCAACCTTCAAACCAGGAAAACGAACGGAGAGCAAGCTGAAAATGCCACTTTCAGGTTGAGTTTTAAGAGAACTGTGCAACATTCTCTTTTTAACAAACAAAGACATAAACATATCTCAAGGAACTTTTATTTAAAGTAGATAAAACGTGACAAAAGAGAGGTAACTGAATCAAACACTCTAAAACAATCATCATGTGGAGCGTTTACATCCGTCACGTGTGAGGATAATCAAAACTGTGATGGCATTTGCAACGAAAATATGCAGCAGAAAAAGCAATTTAGGAGCAATGGTGCACTTATACAACACCACAGAAAAGACAGTGTTCAAACACTTATATGATTTGGCAATGAACTTAGTTAAACATGCTTCATCTATGTCACATAAATATGCAGTTTACAACTTTTAAAACATGTTTCCCGACCAAAATGTTTACATTCTTTTTTCACCAGAGCTCTAACTCTACCAACACGTCAATACTGTGTAGAAGTACACATCACCTTACTGTTTACCATCAATTAGAACTATTTAAAACCAGCCATTTTCAATCCTGACAAACATATTTGTTGTCTTGACCGATTCAAAACATACATTTGTAATTACTGTGATAAAAAAAATGGTAATCAACATAATGGCACAATTTATAAAAACTGATCCGGTCAACTGGGTTACAATTTAGGCAACGATTGCGCATAAAAAGACAAGAAAATGTGTACAAACACAAAAGAGATTATCAAACATTAAAGTTCTAATAAATAACAGGAGAAATTATTACATCAAAGGTTTACATAAAATTCAGGTGAGGAGGTCTATACAAACGATCAGACGGATGAGTATCTGGTAAGTCATCAGCTTATACAGTGAGGTGAGACAAAAAGAAAGATTATGTTCAAGGAATAAAACAAAAAATAAAAGTCAAAATAAAGTTTTGTGCTGCTTTAGGTAAGTCCTGATAAATGTTCTTAGTCATTATTCCAATCATGGAATCATGTGACAGGTTATTCAGGTTACTTCTGATTAATAATCTTTATAAAGTTTTGTTTTCATTTGTTTTGTTTTGTTGTTTTTTTACAGGAGGCACCAAAGTCCTATACTTTTGTTTTATTTAACTACAAAATGAACACCAAGTCGAAACTCCAAAACATGATTTTCCAAATGAAGCAGATTTTTTTTCTTTTTAAATCAGAAAATCATCTGAATCATCCGACCACAAGCTTCTTTTATCTCCCAGAGCCAATACTTCTGTCTTCAAAGATGGTAATTTCAACCTGAAAAATGCCAAGTTAAGAAAACATACAAAGTAAAAATCACGTTTGCACAAATAAATTACTTTTAAAATCCTCTTTTTTTTCCTCCTTAGAATAATTATTTAGTAAAAAATAAACTAGAAAATACAGTGACTGTAAGAAACTTAATATTGGAACGTCTTTTTTATATTAACTGCTTATAATCGATTCCTGCTACATTTCAAAATATTATATTCAATGTTTACTCATCTTGCTTATATACTGGATATAAATTAGTAGCATTACATGAACGTAATGTTGTGCCAATGCCTGTTTTATGTCACGGTAAAGCTGTTTTAAAACTCTCAAATATGTTTATGAATATTAACTTGCAAAAATCTGTTCTTTCTGGGGTTTTTTTGTTGTTTGTTTTGAGTCACACAGAAAACTGCTGTTGATTTTTTTTTGACAGCCCAATCCCAGACAGAAAATTATCAACATCATCCGCTCCCACATTTATATCAGACCCCACGATGTGGGATCCAAATCCCAGCGCAGCGCCGTTTATCACATGATGCGCCTCAAGTCAGCAACAATGCTTTATATATAAATAAATTCATTTACCATTATTGCTGAAATAAAATACATTCATGGTATCTTATCTGAGAAAAGAATAAAAGTCTGTTCTTATTTCTACAAAAAGAAAAATCAGCAAATAGATTTATACACAAGCTTTATCCTAAAATAATGTTTTCTGTCATAACTTACAATGATATGATAACCATAAAAAGGAGAAAACAAACATCTATGAATGAATATTCATTATATTTGAAATTAGACAAGTTGAGGATACAACTCTGAGGCCTCTCTCTATGGGGTCTGTCAGCAGCAAGCCCCTTGGAGCGTAAATCTTCTCATTCTGGTCCTTTATGTATCTGGCAATCTTTTTTAACACCTGTACACAGACAAGAGAACAGCACAGCACAAAACGTTATTATGTTTATTATGTTAAAAAATTAAAACCAACAACAACAGAGCATCCGTCTGAAGCACAGTTACCTTCTCATAGTGCGTCTCCATACAGAGGAAGATGGTGTAGGCAGTCATACAAGCCAGGAAACCCTCCAGGTAGGATTTGCCACAGAGTTTCTCTGCCTCTGCATACAGGTTGTTCAGAGTCTGGATGGTCTCCTCGAACTGCTGCTTATCGAGCTGAAAGCACACCAGCAGATGAAAACCCACAGTCTTACAGTGACTACAATAAAAACAACACAACCACCAGGTGAACTCCGTGCATACCCTGGACTCCAGGTCGGAGGGAAACTTGGTCTGAAACTTGCATAATGTTCCTGAGCTGTAGTCTCTTTGGACAAACACCTTGGAGGAGACAGCCGGCTGCTGGAGGTCCTGTAAGCTGTGGGTCTGAACAGAAACAAAAATCCCATCAGCTAACACAAGCTAACTATGACGATCATCAAGGTAAGGAATGATTATATGCAAATGACGTTAACTATTTATACCATAAGCCTGAGATTCTTCAAATAAAAGCAGGGTTATTAATCACCTTATTCTATCAAACTAGAGAAAATTACAATCTATGATAAAATAAAAGTATACAGTAAAATAAAGACAAACCATCCATCCGTCATATTGTTAGCTACTACCCTACGTAAGCTAATGTTGACTGCTCAACGCTGCTAAAAACCACTAATATGAGACTTTATTACCCAAATTTAATCCCTGCAAGCCTGTACAATTACGTATACAACCACCTCTACAACAACCGTGTCATTTTAAAGGCAATAAACCCTAAAAATTTACCTCAGCCATAGCGGACGTTTCTCCTGTAGCCTCAGCACATCTGTATCTCCACCAGCCAGAGATGACTTCCGGCTTCTACTCTTCACAATAAACAGACGAACTTCGTAAAACGCTGTACTAAATAATTTACAGTTGTCGTTTCCTTTTAAAATATAATTAACCCATATTAAAATATATATATCTTTAACTTTCATCTGACATATATTTATCCTAATAATATGTTCAATTGATCACAAATTAACCTACGAATAGCTCTACCTATGAAGCCTACCATTACTTTGAAAGTCGACACACCCAAACAGGAAGTGATGTTTCTGAGAAACGTACGTATTATCATAGACGTCAATACGTAGAACGGCGTTCCTACGTCGGGGCCATCTTTGTGGAGGCAGGAGTCGGAGATAGTAAAATGCATAGACATAATATATTATGTATATTATGTATAATATATTAATATATTATATTATGTCTATGGTAAAATGCCTCGTACGTGTTCTGCTTGGAATTGTTCTAACCGTTTAGGTATCCAAACCAAATGTCGTGGAATTACCTTTCACAGGTAAGTCTTAACAAGTCTCTTGATCGTATTTCAGCCATAGTCTGCATATTTTTTTACCATTATATTTTGGAGCGTAACTTGCCAACGTTATAGTACCATATACCATAGTTTCCCGCGCAGAATTAATTTATTCGTTTAATGGTATTTACTTTAGTATGGTCATGGTATTATATCTAATAATCAAAATATATACAGTTAATTATATGACATCTCAGTTCACATATATATTTAGAAGTCTGTAATTTGGGATTACTTGGGATTTATCATCAACATTGGCACCCTGATGTAGATGATTCCTGAACAGCTTCAGCGACATCTGCACCTATCGCTTTAGCCAAGATCACTTGGAGCTGCTCTTCAATTCAATCAGGGCATCAGGTTGGAATTTCAGTTTTTGTTTTTCACTTTTGGTTTGTTTGTATGCATGCATGCCCCTCTGTTAACAGTGTTGTCATTACATCCTCTGATAGACAATTATGTATTGCTTTATTTATTTATTTTAGCTTTCTTTCAGATAAAGTCTAACTAGGTAATATGTGAAAGTGTTGAGTCTGTGCTTTTATGTTTTCTCAGGAGGTTGGAACAATAACCCTTCAGCAGGCCAGTTCCAAGCCATTTTCCGCCGCCTGATGGTGCGATGTGGGGTTTCTCCAAGTGCATCAGGAAGCGACTGCGTTTCTGTCAGCTTTAGAAATGCTATCTTCCTCCACTGTAGAAGAAACAGAAGAGCTGCCGTCCCCTTTCGCAAACACTTCTGCAATTGTGCGTGACCACGGTTATCTGCCAACTCGCTTTGGTAGCCTTGTTGACAATGCCCTCGTCTACATCTCAGGGTTTGTGGAAGCTGTTGTGTGATGTGTGCCGTGGTAGCTCGGTTACTGATGCTGTACCTGCATCACTTGATCAGAGCTACCACTTACTCCAAGTAAAAAAACAAAGGGAGGGCTAATGGTTCCATCTGAGGGGACTTTGAGGGTAATCAGACCAGCTGAGCGTTTCATTCACCAGTCTGTGTCCGGGCGAGCTGTCAACCTGTCCTATATCAATTAGTTTGTACGGGCTGATGTTGGAGCTAAGGATGTGTTTGGTCTAAGTGAGCACATTCAGGAAACACAGTGTGGAATTGATAACCATCACTATGTGCTGATATCACTTGTTTCTGTTCCGCAAGCTGAGACTGCAACACATTGCCAAACTAAAAACAATACAGTTACAGAGTGACAACAGTAGGAAAAAAAATGTGTAAAACCATTTTTTTTTAAAGGATTTTAGTGGTCTTACTTAAACAGAAAAATGTCTATAGTGTGCATAACCTTTGTGTATGTGTGTTGTTTAAAATTATTTTTGTTGCCCCAAATGGCCAAAAAATAAATGTTTAGTTTGTGTGGAGGGGAGTTAATTCACATTTATTGTTGTTCATACATTATTAAAGTGTAACCGTTTTTTGCACTACTTTACAGCTGAACAAATTGATGTTTGGGCTTAAAGTTATTGTACTAACTGAAAAGCTTTAATACATTGTTTTTGGTACCCGTTTCTCAATAATGTTAGTTTGTGTGAATTAAAAATGGGGCATTAACATAAAATTCAGTTAAAATGCTTTAAAATCCTATTTGTATTAGTTCACAGTGCAGCTGTGCCTCTGCTAATATGGTGCAGTTACATCACATCAGAAGGCCAACCCAGTCAAGGCGTCTACGTATTAATGTTCATGCTTATTATAAGACGCATCTCCCTGCAGTTTAATTTCCGCAACAAAAAGGAATCGTTTTATAAAAGTTTATTGAATCATGGTCTTTTTGATTCAAACGTTCGCTGTATTTCTAGTCGAACAGACCAAAGCCCATGTCGTCGTCTGATTCCTCAGACTCCTCCTTGACCTCCTCCTTAGCAGCGGGAGCTGCAGCCGTCTCCGCAGCAGCTGCTGGTGCTGCGACAGCAGCAAAAGCAGACGGGTCAGCCAGGAAGGCCTTGACCTGTGGAGACAAAAGACATGGTGCACTGTTAATTTCCATTTCCAGACATTTTTAAACTTTAGGACAAATGATCAAAGTTGAATCGTTAAAAGGTTGTTTAAAATCAAGTGACCCCGACTGCTCAGTAACTTAAAAACATGAAACATGTTAGTCTGTACAGGTTGACTGATCATACAGATTACACAAGCTACACCAAAACCTAATGTGCAAATTAACTAAAAGTTGTTCACTGTAGACCGAGCGTGATACCTTGTCTGCCAGGGGGAAGGAGTAGTCCGTTTCCACAGCGACAGCCAGGACTCGCTTGTAGCCATTGATGAGGGAGTGGGGCACGGAGGCCAAAGTGGGATAGCCGATCTCCAGACAAACACTAGCGATATTTCTCACACCCTAGACAAGTTACAAAATTTAATATTGAATCGGCAATTTAGAGGTACAATATTTTAAATTCAACATCTTGTGGTCGAACCCTGCATCTCACCTCCAAGAACCTGGTATGCAGAGAAGCCTCTGTGATGTCGAGCACCTCAGGGCTGTAAACACTGCCATTGTCATACACTTGCTGGATGATGAGTCCAAAGGAGAAGGGTGAGATGTTCAACATGTTGAGCAGCGTGGCCTCGCTGGCACCAACCTTGTCACCAGTCTTGATCAGACCGACATCACTCTAAAGAAACAAAAATAAGCGTTACTGGGTGAAGCTAATTGAACATTTTTTGCTTTAAATCACAATGTTTGAAAACATTGCTACATATGGGTGTCATTTAAATCTAGTTTCAAACCTATAGCAAAATGTTTTTCAAACTCACCAAAATTTCAATGGTTCCTCTGGAGATTTTGGTGGTGATACCAAGAGCCTGGAAGAAAGAGGTCTTCTCAGGACCCAGTCCAGTGTTCTGGGCCGGCACCGTCACGTCGCATGGAGCGATGGCTCCAGCACGAGCTGCTGCAGGTACCTGAGACACAACAGAGTCATCTTTAATTACTTTGCTTTGGCAAAGTCTTAAAATGCAACCGAGCAGAGTTTTAAACACATTTTATATTTTAGGCTATGAATGTCTGAAACCTTACGTCCCTGTCAGTCAACAGGAAGTGACAGACAGGGATAGCGAGGAAACAGGTTACTGTTTGCAGGGGGAACGACAATACAGTACTGAACACGCTGCATTGTAACTTATCCTGCATGGGTTTAGTTTGATTTTGTGCAGTTATTACTTCGCTTTTTAGACTTTAATTACCTACTGTGACCGATTTTGTTTTATTCACTGTAACTGTACTGTGGTTCTTTAAAGTGCTTTATAAATGAAGCCCATCTCATACAAATAAAATAAAAATAAAGCTGAATACAGACTAGCTCTAGATTTTAGACTTGCAATTTCACCTCTGTCTAGTAAATTTAATAATGAGAGTATTTTGAATTGATGTTTCAGGGTTGTTTTACATGATCAATTTAATGAAACAACAAAAAAAAAAGTCTCTTTGGACTTGTTCTCATGTATGTTTTTTCCCCATTCGATGAGATTACCTTGTTGGCCAGCAGCATGTCCCTGACCTCAGTCAGATCCTCCTTGGTGAAGACGAAACCCACATTCCCTTTAATGTGGGGCAGAAGCCTGTCAAAACACACAACTAGACATTTAATAAAATAAAGACTGTTCCTCGAAAAGAACGGCAGCTCAAAGTGTCTGAAACCTTGCGTCCCTGGCTGTCGGGGGATGTGGACAGACAGGGATAGCTGGAGACATTTTACTTTCAGCAGGGGGAACGACAATACAGCACCACACGAGCTGCACAGTAGATATCCTGCTGAGACTTTAATAAATCATCTGATCTTAAACTGAGGAGGCGGGGGTTGATAAACTCACTTCTCCAGAGCAGGATTGTTCTCCAGGTGACCACGGGTGGCTTTGCGCATCATGGTGTTCTTCCCCATCAGCACCACGGCTTTCCCACGCAGAGACACACGGATGGTCTGCATCTGCTTGGAGCCCACGTTGTCTGCCCCCACAATGAAGCATTTTGGATAATCATCCAAAAGTTGCTGCAAAGGAAACACCACGTCAATAAAAAAAAAAATCCACCTCAAATTAAAGGTTTTTAAATGGTAAATAACGAGCTGGTGTGTGGATACAGGTCGTGGTACTCACGATGATTTTCATAAAATAGTTGGACTTCCACGTGGCCCTGTCTTCCCTGGGCATCTTGACAGTGCTTCCAAGGATCGCTTAACAGCTGGTTTAAAGACAAGGTTGAATCTAGAGCCGGAGAACAGAAAGAGTTGCTGTAAATACAGGATTATTTATTTTAAAAAAGGTGATACAAGCAGAAACTCTAAAGCCCTGACATGTGGCTGTCGGCAAACGCTAGCCGGCTAACGAACGGCTACAAGGCCGCGCTTGAATTAAAATGCATCCCGTTTTAATTCATGGACACAAATTATTTGTCGTCGAGCAGCACGTACAGTTATCTCTTCAGTCCAACACTTCCATAAAATACAGTTATTCTTCACGCTTCCCACGAAGCGCTGGAAAAACAGCGAGAAAAATCACTCACCTTTCAGTAGGGTCCCGTGAAAGAAAGAGGAAGAAAACGGGCGCGAGACGTATTTATTCTAAGCAAATGACCAATCAGAGCCGAGATACGGGCGTTTGCCTCACGCCTATTGGATAGTTTTTATGTCAATCACCCCGAGTGCTTCCGTGTCGACTTCAGAGCGTGGCGTTTAAGGAAACTTTGTTTTTGCCGTAACTACACAACATATAACGATGGCACTGCGTCGTTTTTTTGCCAACCGCCAGTAAACGCCACATGAGGGGAAAAAATATGCCACCAAGTGCTTCTTCTGTCCACTTTCCGCCTGAAGTCTGGAACCACATATTTGGGTATCTGTCGGTGTCAGAGAAGTGCAGCGTCCGGGCATGCTGCAAGTATTTCAAGAAACTCATCGACCACTGGTCTCTTTGGAAAGACTGGACCGTAGTTTTGAGCTATGGAAACGGTCCTTACAGCTGTCGGTTCTGGGACACTCTTCGTCGCAGAAAAGTGTCCAGCGTGGTGATGAGGAGCACCAAAGCTAAGCACTGGAGTGTCCTCTCTGGGACTCTTCCTGCTCTCAGCTCAGTCGTCGTGGAGGCTTTGTCCCCTCAGTCCGAGAGCTTCAACTTGACCAGCGGCTTCCCACATCTGACACGTCTGGCTCTAAGAAACGTGTCCCTGTTACTGGATGCAAACATGGGGTCTAAACTCCATCGCCTCACTCACCTGAGCATGTGTGGCGTGACTGTCAAACCCAACTCTGACCTGTTCCTTTGTCTGCCCTACCTCAGGAGTCTCACGTCTTTGGTCTGCCACAACGCCGACTTGTTCAGAAAAGGCGTCAGGGTGGTTGACACCTTGGTTGCCCTCCTGCCTGAGCTGAAGCACCTCTCCCTGTCTGCTAAGTACACCTGTCCCCAGGTTGGCGGACCTGGTTTGGGAACCGCCTCGTCCTTGTCCAGCCTCGAGCTCATCGACTGCTCCACTCGTCCGCTGCCCGAGGACACTCTGTCGGCGATTCCTTCCCTGAAGAGTCTCTCTGTTTTCTACAAGTCCTCGCTTCAGGAGTCTCTGGAGATGTCAGCAGGACTCGCAAGTCTGAGAAACTGGCTGGGTAGACTCACCAAGTTGTCAAGCCTGACCGTCGTCAAAGGCTTGCCTGTGAGTTCGTACGTCGCCTCCATCCCCGCCGGCGTGACCAGCCTGGCACTGGTCGTCCCCGGCTTGTCCTCAAAAGACTTGGTGGCGGTAGCTACGCAGGTGCCAAATCTCCTCCACCTCCACATAGACCCCTGGCCCTCGCATTTGGGCGCTCACACGGCCCGAATCCCAGAGCTATTTCCGAAGCTCAGAAGCCTCCGACTTCGCCAGGAGCACGTGCCTGAGGAGGACTTCCTGTGCCTCCACCAGCTGCAGGACCTGCAGTGCCTGGAGATCCTGGACAGGGGTCGCAACCTCTCTGGTCTCATTGAGAAGTTTCAAGCTCTAACGAAGCACAGAGTACAGGTTGTGACGTCTAGCCAAAGAGACATGTTTGTCTGTCCTTGTGTTTCTCTTGAGCTGTCATCTTAAGACTTCCGGAGAGACTCAGAGATCCAGGAACACCTGTTCTGTAAGACAAGGTTTTATTGTTTGGCCGTACAGTTTAGATCATCAGAGTCTGCTGACGGATGTTCATCAGGAGAAATTCTCTGGGTCAAATTGTGTGGTTCACTATCATTCAAAGTTATAGACACAGGAGCGTGGAGGATGCTGCAGCACCCCCTAGTGGATGCCAGAGAACATGCTTGTCCAAATTGTAGACTGTTTATATCCAGACCAGGGGTGGGCAATCCTGGTCCTGGAGGGCCACTACCCTGCAGGTTTTACTTGTTTCTCTGCTCCAACACACCTGATTTAAATCAATGTGTGATTAACAGGCTTCTGCAGAACATGAAGAGGTAATTTAACAACTGAATCAGGTGTGTTGGAGCAGGGAAACAAGTAAAACATGCAGGATGGTGGCCCTTGAGGACCAGGATTGGAGACCCCTGATCTAGATCTTTGACAAGAACCCCTAAATTTAAAGACCAGCTTCCCTGTCGGCTGGTCCCGGTACACATTAGTACACAGAGTCCCGCCCTCTCCATGTAAACAAATGGAACATTACCCTTAGTAAAATAAATAAATACACCTCAAGATAATTTTTTCCAGGTGTCGACTCTTGTTGGACTTCTTACCTTTGCTGCCCAATGTTCAAATCCGTTCAGCTGAAATCAGTTATTTCACGCTAAAAAGAAAATTCATGTACGCATGTACTTAAGCTCATGTTCTCACTTGAAAGCTGACATCTCGAGTGCTGGTTACAGAAATATAAGATGGCAGCTCCTGCTGTCTTCAGTTCCCAACAATAGAAAAAAAGGTGGACAGTTGGTCTAGTATATTAGGTCTTTGATCCAAATACACAGTTAAAGAATAGATGGACAAAAAGCAAAAACATGCACTACCAGTGTGCATTTTTACCGACTTCTATTTAGTATAATTATATTTATTTTTTAGTATAGGTTCAAATTTGCACACGCCCCCAGCTGAAACACAGTCTCACGGCACATTTACTTGTGAGATTTTATTGTCAATCTGCTTCATTTCGAACTGATCGACCTGTGACTGTTTATTCTTTGTGCCAAAGGTTTATTGTTCAAGTGCTAGTAGTAATATCAGTGATCACAACAAATTCTTAACCAATGTTTTGCTGTTCGATCTTTCAAAAGTGATTGTTTTAATACAAAACATGTTGTTGGGATTTACTTATTTTGTAAAACTGCGTGCAGTCCAGCACTGATAAAATGTTAAAGTCCGTACGGAAAGTAAGTGCAAAGAAGTGCCAGTAATCCAGACTTTTTAATCTTTTATTTTGCAGAAGTTTACCAATCAGGACCCAAACAGGCTTACGCCCCATCCACACCAAGAGCCACACAAGTTCATGGCTCATGAGAAAACTCAAATCGTAAATAATCACATGAACGTGAATCTCCACAAACCATTTCACATAAACGCAATAAAAGTAAAAACCGTTGTTTCTCTTGTTTTTGTTTCTGACGAAAGCAAAGATTAGAAGGCAAGTTTACCATTTACAGCACGTGTGAGCGAAATGAACTGAACAGTTTGACAACAACCGCATTCCCCTCTGCTACATCCATCTGAATGTGCTACGAGCGAACGCGGGGACGTGTGCCGCGTGGATCGGCACAGCGTGTTCCTCCTCAGCTCCAGTACAGTGTATGGTTCGGCTACAATGCGACACAGCGGGCGAAGCTTCTCCCAGAGTTCCGGTCAGAAAAGGGTCCGATCGCAGGAAAGACAGGTTTCCGCAGCGCGTGAGACCTTATTGCATTGACACGTTTGGCACGAGAAGAACTTAAAACCCAGCTTGAACGTGGCTGCTGCGTACCGATGTCTTACACAGAGAATAAAATCAAAGGCAATGTTGTAGTTTCAGCCCCCCCCACCCACTTTAAAGAAAGAAAAAGAAAAGAAAACAAACACATTTTGATATATTTGCCAAAAGCAGAGCTGTGAGTACGGTTAAATGCATCACTGTGTAAATCTTTGCTAAGGCCTGGCTCTGGCTCGGGGTCACATTCTGATTCCTGACCAGGAAAAACGAACATCCAGCTTCCATCAGCGACCTTTGCGCCGACACCATTAAAAAAAAAAGAAGAAAGATCACAGTTTATAGTTTCAAGAACGCAGGGTGCCGTGTTCCCTCTGACGTCCTGACACACTGAAATCAAAGCTGGTGTGTTTGAAAGACTGAGACCTGGGTAAACTATTGTTACAGTAGGCTACATGCTAACAGAGCCAGCTCTTTGCATATCAGCTCAAAACAACATACATTTTCATCAAAAAAAAAAAAGAAAGAAAAGAAAGCAGACAAAACCCAGTTCTGTCACCAAGTTGAACACATTACAGGCATAGAAAGTCATTTTCTGATTGTAACAGCAACTGGCAGCTGGTGCTGATAAAACCCAAAGAAGTGAGCATGCTTCGGACCAGAGCGCACCATTACACCATAAATCTTTAACAAGTACTTACGGATGAATTTAATACAGTGACAAAACGCACAGGAGTGGCGACAAGTAATCACTGAAAGTGTTAAAAATAGAATTCGTCTAAATTTATTCTCTGTAATAAACGTAAGCAGATACAGCAGAAAAAAAACACCCACGTCCATAAGAAGACAATCTCATTTGTTTTAGCTTGTTTCTCCTCATAAATTGCACCACAGTTTCAAACATTTAGAATCATAGCATATAAGATTTATTTTGACAAGATTTCTCTTTAAAAGTAAATTCTGGCAACAATTAAGTTTTAAATGAGCAATTATAAATGTATGACACAACAGCAGTTCAAATTTTTAGAAGTGGGGGTTTCGTGGAGACAACTGTTACAAAGATATGAATAATAAATATCTTACCTGTTGCAGATAGCTCTTTGAAGAGCCATGATTCGGAGGAATCGAATTTAATTCTGAACAAAATGAAAAGCTGACAGCTAGTCTGAGCAGGGTGACGATATCAAAATGGATTGTTGCCGTCTTAAAACATCTCAGATCTCAAAGATTTAAACAAAAATGTTCTTTTAGAAACCTTTACTTCTTTGTCAGTTTCACATTACAGAGTTATCCTTGCAGAAATGTGATGTTCCTGCTAAAGTGTGCAAGTTGCTGTGTAATGTGAAAACGACAATGTTGTAAATAATTATACATACCTTTTCACATGAATCGCTCTGAAATCTTTGAGATCTGAGTTGTTTTAAGACAGCAGCAGCATTCTGGTCTCAGCCCCCACAACAACTAACCATTAACTCCTCAGTCAAGTCAGAATTAAAACCTTTCTTGTCCAAAATGAGGTCATTCAAAGAGCTATCTACAACAGGTAAGCCATTATTTATTCATAACCTCTCCCACAGAACCCCGCTTAAAAACATCTGAACTATCGCTTTAATCTAAAACAAAATTCTCACGTTCTATAAGTAAAAAAAAGGACTATAATTATCTGTTTGATTTCACTTTTTAAGAAGTAACAGATTAACACAGACGGAAGATAAAACTCAAAAAATAGTTCACTTTCTAAGGTAAGCTGTAGAAAACAAGGAAGTAGTATCTTGATGACTTTTAACGTATAAAATCCATTTTAAGAAAGTATCTGAAGATCTGTTGCTGAAGTTCTCAAAAAGGTCGGACTCGGATGTTAAAGAAGAGGACGTGTGTCTTTGTGCGTGTACATATTAAGATTGTTTGTTTGTCTGAAATGGCACCTCATAAGCTAGAAAAATACCTCTCTTTTTTTAGCACTCGTTGGCCAAACACGGAGCATTCAACGCTCGTATTACTTTAAAACTGCTTCGGGTGACTCTCCGTGGTCCATGCAATCAAGCAGCTTGCATCAGATCTGCATAAAAGTCGCCACCGGGGGATGCAAGGTCTTGCCCTGCGGTGTGGGAAAAATACTTTTACAAGTTAAAACTGTTTATGTACATGCGTACGAGGGAAACGCAGCGAATCGCCTTCTTCTTCCTGTCGCACACAGGACTAAGAGTCTAAATAAAAAAACAATCTCTTTGGGCTCTCTTAAAATGTCTTTAGTAAAAGTGAAAAAGTGTGGACATTCAGAGAAGTCCTTTCAGTGTCAGAGCTAATAACGACATCTTCTACTCTCGTGATGTGATTGGAAAAAAATCTGTTTAAAAACTCAAAGGCGCACCTAAACGCGCGCCTTTTTTTTTCCGACTTACGCAAGAAACAGCCGACGCGGAGTGAGCCTAGCTGAAGAGTTTGACGAAGCAGCTGTGGCAGTAGGGCTTTTCGTTCTGCTCCTTGAAGGTGCCCTTGTTCAGCTGCTTGAGGCAGAAAGCGCACACAAAGTGCTCCGGGTGGAACTTCTTCCCCATGGCTGTGATGCAGCGACCTGTGATGGGCTTCTGACAGCCGGAGCACAGCGAGCCGCGCCGCTCGTGGTAATGAGCCTCGCAGTACGGCTGCCCGTCGTGGTCGAAGAAGCTGCCGTTTATGAATGGCGTGAAGCACTCCTGGAAAACACAACATATCGTGACAATGGCTTGCTTCGTGGCGGAGTGGGCTGTATTAAACATTAAAACGAGAGAGTAACCATCATTCAAGGCCTGTCTTATCACACATTCTTCTGTTCGGGGGAGCAGCTGCTCTGTAGAAGCTGCAGCAGGCTCTAGTTGGAGCTAAGCTGCAGTGATTGGTGCTCATATTCTTGCAAAAACAATTAAATTTAAAGGCCAATCATTCCTCAAAGCTTCTAGGTGTCCCAATTCTGTGTTGGCAAAGGTTGATTAGCTGTGGTGGCCATCTTGAATTGGGTTCACGCCAAAAGTTAATCAGTTGTTTAATCACTTTCTGGGCCTCGTCGTATGTCTTGTGGCCCATAGAAATGTCTTGTAGGCATGTTAATCAGGGTAAATTTTGGTTTTCTTTATCTGAATAGGGTTTTACATGTGATCCGATAAAGGTGTGCCCAGTGACTCACCCTGCAGACGAAGCATTCAGGGTGCCAGAGCGAATTGAGGGCGGAGATGTAGTTCTCAAGGATGGCTCGGGCGCAGCCGCCGCATTTCGGGGCAAACATGTCAAAGTAGTCCTTTCTGCAGAACGCCTTGCCGTCCTTCTCGTGGAAACCTGGAGGGCAGCAAAGGGAAAAAGCCGATTGAAACTAATCGCTCCTTCAAATGCAACTTTGCTGCGACGGCTGGAGGACGTGGTGCCGGTACCTTCAGGTCCAAAAAAGGATCCGCACTGAGCACAGAAGAAGTGCTCCGGATGCCAAGTCTTGTCCAAAGCCGTCACTACTTTCTGTAAAGAACCGAGAGAAGCAAACGATCACTCTGGTGTAATTTGTATACAGCTAGGCTGATAAACAAAAGCTCTCGTTAAACGAGAGCAAAGAAACAAGTCGATGCGTGGGGATGTTTATCTCCCATCTCATAAGAAACTACAAGAGGACGCCAGGAGAGGGCAGGCTAAGTCCAGACACCGGAGAATGGGTGGGAGGCGCTGGAATGCTAAAACCGATAACATTTGTTTTCCAGCAGCTTCAGCTGTAAGCACACAAGTTTGAAACATCCTTAGGGGCACATTCCTGCAGAAGAGCAACAAATTACAGTGATTCTAGGCTTTACCACCAGGAGGTGACATCTCAAAGAGGATTATTTAACTTGTAGGTAATTTTAACAAGACTAAACCTCGGTAAAAGTGCGCACATTTCTCAAGTTCTTAGGTTAAAAATATTAAAGCAGGGCATCATGAGACGTCTTTTAATCAACTGTCAGTAAATTAAAGATTTATTTAACCAAAAATATGAAATCTGAATGCTCCCTCTGGCTTTCAGATGCTGAAATCCCAGAAAAAGGAAGCAAGAGGTGATGGTTTGTGTGGAAGACGAGTGGTGCATGAGGATCAGTTAGGAGGCCTTGGCCGTGACTCGTGTTGGCCTTCCTGCAGACTGAAGTCCACTGATCACTGCCCGCCTCTCTTCAAATGCCTCTGGCACTGTGTGTGTTTGCACGAGGGTGTGTAAGAGCAGTGGCTGGGGGAAAGAAAAAAAAAAAGAAAAAAATCCCAAAGGGAGTGTGTCGCTTTGAAGATAAGTCTGAGTGCTGACAAGCGGGAGAGGAGAGAGTAACACACAGTGACACGGACATATGAGCTTGCCTTGTCTGTATCAGTGATGGCCACGTTGCTTTAAAACTGTGAGCACCGACATACACTTTGGAAAAAGTAGGATGTCTACTTAACAACTTCCAATTATCCACAACTTTGTGTGTGCTCACGGCAAATAAACAAAACAAGCTTTTAACAAACAGGTCCTTCAGAAAGCGAGGGGTAGCTGCAGTGCTACGTAACTTTAATTAAAGACCCGGCGTTCCTTGAAGGAATGCATATCGCTCCCTGCCTTTTATGCCGGAGTTTTAGAAGAAGATCAGCTTATGTTGAGAAATGAAAAAAGTTGTAGCAAACCTTGACAATAAGGTTAAGCGCGACCTCCTGCAGTACTGCGATATCTCAGGCTCAGAGTATGAGCTGTAAATGACTCTCAGCTAGCACGACTTCACATTTTAGCTCAATTTCTGTAAAATTAACTGGGTTATAGCCAATTTTGCGTTGGCTTATGTGGAATAGCTGTGGCGGACATCTTGAGCTGGCCTTACTTCAAAAAGTTAACCACTTGTAAAAGTTCATCCTGTGATGACTTTTGCAAGTTTCTTTCAAATGTGTCCAGAGGTTCATGAGATATGCTGGAAACAGACAGACACGTGCGGGTAATAAAAAGTCATCTTTACATATATGACTTTGCTCTCCACTTGTGTTAAATATTATTTTTAAAATGAATGAAAAGTAGTCAGTCATTTCACTTCAACCATTTCTACAACAGTGAGTACCTGTCAGCGTCTGCTTCACAGAGACGAACACTTTCCATTGTGTAGTGATTTTTCCACTAAGGCCATAATCCTTTAGCTTATAAATAAATAAATATCATTATGTACCTTTTTGCTGTAAGTGCGTGTTGATGAGTGTTTGCATTACTAACATCCAGTATGGGTCCATTACAGTAGTGGCACCGCGGCGAGAATAGGCTGTGGTAGTCTTTCTCACAGTAAGGCTGGCCGTCACGCTCAAAGAAGTTCCTGGAGCCTATCTCCTCCTGACACTGGGTGCACACAAAGTGCTCCGGGTGCCACGTCCTGCCCATGGCAGTCACGACCTGGTGTGGGGAGACACAGTGCATTAAAATGTGATGAGTTTGCTCAGAAGGGGGGGAGAGAGAAACTGCCCCGCAGCACTTCAGGCAGCAAGAGGCAGAGGGATTACTGCACAGAGTAGTAGACGTACATTCAAATGTAAATTTAAATTCAAAGTGGTGTTTCGTTTTCTGATGTTCGTGAAACCGTGAAGGTAAGATGTAAAATCTACTCGGAGAGAAACTACTGCTTTGAAACGGGGCAGTTTTTCGGTGAGCGAGTGACAACTGGAGACAAGTTTCGTCTCGCAAATTTGTGAAACTGCAATTCAATAAAACAGAAGAGTGCAAGCAGAATGTTAGCATTATTCAACTAAATAAAAGCAGTCGACTTGATACGAGTTGAATTATTTACTGAAACAGTGGTTTCAAAATGAAGCAATCAGTGCAGCCGTGCACATCCTGCATAACTCCTCTAATTAGCCAAAGAAATCTGCAGTGTAAGCTTTTTTTTAACCACGCTACTAAAAAAAAACTACCAGAAATGTGTTTTTTATAAAGCCTGGTGGTCTTCTGTGCACAAGCTAATGCTTACTTAAATGAAAACTGGGCATGAGGGATAGATATAGCCACCAGAATGTCAATGCCTGATGTGTGAACTGCAGTTATGAAGACTAAAGTTCAGTATTTAGGTGAAGCCTTTTTTGGATTTTAGCAGAAAAACGGAATAAAAAATGGTAAGGAATGCATCTCAGCATGAAGTCAAAGACATTGTGCAGGTCTGTTTTGTACCTCACTTGTCACTCAAAGTGTCCATGTTCAAAATAATATGCAATTCTAAGAGTTTAGGTATAAAACGCCCCCTTCTGAGCAAATCTGACAATCGGTGGGTATTGACTTTAGATCCTCTTTAACTCTTCTGAAGCTCTTTAAAAAAAGAGAGAGTCAAAGAGAGGTAGGGAAGACCTTGTAACTCAGGGGGAATTTGACCTGAAGGCCACAGGAGAATAAAGGTAAACTTCAAAGAAACCACAGTTTTTTCAGCTTTATTTCTCTCCATTTAAAGTTAGAGTTTGGTTACAATCTTAAAGTTTCAATTTCCTTACCTGTCCAACAATTGGTTTCTTGCAGGCACCACAGACTCCCTTGGCCACGGTCTGGACTCCCAGTCTGTTGAGGTCGGACTGCAGGCTCCCCAGCATGTTGTCCAGCTTGTTGGCTTGTTTTGCGGGAGCAGGGGGAGAGGTCTTTCCCTGTGACTGGATCTATCAGAAATGGAAAAGGATTTTCATATGCTATTAGATAAACGATAAACCAGAAACAAACTCTATGAATGACGGTTTACCATCCTTTCTTTTATGGAAGGGAAATTACAAAGGCAGACCAGAGAAATATGTGCAAAAACCTGTTGTCAGTCCTAATTCATGTTTGCAGACGTTTAAGATTATATAAACACTGTATGAGTGTCTGAGTGCTGCAATGTAAGCAAACAGACCTTCTCAAATGGTGAGGTTATTAGATCTTCACGACTCCTACATTCCTCTGAGAGAGAAAATAGCACCTCTGCTGCACCTTCTCACCTCTGGCAAAATTAAACATCCTGACACACTGGAGATGTGTAGTAAATCCTGCATGTGTTCATCCACTTCCACAAATCCTCGCCAAATGACTTCAAAAAAGGTTCAGGAAACTAAAAGAGGAGACCTTTCATTTCATTGAACTAAACTCATGGGACCTGTTGACTTAAGTCCTGTGAGACTTGCTCTAAATGTGGTGGTTACTGCGCTGTCATGTGGCAGATTAGGTTTCAGCTGCGAGCCAACCATTCCCGAGCGTGGCAGGACACTTAGTGCAACAGGAACTTTGGGGAGCTCCACTCTTGCTTTCCCCTGAGCTCTTAAATTCTGCCCTCCGCTCCAAACGCACGGCTCTTGGCGCCATCAGATGTCAGATTTAGAAAAGGGGCTCAGTCTCTCCACCCTCACCGTCAGCGCCTCTGTTAACCCGAGCTGACTGGATTTCAGACAAAGCTTTGAGTGGGCTTCCTGTTTCAATACCAAAACTGAAAATCTGAGCCCCCTCACCCAATAAAGAAAACATCAACTAATCAACAAGCATGTAAAAGAAAAAAGTCAAGCAGAAAATAGAAAGTGGAAAAGTGTGAAAGTAGGATGATCAGAGCAGAAGAAAGGTGATCCATGCCTGCACTGGTGGAAAGACGGGGTCGTAATCCGTCTGACAACCCACTGATACAACGACCTTTGGAGGCGGGGGTGGTGTGACGGGCTTGGGTGGGGG
>NC_051433.1:19205807-19222113 GCF_001649575.2 Kryptolebias marmoratus
CTGCTTGACTGGGGGGGGCTTTTTGGGTGCTGGGGGAGACTGTTGAGGGGGGAGGACTTTTCTTTGTGGGGCCGGTGACTCGGGAGGGATGATGATCTGACAGAAAGAAAGAGAAAAATGGCAAAAAGAAAGACGAACAGACAAGACAAGCAACAAGAACCCAGTTAGAATAGAAAATAGGAAAAGATGGCATAAAACCGGCACAAGAACACGAATTAACTAAAACTGACTTCTGAAAATACTAATTTAAAGCAATGTGTTGAACTATTAAGCATACAGGTCCTCACGGACATCAACAAAACATTTATTGTCCAACTTGGCTAAAGATAATTCCAATATAGTCGTCTAGTATCCGTCTACCTTGCCTACAGATGGCTGAATGCCTTCCTCCCGAGTTCTCTGGGGGGTCGACATGACAATGACTCCCTCTGTCAGCCAGTCGTCTGGCTGCTGTTTCCGCCTGCTGCGCTCCACTCGCCCAATCCCCAGCTTCCCCTGTAGCTCCTCAATTAGCCGATCTTGCGAGTTGCTTTTATTCACAATGATTGGTCCCATTTTTCGCCTCAGTCCGTCCCTGTACATCGGGTGGATGTTGGAGGTCTCTTTGGTGCGGCGGATAACCGACTTGAGCTGGAGAGCGGATGATAAGGAGGCGTGGGAAGCTGGGATCATGCCATTTAGTAGAAAATCCCATTTTGTGTTATAATCGGGATGGGGCCCAGTTCTGGATACGCCATTAAAAGGGCAAAACACTCAAGCACTAGATTTGTATTATGCCTGCCAAAATGCTTTGCACTCTCATATTTAATGACTTTTAATGGCTGAAACAAATCACAGCCTTCTGTTTCGGTTTATTCTTTGCCATCAAATCTGATGCAAGGCATGCCGGACAGCTAAAGTTAAAACTACACAAACTAATTACAAACTGCTCTCTCAAATGTCAACACATGCCAAAACAAGGCCAGACATCAAGACGCAACGTTTCTAGAAGGTTTCTTGAATTTATGTGCTCATTTTAAGCAGTGATTACGGATTACAGATTACAAGCAGAGAAAAATCTCATTGCATTTGGCACAGTCAGTGATTAAAAACAGCATTCCTAACACAACAACAATGAAGCGAGCAAGTGCAGACGTGCGCTGACAACCTTTCAGCAAAGCTTTCAACATCACCCACAAATGCTCTCTGCAGGGAAACGTCTCCCTCGAGCCATTCTGTGACTGCTATATGACACCACATGCGTCACACCACAAAGATTGAGGAATCTCTCCTCATCTCAACATGTTTGTACCATTTCACAACTCCTTCAGTGCATGTGGAAACTGCTCACCCAAAATAAGCTTACATCAGACTTGAGAGTAGAAAATACTTGAGTATTTGTATGACAAAGTCATTTTAGTCAGAGGACACTTGTATCCTTGACTACTTGGCCAAACATTAAAAAACAAACACAAATGGGGTCTTAAATCCTCTAAAGCTTCATGATAGCAGCTTATTTTGGGGAGTTAGGTTGCCTACTTGACCAGAAGCAGACAGTCGCTCGACGGCAGAGGGCTGCTGTATGGGCAGGTCCAGCGCTACGTCTGGTGTCCCGGGACAGCTGGAGGGGGTGAAACACTCGTCCATCCAGCTGAACTCAGTCATGGGCGTCAGAGTTCCCTCTCTGCTGAGATCAGGGTAAATTCCATCTTCCTCCTCCCAGAATCTGTCCTCATCAGTGGGCATAATAGAAGCAGGTGGCTGGTTCTCAGTCAACCGACTGGAGTCAGGAGATAATATTCTGTCTAAAGCATCATCCAGTAACGGCTCCCGGCACGGCCATGTTAAATCCAGAAGATTCCCTCCTTTAGTTTCTGAGCCATTCGGGATGTTTGATGGCACAGTAGTAGATAAAACTGGAGAAGCTCTGGGACTACTGGTGCCTGAAGCAGCAAATGTCTTTCTGGTGACTTGAGGAGAACTCTTAGCAACCAAACTCTCAATCTTTGGAACCATTACTGGACTTGAAAGCCTTGGTAGCGTTACAGGGGAAGAACTTCTTGGGATTATTTCAGAACCACAGCTTTTGGGGAAGGTTGAAGAACTGAAGATATTAGGAACAGTTAGGGGACTAGCAGTTCTTGGAACTGGACTGGAAAGTCTTGGAATTGTCAGTGGACTAGCACTCTTGCTAAACAAGTCAGGACTGGCACTCTTTGGGATAGCTAAGGGACTTGAGATAGCAGGGACTGGCACAGGACTCACGCTTTTTGGAACTGGACTTGAAAGCCTAGGAACTGTGACTGGACTGGCTCTCTTCGGAGCAGCTTCGGCAGCAGTGGATACTGTCAAGGGACTGTAACTATTCGTAACTGCCAGTGGACTGTGACCGATATGAACAGGACTAAAACTTTTAGGGACTGGGCTTTTAGATTTAACATCAACAGGACGACTTTTGTCTCTAAGAATGGGACTGGCGATTTTGGACACAGTAAGTGGACTCTTGGCAGCAACTGGACTGGAACTCCTGGCAGATACACCTGTACTAGTAGACACTTTAGTTCCTAACGTATGTGTAGGGCTGCTGACTTCAGTTTGACCGAAAGGTTTTGAAGTACTGAAGCTCTCTAAACGTGACACCTCAGATGTTACAGTGCCACCATCATTTCTCTGTTGAACATGGGAGTACTGAAAGCTCTTAGATGATGCAGTTGTCACCGATGAACCATATGAAGATGCGGGAACTGAACACCCATCTTCATCGATGTGGAGTTCCAATGAAAGAGGCGTACAGGAAAGGGCAGTGTAATCTGAGGGTAAAGGAGTGTCCTCTGAGTCAATATGGGGAGTTACAGCTTGAACAATTGCGACCAATGGAGGCTCCCCAGAGTCCTGATTCACAGACTGCTGAGAGCCAGACTGAGTCAGGTGCAATGTTGTAATGAAGGCAATGTACATCCACAGACAAGACACACACAATGATAGAGAAAAAGAAACAAGACCAAGAAAACAGAGAATGAACTGATAATGAAGAGAATGGACAGTGAAGAATCTCACATGCAAAGAAAATATAAAAATAATACATCAAAATAGAAATTAGAATGGATAGCATTAACTTTTTACTTTTGTTCAACTCTTAGTCCTAACAGATGTCTCAGGCATCCAGAAACCAAAAACCTGAAATCTCAAATCTTGCTCAATTTAACTTTTTTTTTAAAAGTCCAAACAAAATCCAATGCTTTTATAAAAGATAAGTATTTCAAAAAATGCAATAAGACAAATCAAGTCCTAGACACCATAGTTATGTCTCTAAAACACAGCAGAAATGAATGATTATAAGTAGGCCTTTTCACAAAACAGTTCTGCAACATGGCTGCAAAGAAGAAACCTCTTTAAGCTGCCCCTAGTTGTTCAGAAACACACCAATCGAGCTGGCTCCATGCCTCCCATGGTTTATAACTCAGCGGCTTGGACGTGCGGCACCACACATAAAATGTGTCGGACATTTGCCATTCTAAATCCTGCCGTCTGTCATCACTACATCAGACCCTAAAGCTGCAACGATGGCTTACCCTTATATACTATATATCAACTATTTTGGCTCTGTCACTGCTTTACTTGAGGCGTAAAAAATAATATCAGAATCTGTGAGGCCTTTCATGTGTGAATAAGTGGTAAATGTTCGAAAACCATTCATGGAAAAGACAAAAGAATGATTTATTTTATTTGTATAAATAATTTAGGAGCTGTATCAGCCATGAATGCAGCAACTTTCACACAAGGACAAAATGCCTACCTGCCATGAATTGCAAAAATCTCAAACAGCTTGAGTTCCCCCCCCCCTTTCAAACCACACTCACATTGCTTTGGACTTTGAAGTCAGACAGGGAGGCCATGAGCTCATCTAGCTCTCGTGTAGCAGAGGAGGCAGACATCCTGGCTTGTTGCTGTGGCAGTGTTTCCTCTTGTGTATCGCCGTGCACATCTGACACCACTAAAGCTGTGGGACTAAAGAAGAAAAACACAAATTATTTCACTTTTAAAGTTAAAACAACATGTGAGCAGTCATTTTCTGTTCATTTGTGTACAATTCTTATGCTGCTTTGAAAGAATTGGTCTCTCTTACATGGGTGAGGGCGTTGGCACGGAGCTTTCCAGCTCATCTAGAAGACTCTCCACACTTGGCCGTACATCCTCTATCCCTCGAGCTGCTGCGATGCGCTTGGGCTTCTCCAGAGTGGGTGGAGTGGCTTTACCTGAAGTGGAGACTCCATTTTCTTGAATATGATGGATTGTGCCACTTGAAGGCAGTGGTGGAGCTACGTCTTCAAAATAATATTTCAAAAGATAAATTTATGCTTTTTGTCAGACCGCAGGTACGACAGTAAACTCAACAGAGCAGACAGTGAAGCCAAAGAGATCATCATCTAATACCACAAAAACACAGGTGCTATAATTATGCAGTGACATCCACATCTCTTTAGGGAAACATGAGAATACATCATGAGAATTGTAAAGTACCTTCTGTGAGTAAGGTGGGGGTGCTCTGCTGAACGGTGTTGAGCTCCAGGAGCAGGCGGTCCAGCTCAGACAGGTTGCTGCCCAACGATGAGTTCATGGCAGCAGCTGATGACGACTCGCTATTCTTCTGCTTATTAGGGAAACTGCACCGTGTTCAGAGAAAGGGAATGTTATTTACAGCTTACTCATTGTTTTAAATCCATATTACTACAAGTTTCCATCCTTATGCATTGTTAAAAAAGTGCAACCTAGTGAGAATTTATATTTGTATGTACAACTCTGGTTAGATTCTTTTAAAATGAAACCTATTCTGGTAAGTTTTCCATAGCTTTTCTTATTCACCTAACAGGCCATTCTAACCTGTATACGTGGTCCTCTTCACCAGCACGAAGGATTGGACTGCTGCTTTCTTTAGACCATGGGCTTTTCTGGGCTGAGCTGATGGACTGAAGAGGGAAACGAAAGTCACAACAAATAATTCACCTCACGAGGAAGTCTTCGTCCTGAACAATCCACATTCAATCTTCCAGGTGTGCACGCAGTTACCTCTGTTTCACCTATTCCATTTAGAGGATTCTCCGGTGGGACTTGAGATGGAGAGCAGATGTCTTGTTGGTTCTGACTTTCAACAGGAAAGGAATAAGCGGTCTCACCAGAAAGGAAAAGTGGGCGCTTGGAAATGTGGGATGTTGTGGACTCAAGGTCCGCCAATAAAGCATCTGTGGAAAAAAAACAAGACAAAACACAACATGGAGCAAGTTTTTTTTTGGTTTTATGACAAAAGGATTTTACAAACTGTGGAGTCGAGTGTCTTTGGATGCTCTGAAATTCGAAATAAAAGAAAAAAGTATTTTCTTAACATAAAAAGAGAAAACTAGAAGGGCTTATATTTATGTCAACACTCTTACAGTTTCAAATAAAGCACCAAACTGAATGGGGTTTGGGGTTTTATTTGTCAATCTTCAACCCCCCTGAGCATAGTTTCAGAAAATCCGCGATGGAGCTCTGTGTTTTCCATAAGGCAATAAGTATGCTGACATCAGAGGATCCAAAGTTGTAAAAGTTGAATCATGCAGTCACAGCCACTCCTTTGGTTACTCATTGACACTTCCCTAACAGCAGTTTTAACATGCTTTAAATAAAAAAAAAAGGTATTGTCAAATACGCGGCCATAATAACTTCCACCTACATACTGCCCTGTTCTGAAAAAGGTTTGGTATTCTGAGACGAACACAGGCTACAGGGCAAAGAAACAACTACTAATTTACAAGTTCTAACAAGCAGGTAGAAGGTCATATAACATTATAGGGGATTTAATAAAGTACACGGAGACTGTGTTACTGAAAACCTATTTTAGCACACTGACAAGACAGAGCAGGGATTAGCTTCTCTTGCAGAATGTTACAACTTTTAAAAAATGCACTAAATACCAAACTGGATCAATAAAAAAAGATCCTTTAAACTAATAAAGTAGCCAAAAACAAATGTCACTGATAAAGGACAGTGCAGACAACTAAAGACACAGACATTGCCATGATAAGATACAAATCAATTTAATTTACAATTTACCAAAATAGTTAAAAACAGGAAGTAAATAGTGTTGCTTGAGTCTTGCTAAGAAGCTATAGAGAAACTATTCAAATCATGCGTAAATCTCAATGAGACATTCTGCCAAGGTGTAATCAGCAGCAAATACCACCCCGAAGCACTGTCCTAAAATAAAACCACTGGATCAGGAGTTACAAACTCATAGTATAAAATGAACACGAAGAAGAGACACACCTTAGAAAAGGACAAATCTGTCCACCCCAGGAGGTGAAGAGGCAATAACAGAGAGAAAGAAGCAGCAATGGAGGAAGAGGACAACCTAAACACACATTATGGCAGGCAGGAACTGCCTCTCTTAACTCTACCATCAGCACAAGGGAAGAACGGGTGGGAGCAGAGGGGAGGGTCACAGCAGAGAGGGGAGAGAGGGGTTAAAATAAATGGCAGGGCGTCAGGGGGATCCCTCCACTGCTACGCCAGCTCTAACCTCACTGTCTGAAAGTTCAAGTAAGAGATACTACTTACAGAAATGATGAACTACTCAAAACAGTCTGAAGGTGTCCAGCTTCTGTCGTCTGAGCACGTTACAGCGAAGGAAGGATTCAAAATCCGGCGAAATGAAGACGGCGGAGAGCAGAGCTCTTATCAACACAGGCATGCCCAACTAAGGGAGTTGTACGGCAGTGGTGTAAACGAGCTATAATCAGCCCCTCCTTTACGCTGTTAGCACAGGCTCTGTTTAACTTCCTCCTGACTCACACTATATTAATGCTTCATGTGCTCAATTTGTATTTACCCCTCACTGCGTTTTGTAGCATTACGATTACGTTTCTTTTGCCTGACAAGTTTCTAACTTGAAAACGAACACTGGGTATCCCAGAGTACAATGTGTGCTGCGGTAACCTGGACCACCACATTTCCCAGACAGGCAGGAGACACGGCAGAGGGTGAGCCAGATTCACTTGGACCACCTTAGCATTAGCATAATTATCATGGCTAACATGCCAGGTGACTGGGTTTCACAGCAAAGACTCCTTTCTGGACCCAGAGGCCCGGTTGCATTCCATAGTTTCATCGTGAACGCGGCACAGCGCTCTGTTTATGCGGCTGCAGCCACCCCTCTGTGTGCTCATCTCCAACCGAGTGGTGGGTAGAAACAAACTCGGATTCCTCGGAAAGTGCAAACCTCCGCCATTAAGAAATAGTTTGATCCGGATCACCATCGAAATGTAATCAATTGTTTATTGTGACAACCCTAATATTTCCTGAAAGTTAAAATCTATTCGTTAGTGTAATCTTGCAAACAGACAAACCAAACAACACTATAAAAAACATAACCTCTTTGTCAGAAGTAAAAAAAAAATAAAAACACATGTCAAAGTGAGCACAACTGTCTGTCTTTACAGCACACACCAAGCATGAAGTCGAAGGAAATATACCAGTCAAAGAAAATTCAATCCAACAGCCGAGTCAGAGTCACTGTATGAAATCATTCACGTACATTATAAAATGCCAATGAGCAGAAGTTATCCATCTAAGCCAGCGAATTGTGTCAAAAATTCACTTTGTCGCAGTCTCCCATCCTGAGCAGCAAACTGGCGACGACAGAAAGGAACAACTCTCATTTAACATGAAGAAACCTCCAGCAGAACCAGAACCAGGCTCAGGAGGGAGTCACAGACAAACAGAATGACTGGTCCAGGTGTAGCTTCTACGGGAAGAAAAACAAAGGAACATATATATGATAAGAACAATTATAAATACAAACGGAGAGTAGAGGGAGGACATGTGGTCCGTTTGTCCTGCAGCAGAACTGAGGGATAGCTTAGTACACCTAAGCCAACCCTAACTATAGGATTGATCAAAAAGGAAACTCTTAAGTCAAGCGTTAAAAATAGACAGGGTGTCATCCTCGCGGACAGGACCTAATGTTTAATAAGCTCGACTTCTGCAAAGCTAGAAGGGGAGGGGGAATTTATCTGAACAGGTCTTCCTGTGTTAAAACTTCTGAGGTTAACACTTCTCGTTTAAAAAATTTCCGTAAGCCTTGTGAAAACAAAACAAAAAAATCTAAACTGTAATATACGAAATAAAAGCGTTTTTTTTAAACAATAGTGACATCGAGCACATTACAAAAGAAATGACATCTTTCTTGCTCACTGCAGAAAGGGGGGAGGTCAGTGCTTGTATGTTTGTTACTAAAATGCCTCACAGAGCAAAATTTAATGAAACTTTCAGGAAGGGATCACTGAATGAACATCTACAACTGATCAACTTTTGGAGACAACCAAATTCAAGGTGGTCACCACGGCTAATTTATCTAAAGGGGGAAATGAAATAAAATATCAAAATAATGAGTTTTCACTCTAGTGGTCCATTTCCCTGATTTAAAAAAAAACCATTACTGACTTAATTTTAGAGTTTTTGTGTCTAAATTCTGAAGTGGGGTGATTGGGTGGGTGGTGTTACCTCCTCGGTTGGTGATGTAGAAGGAGCCGCGGCAGACCGCTGTAGGTCACTGAGGAAGTTACTGTCTCAGTGTTTATCAGTGAAAATGGAAGCAGAAGAAGAAGCAATTTTTGTTAACAAGAGTGCTGGTTTGAAAATGTTTTGTTTTTTGGTCTGCAGTGATGATGTTGGGAACTCGAGCCCCACATTTCACAAGAAGAATCCTACAGCTTTACAGCCATGTCCCATAGTCTTCAAGGAGTTTACCATCCAGACTGAGAGAGGCTGGCGGTCGGTGCCAGCCCGACAGTGGGTGCGGTCCGATGGAGGGTGCCAATCCAACAGGTGGTGGTTCTTCTATTGAAGGTTTGTATTTCAGATGATCCTCTTTAAAACATTAACTGCACAGTCAGTCACCAGACTTTGGGTTGTAATTTTCACCAGGAGCTAAACTAACTACATCCATCAAACTTTCTTGTCCTTCAGGAAGCTGAAGAATGACTCAGGTGTGGTAGTTTTGAGTCGGTTTACACAATTAATTACAACACACTGAACCATTTCACCCGCACAATGTTGGTGCGTTACAGTAGTACTGGAAATGGGAATTTCCGAGTTCCTAGTCATAAATTACAACGGGAACGCCCCGTCAAGTGGGACATCCTACTCGGAAAGTGGGAGCAACTCCGACTACCCTCAGGATTTCAAGATGGCTGCTACTCACAACTTTAATAAGTAAACTCTGCTACTTTTACTGTTAATATTTGTTCTTTAAGTTGTTTTTAACATTTAATCACTCGTACTTTTTAATGTGTATATAGCAAGTATTAAAACATGTTCCATGAGTGGAGTGTATATCCATTTAGTTAGATTTCATTCAGAAACTGCAAGAAAAATAAAGGCTTTGCTGCGGGCGTCCATCTTGTTTCCGACTCTAACCGAGCGGGACAACTGGAAGGCGGTGAAGTGGGAAATTACGTCACTCCGACTTCCCAGTTCCGAGTTCCGATGTAAATGGAATGCACTATATCCGCATTTGCTATTTACTGCCTTGTTGGCGTGTTTGGCATGTGAAGCGTCACACTTCAGACTGATTCTCAAAAAATGGTGTACAGACCCTAGTAAATTTTTTTTCGTTCTTTGGTTTTTTATTTTGAATTAGAGTCAATTTTTTTTAAATGAGAGACTCTGAAAAAAAGCACCTTTTATGACTTTCTTTTGATTCATGTTAGCTTCAAAACACGTTTCATTTTCCCTTTAAAATACACAAAAATGGCTATAACTCAGACGACTTTATAGATACAGACACGGCACAGATTCTGAGCGTGACGTCTCGCAATATCGCAGAGATTATGGTACGTAACGTTATTTTCAAGGTCTGACCAAAACAGCTACAAATCAATAATTTCTCAACATAAGATGATCTTAGTCTAACACTCTGGGACAAAAGGCAGCGGACAATATGAGTCCTTTTAAAGAAAGCTCGGGCTTTTCATTTTACAAATGTATCTAAAATACGACATAAATAAACGGTGACTCCAGTGAGCAGGGCTGAGTGTTATCTGTTAGTGACGTCAGAGTAAAGTTTTACTGCGGCTGGTGGGGACCTCTGTCCACAGATGTTAGTCCAGATGGTTTACATGAGAGATTTTAATCAACTTAGTTCAGAGCTGAACTAAATTTAACCCTGGTTACAAGGATTCTGCATGCACTAATAAACTATAACACAGTCACTGCTCAAATATGAGCCTCTAGGCTACATAAAACACAGCCTGTCAGGCACAGGTTGGTGTGGAGGCAGTTTCTAAAATAACTAAGACGTTTTGCATCACAGTTAGGGAAGCTGATTGTACGACAAAACGTATTACTCCTGACAAAGATGATTAAGAACAAATTGATATTATGCTCTAAAAGTTTGAGTGTTGGACCGTTTTTGTTCGATGAACATGCTTTGACCCATCCACAAACTTGGCAAATGTACAAAGGTGTGTTAGCGTCTTCTGCCAAGCAAACGTTTAATGACATGCAGACTCGAGTGCAAGGCACAGACTTGTTCCTTGGAGACCAAAGATGGAACTGCGATGATACGAGGAACACATGAGATACGAGAACTACTTTGTGTATTTTTTACGAAAGACTCCGATAACTCAAAAAAAAAAAAAAGCCTTCTACGTGAGTCAGTTTCTCTCTCGCCTGGGGTAAAACAGGTTACAGCTCCTCATTTACAGCTAATAAACAGAAAAAAAAGACAGCCCGCAGCTAGGTTTTTGTGTCCGCTACTCTAAATCGGACAAGCCAAAGCACATCTGGGCTCAAACAACGAGGAAAGGAAGTGGGAGCGACGACAGAGATAGTTAGCGACTGAATCTAGGAAGGGTGTGCGTGCGTGCCGCGTACACACCGAATCCTCCGAGGCTCGAATGTGGGTTATTGCAGATTAAGGAGACTCCCTTCCTCCCAGATGAATGGTGTGCATTTTAATTACAAGAAAACTGCTCCGCGCAGGGCTTATTATAGGACCCAGAGAGAGAGGAATGACTCAAGTGGCAAGAAAAGGGCTGAAAACGACAGGAAATGACAGAAAGGAAGCCATTAGGAGTCCTGAGCAGTGCGTTAAAAGTGAAAGGCAAGACTGATGTTAGATTAGTGGCACCTGGTTCGCTGCATCTCGTGGTCAAAGTCAACATGAAATATGAATAAAATGTAATTAGACGAAGCAGCAGATGAGCACTAATGGTGCTCTGAATAGTTCTGATCTGTTCTGGACATCAATCTGAAAATCCCTGACAGGAAACTCTGCTGGTCGGACTCTGCTCTCACTGCACGACACACTAACACAGCTTTCCACAGAGTGAATTAATGCTGCTGCCTCTTACCACGTCTAATTCTGTTATTTTAGTCCTTCCGGAGGCAATTAGTTTCAAGGAATATGTGCAATCAAACATATGTCATTTTTATGACCAGCAGGGGGTAATGTTGAGTTGTGTGAGCATCCAGTTTTTTCATCTCAGGGACCTGTGTAGAGAAAAGGCTTCATCCGTGAGGTTCTTAACTACACAGACAGTTATTGATATACGGGCCGAGACCAAAGTGGAACTAAGAGGATAAATATTAGCTGCAAGATGCTCTGTGTACAGCAGTGTTTCCTGACCTCCTTTCCAAATCTCCCTACTCCCATTCCTTTCATTTCTTCCCTCTGATGCGTTTGATGTGTTGCAAGGTGCGCGCTGGCTGATATGAATTCCTAACGTGCCGCGGCTCGTCTTCCATATATGAGAGAAACAGGGAAGCAGCAGCAGCCGGGGGGGCCGGCGCGATAGCTGTGACGAGAGACGAAAGGGAGGCGGGAAAAGACGGCAAAAAAAACGCCAGCTGTTGTGCAGAAAACACTTTGTTTCCAATTTGTTCGTCAGGAAAGGAAAAAGTTGGTAGGACATGTCGAAAACAAACATTTGTTACCATTTTGCCAAGCGGAAACTTCAAGCTTCTGTGGCTTTTTTTGTTGTCGTTTTAGCGACAAGCTGACAGAGTGTCAGAAGGAGCACGATTCCTGTGCACGTACCAGAAGAGGGGTGGGGGTGGGGGGAGAGGAAAACTAAGACAAGCTGGGCACAGATGCACTTCCTCTTTAGATGGCCTGTGCTCATTTGAAGCACGAGTGCTTCATAATGCTGCAAGAAACACAGGTGCCTCCCAACATGACCGCCGACACGTATGTGAGACAGACTGTGGCATCTGGACCAACTATAAATACTCCGCCACCTGATCTTGACCTCTGCATGAAAAGACTTACAGTGGAGTGATGGATGACCACACCAGTTAAGATAACGGTAAAAACCCACCCCACCAGCCTGAAATAAACATTACAACAGCTGGTTTTGTTGCGCTTTCACACCATCTATTTCCTGTTTGTGTTTACACACTAGAACTCGATTAAAATGTACAATGAAGAAACAGATTAAATATTTATTTTCTCAACAATGAACAGCATCTCTGTTCGTTGGGATAAAAACAAAAGACTGAGCCCTTTTCCTGTCCTCCCCCCTGCCCCTTTGAAGACAAATTCTTCTCTTCGCTCTTACCTTTGTCCATGTATGCTCAAGATGGGGAACTAAATTAAAAAAAAAGATCTGATGCAATTCACCAACAAGCTGAATCTGACCGCTGAACATCGTCTCCGAACTCCACGGTAAACAAGGTTTGATAAAACGAACATTAGAAAAGGTGAAAAGGTTTAAGACGCGCATTTCAGATTCAAGGAAACCGGCCTCTTTTTCTAATTTTTCTTTTTCAGGAAAAAATAAAATAATGGGCTGAAAACATTCTGCTACAATCTTAAAAACTTTGGTAAATAAAAAGCTGTTCATATAATACTAAAGAACGAATGAAGGCTGGACGGAGAGCTTCTTTTGCTGCATGAGTGGCTAAAAGAGTATTTAAAAAGGAAACAGAGTGAGATTTCTGGGAAAACACTTCTTTATCTTTCTTATTAAAAAAACAACACTGCCATGGGTAACTTTCTTGGTGCCAGCTGAAGTGACTGAGGTTGTAGGTTTGACACCTCATCGCTGCTCACTTCCACAGAAAATAATAATATCGCAACAGTTTTCTGATGAATCCGCTTTAGCAAATAGTGTTGCATTCTTGACTTCAACTAACACCCTCCAGGGTGTCAGAGTAGGGTTTAGACACGCCATTATGTTGTTTAAGTTGCTATTGTGGCACTGTCCAAATCTCTTGTCCATCTATTACCATCTGGGAGCTTTAAAAATCATGCAAGAGAAGTAAACAGGTTAATAGGTTTTAAAATCGCAGACTAAAGGTACAAAAATGCAAGAGCCTGCCACACCCCCTGATGTTGACGGTGATTGGGGGGTGGGGGTCAGCTACAGGCTGGTGCAGACAGGAGTTTGGCACCAAAAAAGCAGGAAGTAGTGAGGTGTTACAGCAGGTCGGAGAGGTAGGAGGGTATCTGGTTATACAGCACTTTGTGAATGAACTAAGAGCGACTTTGAAACAGATCCGCTGCACAGGAAGCCAGAAACACATCTGAAAAGAGCGACTTCAATGGCGACTCAGCTTTTGTTCTTGTTCTTAGTGTTTTTTATGCTTCACATGTCATTTCAATAGAGTTTTTTTTTTCTCTCTCGGCTTTTTCATCCTTTTAACCCTTGTGAAGCCCTCAAACGAGAGAGAGAGAGAGAGAGAGAGAGGGAGAGAGACGAGGAGAGGTTGAGAAGCCCATGTAACTTCGGCTCAATTTGACCCAAAGACCACAGAGAGGGTTAAGAATCTTTCACATAATGAATATCTTCTGAAGAGATTCTGCCTCACATTTATATGAGATGTAAAACCAAGTTCTTATGGTTTTCTTGTCCCAGAAACTATTTTACTACTTTGGCCAAAGTGTGACAGCACTAGCTGACATCAGGTTCACTGTCCAGACCATTACGTTCTCGCATCACTGAATTATCACTGAAATGATCACGTTGTGGTCGATGTGGCTTCTCTGATTTCATGCTTTTTTCTGATCAGTTTGTTTTTTTCTGTTTTGCTTTGGCCTGAAAGCTGTAGGTACATTTTTAAACATTAAAGTAAATTATTTTGCTTTTGTGGACGCCATAAATATATTCTGGGTGGAATAATGTATTTTTAAAGTGAGCATAAAATAAGACGGGTATTTGAACCAAAGGAGGGGGGGGGGAGAGCTCTCAACCCCTAATAAGGCTAAAAGACGATTTAGGCACATTTACAGGCTTTGAGTTTCTGTAACAGAAAAAAGCTTCACTACATCTAAATCCAAAAGACAATAAAAACTATGATAAAAGGTGCTCGTGTGTAATTCGTTGGACTGCACATATAAGCTCAATTTGCACTGATATTGGCCTCAATGTAACTTTAAGGTGGCAGGTAAATAAAACACAGAAAAGACCTGCATACAGTAAAGTCATCCAGTAAAAGCAGAAGCTCGTCTGTGCAAAACTAGTTTCTCATACAAGTGCTGAAACTGAACTTTAATCCGTTTGTTTCAGATCTTCAGCTTCACGATGAACGCAAAAACGCTCAGTTTTTTTCCTGCGGTGAAGCCGATAGTTGTTACCTGATGAAAGAGGCTCAACAGCAACAAATCTATCTTGGTAAAATGTTGCTATTTGTAAAAGCTTTTCAACCAGTGCCTATCAAGTGGAATTAATCTGCAAAAGTCAACTCAAAGTTTCCAAGTGAAGTAAATTTTATGAAGGCGATGTTAATAAGATCTGAACTGAAATCCATTGACAGAGACTGTGAGGAGCTCCAGAAAAGGACCGTAAGTAGATCTTAAGTTAAGATTTTTTTTTTTTTATGAATTATCGTCTCAAGCGTGAAAACGATGCAAGTTTCTTCGTTGCTTCGCAGTGCGGGCAACAGCCAAACCACAGATGGTAGGCAGGATAAAACAGATGGATAGATGGTAAATTTTCCAGCCTCTTGATCAGTTCTGTCTTTTCTGGTTTGAAGTAGGTCACGGCATCAAAAACAAGCAGCTCTTTGTCCCCCCCTCCTCCAGCAGAGCAGGGACAGAGGGAAGAAGATGTAGAGGAGGGCTCAGAGGTCCGCAAAGGTAAATTATTCCACTGGAAAAACAATCGATCCCATCCTGGTGCCGCGACCTTTAAGTGTGTGTGTGTGCAGATTGAGTCTTCACACATAAAATGGACTGTGCAGCCTTAATCCCATTATCAATGCCACCATAAACTCCAATGTTTTTTTTTATTCAATGATCCTCTTTAAACAAGCCAGATGCAGATTACAAATCTCAAACAACGGGCTTACATTTTATTCACGCATCTCCTCTGCAGCCGCTTAGCTTCCAAGTTCATCAAAGGCTTGCTTTGTGACGGCTTTATATCCCAAATAGGGCAGCGCAAGCAGTGTGTTGGTGATTATTTAAACCTGCTACGAGCCCGGAGGAAACCTGCTGAGCTGCAGCTCATTTCCAAATAAAGCAGCGATGTGTTATCTCAGCCTGCAGCCCCAGCAACCATACAAGCATTAGAAAAAAAAGAAAAAATGACATTTAGGTACCAATTAAGGGAACGTCTTAAAAATCATGCTGGTTCTTTTTAAAGGCCGTCTGACAGTGTGAGCGCAGTAATTGCGATTCGTTCCAGTTTAGCAGAGAAGCGTTCCTTCCACACTGGTTAATGCACAACACGGTGTTTCCTCTTAGTGTGGCCAATCAAATGTTGCAATCAGTGTGGCACCACCGCCTTGTTTGCGAAGCTGTTCCACCTTGCATCGGATTATCAGCAGCATCGCATCAACATAGCTGTCAGTCACTGACAGACCGGCACCGATAAGGACCTTAACAACAAAGAAAGCAGGAAGGAAGACTCGTTACAGCCCAGCAGGATGGAGAGGGGTCGATAATAGCTTCGAACATGTTGAACAGGGTTCATACAAAAACCTATGATGCAAACGTATTACACTTGCACTTCACTTTCTCTTCGTTTTGCTTCCTTTCTTCATGGATAGCATGCTCTGTGCAGCTTAGAAGTAGTTCTGGTTTCCAGGACGCAACAGTGAATACAGGAGAAACAACAGCAAAGTGTTATGATTCATGTCCTGTCCATGCTGTGTTTAGCACTCATTCTGCTCACCTGCCATGCCTGATTACTTATCTGTTCCACCTGGGCCTTGCCCTACTTAAACACCCCTCAGTCTCTGCCTCCTTGCCAGATTATCGACAGCCACGAGCCAGTAGAGATCCAGCGTTTTCCTTCCAAGCCTTCAGTGTTCTACGACCCCTTTCTGTCCACGGATTTACCCCTCC
>NC_051433.1:19222233-19318158 GCF_001649575.2 Kryptolebias marmoratus
CCCCTCTAAGCTAAGTTTGCTCTCTCTGACCTCCTGTGTATGACCTCTGCCTTATCATCGACTAGTCTCTGGGTGTTGCGTTTGGGATCTCCTCGTGGAGATCTTCATTGCTTCTACTGAAGCCTGTTCCAGTGGTTTCCTGCTTCACCCTGTCGTCAGACCCTCTGTCCCTCTGCTCCACCCGTCCACGGCTCTACAGTGCTGTGTTTGATGTCCTCTCCCTGAGCAGAAACCAGTTTCTGAAAAATAAACTTTTTCCCTTTTGTACACTCGTGTGTGTGGTTGATTTTCCGGGTCCCCTCTGAGTGTCCTTACACAAAGAAGGATGGACTTCCACAAAGGAAGCTTAAAGAGGATGAGCCATGTTCACAAGTCACTGTGACTCACAGTGTTTGGGTCTGCTGCTGGGGTGCTGGTTTGATACAAAGAACTGCAGGCTGTGACTGCAACACAGAAGTTACTGGGGGCAGCCCCTGTCACGAAACATGTTGCTGGCTGGACGTGAAGCTGCCAAAGGAAAGAGGTCACTGAGCTCAGCTGACAAAAAGTGGGGCATGAGACTCAAGTCTATATGGCAAAAGCTTCGCTGTACTTTTTAGCGTGAGGATTCGTCCTATGCACGGTGCATGCTGGTTCTCAAACCCGACGGAAGCTCCAGAAATATCGACGGCGCAGGCTGCTGGGCCCATGAGGGTTGACATGACTGCTAGCCGAGTATCGAGCTGCTGCTGCTGAGTCAGCAAGCCGACAGGAGCGTCTGTCCACGCCAGCAGTCCAGGGAAGCTTTGATGTGGGTGTACACCGAACATCATATGCTGGAAGACCCCTGGAGCATTTTTTTATTTTCAAATCAAACATATGGACAAACCCGACAGGAGACACCAGGGCTTCTCTCAGTCCTGTGTGTGCACATGTGTGTGTGTGTGTGTTATATGCATGTATCAAGCAGTTCACACTGATCAGACAGTGTGGGCTGCGGTGAGTCACCGTAGACTCACAGGTTTTTTTTAAGCATTTCTTTTGAAGAAATATTAGTAACCTTAAATCCCAACAGGCTTTACACTTAAAAGAGCACTTCTATTGTTCTGAACTGCATTTCAGTGCAGAATGGAGGCCATACCTATCAAAAAGTTACAAAACAAAGGAATTTTTGTGCCTTATGTGGTATTCTTTTAACTTTTTTAATGCATCGTAATGACTTTTGTAATAAGCATAAACAGCACATACAGTAAAAGAGGCACATTTTCCTCTGGTTCTTCTTTATTGACACTTTAATATGTGATCAGACAGAGTAAAAAAAGTCTCTTTGCCAGTTTTTTTTTTGTTGCTGTCAGCTTTATTAAAAGAAAAAAATAAGCACCCATTAAAATATAACAACCTTCTGTTATGTTACTTTAATGTAATTGTGTGAAATGTAAAGACTAATATTACTGTAGTCTTACTGTTAATAAAAATATGGCTGTAATAATAAAGTTAGGACTTGGGTTAGACACACCTCGCTGCAAAAACAGCTAAATGTAGAACAGTCTTGGATTGAGTTCTTTTAAAACCAGGTTTAACCAGAAGACAGGAGATAAAAAATTTTAAACTTTTATCTACTTTCATCTGTTTATGCCAAAGAAAAAAAACTCGCTTCACTGTGGTTGGTGATGCTCAACTTGCTGCATCACAGTGTAATTAGTGTTAGACAAACTGAAACCTAAAAGGTGTGAAGGCCATCACTGAGGGCAAAACCCACAGACTTGAGGACAGGTGTTTTTTGGGTTTTTTTCCATCACGTCCTCTGAGACATTCTGTTCGATCACTAAAAAGCAGAAGATGTCTGCGTGTAAACCACTTTTAGAATAAAAATAATCCTGTGATGCAGAACTAAGAAAGCAAATGAGCGTCAGCTATCTGCTGAAGAGGAACCAAAAAATATTAAAAATACACCACTGTACCACTGTGACTGTAACCAGCAAACTTTAAAAACAGAACATTAAAGTATTCAATCACTTGAGACGTGCAGCCTTGCTGACACAGACGCACATCATTAGGACGAGACTGTCACAGAGTTTATTTCTCATGAACCATAACAATAAAAATGTGAGAGAAAAACAAAAGTGGCTAGGACGATAACAGGAACAGAGTTCGCTTTACAGACTGAAACATTATCGCTCAGCCATGAACAAGTCTACGCTCTAAAGAGAAAAGAAGAAATGTTCAGGTGACGGTTTTTCTCATGTTTCTGCCTACAAACAATGAGCCGAACTAAATTTAGACTCATTTCAGTATCTAGGTTATAACAGATCTCTCTTGGACTTCATAAGGAACAACTCTGCCTCTGCCCGCTGTTTTGAGTGACATTTACGGCGCTGACGCTGCTGCGCCGACGAGGATTTGTATCCACTTCATCGGAAATTATGTCTTTAAAGAGACGGCGGCACATCTCTGAAAGAGCAACAAGGCGGCTTCTGTCGCTGTAGACACACAAAAAAAAAGGCAAATGCTGAGAGGAGTGCGGCGCATCAAAGTCATTAAAATGAAGTTAACTTCGGGGGCTTTTTGACATTCATGTCTTGTTGGTGCAAGCCCGGAGCAGTGGAGCGAGAAGCAGTCGGTGCTGATAACAGAGAGGAGGTCATTGAGAGTTTGCCTCAAAAACACGCCTCCGCACCCCAAACTGCGAGGTCCATACAAATGATACGGGAGACGGACAGTCTTGCATATTAAAACAAAGCTCTTTATAATGGAAAAAAAAAAAATTATGATATGAGGCGATCAGGCTTCAGTCTGATTTGACTGAACATGCTTATCTCCTCTGCTGCAAACTCAGCCAGCTTTGCGCCGTCAATAGATCACAGCCTGCAGTTTCCTGCACGGCTCACCACAGGAATGGCAGGGGGGAGAGGGTGGGGCGGTGCAGGAGGATACATTTTGGCCGAGCTCCAGTCCTCGCATGCGATCCCCGAAACACTGCCTGAGATTAGCTCCGCTTGTGTTGTTACAGCTGGCCCTGAAGGAAGCACGCTGATGCAACAAAGCTCAAACAGCGTGGACAGCGGATGGGGGAAGAATCATTTTAGGGTGACAGCAAAAACACGACTGTCAGAACTACTGCTTTTATCTGAGAGCTGGCGGGATTGTATGAGAACGTGAACGAAAAAAGAAGGGGTGAAAAGTGGGGGACACGGCAGCAGAGAGGTGGGGACAGGTTTCTAGGTGCTGCCTCAGCTTTAAAGATGCTCTCGAGTGCTAAAAATACAAACAGCTTTCGTTGTCCTTTTTACTGTCAGCGCAATGGATTCCCACAGTGCTTAAACTAATCCGCACTGGTGGTCCTTCGTTAGCTCCCTCGCAGCACCTAACCGCCGTGAACAGGTAACACACACTGGATCTCCACTCCAACATGATTTACAATGACAGGGCATGCGTCACTTGTCTCCATTTCTCTTCATTTGTGTGCATCTCTGCAAAAACGATGACAGAATTTACAGCCGCTGTGACATGGTAATTACACTGGGTTGTGTAACACCTCTTTTTTTATTTTTGAGCACCTACTTGCACCGGGCGTAAGCTGAGAAGGCATCCATAAATACTGACTGAATTTAGAGTAACCTATATTCTTGGCACACACTCACTCCTTGTGGGTTTCAGCCCGAAACTGCTACATCCAGGGTTTTCTTTTAAAAGCTGGTGAAAACTGATGCTTCAAATAGCTGCACACAGAGTAAATAAAAAATTCCCCTGTCTGGAATGAGAATGTCATGTTCACACACGCGTCTGCTGTTTGATAGGAACTCCACCTGCAGCTCTCGCAGGGTGGCAAACTATTTTCTGTGTGACTTTAGCGGCACATTCATCATCTCTGGCTTCACCGACGCGTTCTGGTGTTTTTATAGCGCCGCGAACTTGAGTTCTCCGATGCATTTCACCAATGTCCTGCTAAACTTAACCTAACAGTCACCAGGGGAAAGAGGCGCTTGAGACGCATTACTGAAGAGCGTTCCGGTTTCTGAGTGTGTTCGTTTTTCTGAAGCTTTCGCAATGTGTCTCATGAACCGCGGGACGGATTTTAATGAAACTCTCAGAAAGTAATCATTGGTTGTACACTTACAGTCAACCTTATTCAAGATGGCCACCCCAGCCGTTAAAGATAATGTTGTACGTTTGTCTGCTAGCCAAATATCTCATGAACCACTGGACAAAACTGAGTGAATCTCTCAGAAAGTGTCATCAAATGTACATCATTAGGATATGCTATAACTAGACGGAGGAACAGAAGCTGGAAGTTGAGGCCACAATGGACGAGCGCCCCCTTCCAGGCTGGTTGCAGTATAAATTTTAAGCCCCGCCCCTTCATGTAAACAAATGGGACATTTGCCTCACAAAAAAACGAACATGCCGGGACTCACAAAACAAACATTTTGGCTTCAGTTTTGAACAACGAGAGGAAACAAAAACGCTTTGTCCGTCTTTATTCATGTACATCTGTGAGTCATGAATGTTTGTCAACACAATTCAAGATGGCCGCCACAGCTATCTGACCTAAGCCGACACTAAAATGTCTATAACTCGTTCAATTTTAAAGATATTGAGATAAAATAAAAAAAAAATGCTTTGTGAGCTCTCACAATATCACAAGAGATCACGCAGAATTTCATTCACAAGGTTTGACCAAAGCAACTACAACTCTGTCATTACTCAACAAAAAGTCAGACACGGCCGATCTATAAGGGCAAAAAAAATCATCCGTCCCACTAAGTAGTTCCTCCGAATAAACGATGTGCATCACTTAATTACTTAGCTTGCTGCGTATTGTTTTGTTCTGTGTGTTTTTTTAAACTGTTTTGACTATTTTAAATGAAATTTAAAGCTTTCTTTTCGTGAAACATTCTCAGTTTTTGACTTATTTGCAGTTGTAGGGCAGTACAGGTCAGTAGATTTAACACGTCGCCTGTCGGCATTGACCCGGAGTCTCATTGGGGCGTAAAATATCCTGCCCCGTGGACACATTCTGCTGGTTTTAGCTGCGTGATACGACCCCTACAAACAATACACCTCACCTGATCTTATTTAATGCTGGAATAGTTGCAGCAAAACCTGCTGCGTCCAACAGTGGAGATCTTCTGCCTAAAAATCCATTTATGAAACTAAAATTAGACGATAAATCATCAGTCAGCAGCTTGGAGCAGACAGAAAGGACATGTACCGAACGTAGAAAATTAAAGCCAGCGGGGAGATAAACAACAGCCCATTTTCTGCCTGTAACTATTCCAGTCAGCCACAGGTGGAGCTTATTCATCTAATTCTGTAGCGTGTCTGTCCGCTGTAGCTCAGTGGTCACTTCTGTAGCTTAGTCATGTCGAGGATGCAGTTTCAAGCCCAGGTTGGTGTTTTAACCTATATATATATATATATATATATAACATCACTTCTTTAGTTTTGTCTTTCTTAGAATGACTTCACAGACGTTTTCCCACCATTTACCTTTAAGAATCCCAAGCATTCTTGCAGAAACATTACTTCAAATAAAATGAGAAACCCAACGCAGAAAGCCGTGGACCTGTCTGTGTGCTTAATTTGATCCAGTTAAGATTAAGATTAGGTGGAGGAGTCTCTTTCTCTGGCTGAATGATCAAACTGGACTGTTTTTACGAGACACAACATCCACCCAGAGACAAAAAAACGATAAATTTCTGCACAAAACAAATAAAGTAAAATACATATTAAGCAACCTACAGCCTATTTTTTTTCTCACTGAAAAAGTAACACAAAGTTGCAACATTGGTGTGGTTGTTGATAGAGGAAATGAAAGTTCACCCCACTGCTCAGGAGCTGCTGGTGTGAGTCTAAAACTCTGGTGGATAGACACGAAATAGACTTGTTATAACTACTTAGTAACAAACAAAAAGCACTGACAGTAAAGGAGAGCTGAGGGATTCAGGGCTGAGCTGAGCTCTCCACACCTTCCCTGTCACAACAATCTGCCCCCTCAGGCTTTGCATTTCATGGTGTCACAAACAGAATCCCTTCATGGAGGCTGATCTCATCTTTGCAGGCAGATAGATGGAAAAACAGCCCTCCTGGATTCATCTGCCCCCTCCGTCACAATCAGATGAAATCACTGCGGGGGGGGGGGCTAGTCATTAACCCAACAACCAGGGCTCACCGTCCCGTTTTGTTGACAAACTTCGGGCAGCTCTACAGAGGAGGGTTTCTCCTGCCCGACCGAGTCAACTTTGCCACAGTACCGCCAATGCAGCACCGCCTGCTCACGAAAATAACCAGCTAATACAGTTCAGGCATGGACCAATCTGGTGGCTAATTTATTCATACGTGCGGCTTCTTTTTTATATATTTATCTATAAACCTTTAATTTAACCTGGATAATTTTAGTTCAGCTTCAGGGATTTGGAAGCGGACACAACAGTTGTCGACCTCCCGGGGGCGAGCAAAGGCTTGTTTTGTTTGTTTATTTATTTATTTGTTTTTTAATCGCTACTGCCGCGTGCGAGCCGCGAATAGCCCGCACGCGCCGCTCCAGCGCTGCGTTTCGCGGCGAGCCGAACTTACCCAAATCATCCATGTTGGCCGGAAATGGTTCCAACGGCTCTTCAGAACCGGAGCCGGTCCGTTTCACGTCTCTCCCCCGACGGCCGCGGCTGCACTGGAAAGGCTCCTGTCCGCAGCACACACACAAAAGGAAAGACCGAAGGTGACGACGTCTCTCGCTGCGCTGGATGCGGGGAAGTTTTTCTTTTTTTTTTTTTTTTAAGTCCCCCCCTCCTCCTCCCGCTGCTGCTGCTCGACGAGTCTCCAACACACTCAGACAGGAGCAGCGGCAGGCAGCCCCGCAGGAGGCTTCAAACCCTCCACCCCCCCAACAGCGCCACCTCAACGGGCACAACAAGCAGAGGACAGCGGCACCCAGCGGCAGAGCGTGGTACTTCACGAGAATACCGCTGAAGATATGATCACAGCTGACTTCACTGAGACATCACAGCCCCTGGCAAAAACAAAAATAAATACAGAATCACTCAAATTATGTTATCACTCTGTAATTTGCAGTTCTGAAACAAACACATGCATCAAGTTTAAATCTGCAAATTAGTCTGGAGTTAAATAAAAGAGCCTCACACCTTGGAGAGCTGCTTCACAAAGCGGGCTGACATGAAATCATGGCTCCAACACCAGAGATGTCAGGAGAGGATTATGAAACTTCTCAGAGGAGGTAAATCATCGGTCAGCCGCGTCTAAAATTTGGACCAAGCACAAACAAAATGGGAAGGTTGTATACAAAGGAAGCCGTGAAAAACAGAAAATGCACAAGAAATACCAAACTAGAGCCATCATTAACACCCAAACAGAAAGGACAAGAGAAAAAGAAAAGTCATCATGGACTGTAGGTGACTGGATGAAAGTGTCATGTCAGCGAAACACAGGAGACAGTTGTTACATCTTCAATAAATGACAAAGTCTATGTTGTAATTTTGGACACTTTTCTTGCATCAGCAGGAAGGATGTTTAGTGATGATTTCATTTTTCAAGATGATGATTCATCTTGCCATGGGGCAAAGGATGTAAAAGGTTCCTTTAAGACATATAATGTCAACAGCATGGATCTCACTCCAGCTGAAAATCTCTGGTGGAAATTGAAGAAAATGGTCGATGACAATTCTCCGACCTGTAAAGCTGATCTGACAACAGCAATAGTGACGGCTGGAGCCAGATTGATGAACTGTCTTAATTTAGGGCGATGTCTCAGAGAGTTCAAGTTGTTGTGGTTTTCTCACGAGTTCATCATTTTTCCTCTACTAGATCTAAAAAAAGCAACTGACTAAACAGTAATTATATTTCTTTCCCTTTTTTTATTGTTTCTTGATGCCAGACGATTTGAAATTTTGACAAATTATAGTTTGATGGCTCGTCTGTGATTTATTTATTTATACAAAGTGCAACAACTAAAAGAACATCCTTCTAGAGGGGCGGTTCCATCATTGTTGTCAGATGTTGTATAACTCAAACCTGAGTGAAAACAGCCAAAATCAAGAATAAATGTAGAACTATATGACTGACTATCCCAGCAAACGCAAATAAAAATCAAAATTAAATCTGGCAATTACTAATCAGTAGATGTAGCATAAATCAATATTTCCAATTTAATTCCTAGCTACAATCATTTAGCGTCACTATCCCCATTTACTGAATTTGTTCTCTAATTTCCTCTTATATTTTTTTAACCTTTCCTTTTTTCTATACTTATTTCCAAACAGCTACTAATTTAGGCCTTATATTTTCATTTTCCTTATGTTTATTTATTGCATTTCTTCTTATTGCATTTCCTTCTCTGACATTCTCCCTGTTTTTTTAACATTTCTGTCTCTGCGCACACCAAGTCCATCACTAAAAGATATAGCTTTTTTTTTTTTAAAACCCTAAATAAGTTACAGTAACTTTTTGAGGCTAAATGTAAAAAAAGTCAGTTTATTTTTCTGCAAGAGACAGACAAACCCGAGAGACAAGGATCCTCCTCACAGAACATAGGTCTGAAAACAGATAAGAAACGTGCAGGTTGTCAAGAAAACTCCTCAAATGTGGTGCACAGAGGGACTTCACAGGAAAGGCTCACCAGGTGAATGTTAAGTGGACAAGAAAGGAACACCTCTGTATCTGTATCTCTAAGTCACTGGCAGAGATAAAAGTCTTGGGACTAAAAATAGAGGTATTTTTTCTCACTTTTAGATTAAAAAATAGAAGTTTCAGACATTGTTCCAAAACCACAAGCGGCTAACTGAGTGAGAAGAGATTAGGAGCTCAGACAATGAAAAATGCAGAAGTTCATATGAGTTGTGTCCAGATAAACCAACTTTTTTAGTTTACCATTCGGAGCTGAAGCAGCAGCTTCTAAAGCACAGAATGGAGGATCATGATGTGAGAGCAGAGAGCCGAGCCAGAGGAAGTCCGCATCGTGTTTGTTAGTTTTACTCGCACCACTCTGTAACAGAGACTTCACTCAGCTACAGCTTACATTTATACTGTGGACCACTGCATAAGAGCAGATTAAATGATGATATAATTGGACAAACCTGAGCGTTTTGCAGGTTTTCTGCTGTCGTGTTTCGACCTGGAGTCAAACAGCACATGTTGTAAAGCGCCACATGGTGGCAGGAGCTCGACCAAAAAAGTAATCAGATCTGATTTTGCACAGACATTTTACAAGATTGGGATCTTTCATAAATTAAAAAAATTAAAAATAAGGAATGAAAACATTGTTCTGGACAAAAAAAGGAAAAAAAAAAAACAAATGCACAAAATCCTTATCATACTTTTAAAAGGTTTTGTAGTTCTGTGAAAGTTGATTCAGCATTCAAACTAGTTTTCCTGTCTTTTGGAGTTTTTTTCTGTACTTTTTTGTTATTTAACTACTTCTGGATACTTCGTGCTGTTTATCTGAATATAAATATTTCATATTTACAAATATTTCCCCAAAGAAATACATTGAGATCTCAATACTTTCTTTAAAAACACTGTTCTCTTTAAAATGTCCTTCCACAACAAGCTCTATTTCTTTCTTCTTATGTTGCTATTAGCTTTTAGCTATTATTCTGAGACTTTTAGCTACATATTTGTTATTTTTAGCTTTTAACTACCCTTTGCTGCATTTAGTTTTTTAGCTAGTCTTATGCTAAATTTAACTTTGAGCTGGCATTTTGCTAATTTTAGCTTTCATTTAGTGTTTTGCTTCTTTTAACTTTTAGCTAATGTATTTTTGCTTTTGCTTATAACTAGCATTCTGCTTTTACTTTCACTTTCAGTCAGTGTTTCGCTTATTTTGAGCTTCAACAACTTCAGTACATTCCAGCTCTCACTTTGCATTTCCACATAAAGTGCCATTTCTCCTGTACCTAAAATAAGCCCGGTCAAACTCAACATTTGACTCTAAAGTAGAAAAGTTAAAGCAGCCTTCAGGTTGCTTCAACATGTATAACTATACTGGAGCGATGCTCGTTTTTTGTTACAATGAGCTTTAATCTGTTGGTTTTATTAATATGTAAAAAGATGAAACATTTCAAACAAACTCAAACTGACTCCACTTCTCATCGGCTGTTTTCAGTTCTGTGTTTTCTTCTAATAGATTGCCTATCAATCAGTTTGACTCATTACCAACATATTGTACATGTACTATTTGAATTAAAAAAAACAAGTTTGTATAAAATAAAGTCTAGATATTAGACTTTTGTACAAAATATCCATTTATATCTATTTTGCTCAAACAAAATTTAAGTAAAAACAGTCAAACAAACAAATGAAGATGCTGCAGACGCAGACAAACAATTATTTCCAACTTTCTCCACGTAACTAAAGGGAGCCGTGTTTGAATAGACTCACTCAGCAAAAACTGAACGTTTTACTGGAAAATTGACCCATTATTCCTCGTGGATGGAGCTAACCGCAGTGCCACTTAGCCACTGCATTAATGCTCAGTAAGAAGCCTTTAAGTGCACCATCAGCACGCTTTATAAGCTCCTTCTGAGAAAAGATTACTGTGATATTAAAGGTCGAGATGTTCAGAAGCACCAATATGGTTCCAACAGGTTTTTTAATTACTTTTATCTGGTCTTCATGAGATTTTCACAAACTGCTCATAACCTTTCCAGATTGGGACAAATACAAATGAATTTCTCTTTTTTTTATTTCTTGCAAGGCAAAGACCCGTGACCCACTGAAAACAGGTCTGCGACCCACTTTTGGGTCACGACCCACCGAAGAGAATCACTATTGTAGCGGATGGCTCACTCAGGTTTACTCCTGCAAACTTTAATAAGATATATTGATTAAAAATGATCAACTGGACCTTCAGTGGTCAGTTTACCTGAAGGATTTATAAACGTTTTGCTCTCTGTATGTTCAGAAACACACGATGCTCTTTATTTTTAAATTTCCTTCAGTATCATCAGCAACAAGTCGATCATCTGTCGGCCTTTTGGTTCTGTCCTTGAACTCTGTGCATGCAGTAAGTTAAGTTAAATAAAGTGCTTTCTCTCCTTTGGTGTCAAAATTCCTCTTTTCTTAATTCATACAGGTTTATATTTCAGCATAACCACATCAGACTGATCCGGTCATCTGACAGGCACATCCACCCTGCAGAGGTTAAATGTGATCCTGTGGAGCCGGGCCTCCCCACCCCGCCCTGACACTCCAGCCGGAACAATCAGAGATTTTCACCCTCCCCGCGCCACAAAGTCAAGGTCTGGCGAGCGCAAGATAGGTGAAGGTGGTGAGGATTACTCGGCGCCATTGTTTTGGGAGCCGGCCGCCTATATGACTCCACAGTATAGCGTTACCTTCCTCACATTTACACAACAGAGCTTTGTCTCAGTAAATCCCTGCATCTCGGCAGGCAAATATATGCATGCGCAAACTGAGCACACCCACAAATCTTTTAACTTTTTTTCTTTTTGGTGCAACTCTGGTTACAAGTATTGCCTGGATTGAGCTCTTGGGGATTATAGAGGAGCGGTAATCACACCTCTGCTGTCCTGAAACGCACACTTGTATTGAAAACCCTGGGATTAAAACAACCTCTGATAAAGCCTATGAAAAATGTGAGCACTGCTTTGTTTCCGTGTCATCTTTCCTGTGTCTCGTCAAAGAAAGCAGGCTGGTAACCCTTTTTAAAAACGTTTATTAGACATACATACATCTAATAAGAAGAAGTGAGTAACTTTGGGTGTACAAATTGATGAGGAATATCTATTTAACTTGTCTCTGTTGTCTGTGGAAATATATGAGAAACAAAACAGAAAGGGAGCAAGAGAGCTTAATAATACCTTAAATAAAACGTTTTGTCAGGATTCTGCTGTGGTCTCATCGTGCAAAAACCATGACTTTAACATAAGAGCTGAGTAGACAGTTTGGATTTTGTTCACGGCTCTTTTTCAAGAGGCAGACTTTCTATTTGACGACAACACGAGCGATAAAAACGCTTCACTCTTGGTCCTTTTCCTCTCCGTGGGTGATGATATGAACCAGGTTCTTGTAGTCTAGGTTTCCTGCCACATCAGGGGGGAAGGCAGTAAACATCTGCTCCATCTAGCCAACGGAAAAAGAAAAAAAAAGGCAGACAGCACACACAGAAACACCAAATTACTCAGCCTGCACAACAAGGGTAGAGTGATTCACCGTTTCTTTCTTCTTCTTTTTTTTTCTAGTTCTTGCACAAAAATGTGTCTGACGTGGAAGCGACCGGCCATCACGGTGCCGTTCATCCTTGTGTTTTTCAGGCTCGCCCACGTGCACGGCGCAGTCTGTAATAATGACGATAATTAGCGCAAAAACACCAGCGTACCTCTTCGGCGGAGAACCGGTCGGCCTGCGTCGTTAGCATCTGTGTCACACTGGAAAGGGGAAAGAAAAGGAGGTTTCGCTGAGAAGAACGAGCGCAGTTACTGCGAGGGAACTGCGATGAGTTTGAATCCCGTCACTTACTAGTCCTTCTTCAGCACGCCTTTCCCTTCGGGGTCAAAGACCTTAAACGCGTTGAGGATGGTCTCCTCTGGATCAGCACCTGGACACATCGAAGCAGCCGTAACTCCTCTTCGGTGGCATATTTAAAACAAGCTTGCGTCGTTTGTTGAGGTGTTTCATGGCCTTACCTTTCAGTTTCTCTCCGAACATGGTGAGGAAGACTGTGAAGTTGATCGGACCAGGAGCTTCTTTGAGCATGTCGTCAATCTCTTCCTGCTTCACATTCAGACGCCCTGTTGCCCCAAACACACACACACACAGAAGCACAAATGAAACCTCAAGGACGACGATCTCCAAGACATCTGAGCGCTGATGTCAACATACCCAGAGCAGCGAAAGTGTCCCTCAGGTCGTTCTTGTCGATGAAGCCGTCTCTGTTCTGGTCCATGATGGTGAAGGCCTGCCATCCGAGCACAGGGAAGGCTTCGTGAGTGACATTTTGGATGAAAACGCAAAGCAGCCAAGAACAATCTTCTGTCCTTGATATCTTTCTTTTTATGCATGGTGTTTATGGATGGACACAGTTAAGTATTTATAACCCGTAAGCCCTCACCCCCCTTCACGGATTCTATCTGGCATCCAGGGCGCACCCAGCAGTTCATTTGTGGCTTAATCACTGATTACACGGTCCGAATGTCTGGGCACCACCGACCTTCATACCAACATGCCACACGCTTCGCTGTCGTCAAGCCAGCGGCATGAAAATAGACAGGTGCTACGGCCGCGAACAATGGAAATAGAAAGACAAGGAGGGGAAGCAGCCGGACACCTTACTCTGTGCATCAGTACAGAAACACTCGGGTCTCCGTTCTCAACACGGCCAACATCATTTCTACTTTACTTAACGTCTGAGCCAATGTTGACCCAGTGGGGTAAACCCAAAACAAGCTCTCACCTCTTTGAACTCCTGAATCTGGGCCTGTTCGAACATGGAGAACACGTTGGAGTTGGCTCCCTCTGCTGTCCTCTTCTTGGCTTTTTTGGGGGCCTTTAAGCACAAACGAATGAGTGCGAGACACAATCACGATGCTATTTATGGTCATTCTGTTTCGTGGATAAAAGTTTTGAGACATTAAGGTAGTAGCTGTTACAAAACTACCACCAACTTTTTGTTATTGACAAAAAAAAGGGGACATATTTATGCATTTTGCAAGATTATACGAAATTTCATTTTTATTTTATTATTTTTTTCTGACAGCTGTCCAAATCCAGAACATCATCTCTAAAGCTGAGAAAACACTCCCGGTCCTTGCTTTAGCAAACATCTCACACACACACACACAAACCAACTTACCATGGCTGAGCAGCTGGGATGGCAGACCAACAATGGAGCCAGTGAACAATGGGGGAGACTGTGGGTGGCCTTTTTGTAGCCCCCCAGCTCCAGCTCCACTGGACGATATTTATAAACTATGTCCTCTTTAGGAAGTGACAGGTAAATGATGCTTCATAAAGCACTTATAGTTCTGTATGCTTATGAAGAAGAAGGGGGGGAAAGCGCGCGCGCACACACACACACACACACACACCCTCAGCAGTAACACTGGAGAGTAATAACAGGTCAGGAGTACCAAGAACAGACTGAAGGTTAAAGCTCATTCAGACTGTCTGAACTACAGACAGCAGTGACTTTTCAGGTCTAAATTGGTGCAAATGTACAAACCAGAGGCAGAGAATGACAGTAGGCCTTTTGTCCTAATAATAAGTTTTAAAATCAGCGCCAAAGAGAAAATGTGTGTTATCGGTAGAAACAATGTGTGATAAATAGAAGCTCATCTGAGGAAAAGATCTGCTCGCCTGCAGTTGTGAAGACCTGAGCCTACAAAGCCCGCATTACTGCAATTAGCTCCCGATGTCGCAGGCTCTTAGCAACAATATCATAATCAGCTCCTAATTTGATGTTCTGCTCTGCGAGCCGATCATTTCTCGCTCCCATCCGATAAAAAGGATGAGAGCGCCTGAAAATCACCAGCTCATTACGTGTAATTTAGTGACCTGTCAGGACCGAGTTGGAGCCAAACTTGCTCGCATTTCTCATCAGGTTCTTCAAATCACTGGCGTGGGCTCGGCTGTCCCTTTGCAAAGTCACATTATAGTGTGACACAGCCTGCACAGTGTGCTCTGAATGCGAGGAGCTTATAAAGCAGGGGTATGCAACCCTGGTCCTGGAGGACCACTATCCTGCATGTTTTACTTGTTTCTCTGCTCCAACACACCTGATTTGAATCAGTGTGTCATTAACAGGCTTCTGCAGAACATGAAGAGATGATTTAAACATTGAATCAGGTGTGTTGGAGCAGAGAAACAAGGAAAAATGCAGGATAGTGGCTCTTTACCCCTGTTATACAGGTAGACATATATGCTGTTCAGGGTTGATTAAGTGTTTTGTGTCAGTAAAGCTGATTTAAATCTGTTTTATGTTGGTTATTGTTGATGAGATGTACATCCAATGATTACTTTCTGAAAGTTTCATTAAAATCCATCCAGAGGTTCTCGAGGTATTTGGCTAACAAACATTTAAAGTTGAAGTTTTAGGCAAAATGAATGTGTTGCGAGTCCTTCTCAGCTACAACCACGCCAAGTTTTACAACAATATCCGTAAACGTGACTGAGTTGCAGCCATTTTTGTGTTTCCCATGGTCAGTTGGCTGTGGCGGCCATCTTGAACGTGGCTGGCTCCAAAGGTTAATCAGTTCTAGAGGTACAGCTAATGATTATTTCCACACACGGGCGATAACAACGACAGGTAGTCGTTCTCGAAGACACCGCTGTTAGCGCCGCGGAGCATTTGAGACAAAGCTTACGGATGTCAACAGCACGAGGGCGCGACATACTGAAGTGCGCCCCTGGCTGACCCCCCGAACACATCCTTACAACGTGCCACGTCTCGAGGCTCCATTAACAGGTCATCGGGTGACACTTGTGGCTCCCCGCTCAAGAGAAGCGTCAGCGGGTGAAAATGAGCTAAACGGGGCCGAGGGTGGGAGGTGAGACCACAGGTGTGTGTGTATGTGTGTGTGTGTGGTCTATATATATATATATATATATATATATATNCAACAGATCCATGTTTTCACCTCTCATCCATTTCCTCCGTCTTGTTCCAGTAGCCCATTTTTCATCAGGGTGCTCTGGTTCCCCAGCACCTGACGCAGACCTTGTTTGGTCTGTGATTCATATTTATCTCTTTCATGGTATTGAGGTAGGCAGTAACTCAAAGGGTCTTGCCTAGGGACCCAGACTGGATAGCTCAATTTCACTGTTGTATCTTTGCCCCGGCCTAGATATATATATATATATATATATATATATATATATATATATATATATATATATATATATATATATATATATATATATATATATATATATAAAGAGTCGGGCCTCTTGCTGTCAAACACACTCCTCTTGGATGAACGTACAGCAGCTGCCGAGGGTGTCATCTCACAACACTGTGTGTACAAGGAGGTCAGAATTAGACGAGTTATTGTTGACCAAACACACAGACAGAAACTTCTCTTCTTCTTCTTCTGGCCCCTCCCGGATGTGAGCAGCCGCTGCGGCTACCGTGCCTGGAATGGCAGGCCATTGTCCCACTGTCTGCACGCTGCGTTCAGACGCCTAAAAATAGGCCCGCCTTTTGGAACACGACGAACAGGGGCAAATCGCCATTTCGCTGGCAGTCTTGGGAGTCTGGAAACGGGAGAAAGCGGCCTCGAACGCGACCTTACGGAGAGAAGATGAGGAAGAGTTTTGAGTTCTTTGTGTAAAGTTTCTAATAACTCAAGCAAAAACACAAAAGGCACAAATTAGAAGTGAAAGACAATGATTATAATATTTAATATTCTGTGACAAAATCTCTATGGGGAACGCTAATTAAACATTTGTTAGAAGACATCAAAGTCATATCCAGCATAAGAGCATTATAATCAGGATGATGAAAAGCATAAAGACATGTAAAAAATAGAAAAATAAAATTAAAATGATGGATAAACCCTTTTGTACAGAGTCCTATAAGAACCAGCTGAACTTGTGTGCAATTTGTTGCATTTCCTCTTGACATTTTAAAACCCAGTAAATCAGTTTCATCTGCTTTACTTTAGTACATTCAGGAAGTTAATTGTTAGTCAAAAAAAAAATAGCGGAAAAGATTTTCCTACTGAACGCAATAATGTTGATAGACACACGGGGCAAGTTCAAGTGAGGTACTTTCATTTGAAAGAAACATGATCAAAATACTAAAAAATATTCTGTTTTGATAAATCGAACGAAGGTAATCAGAAATAAACCTTTGGGTTAAATTAACCAAGTAAATGTGTGGAATTTGGATCGTTTTCAGATCAGACTAAGTCGCCGTAAATGTCAACAAAAAAAAGGAGGGGATTTAGTAAATATTGGCGAATTCTCCAAGCAGATAGTTAAAGAAAGAGGTGATCATTCGTGTGTTTTTTTGTTGTTCCACTGTGCAAGTAAACTAGAACCCACTGAGGCAGAAGCAGGAGACGACACTTCGTTTCATTTCAGATATACATATCCATGCCATTTACGAATCAGGACGGGGGGAGAAAAATAAAAAAAAATTAAATAAAATCATCTTCACCTTTAACATCTCCGGGTTATATACAACAGTAAGGGACACTGTACAAAAAGAAATGCTCAAACACTATGTCGTAAGCTTCGGACATGATTTTTCTTTCCCCCCCACATTCCTTCATATAGTTCAGCACTGAGGTTTTGCCTTTTGACAAATGGGTGTGCATACACAAGTTTGACCCAGATACAATCACTCACTTGATAAAGACGCTAGGACATGTTAAAAGAATACTCATTGGACATTCAAGAGGACACTTTATCACTTTGTTCTTTAACAAAAATAGACACGGCTTTTCCAGCCTTGAAATTCCCTCTCAGTAAATATATATAAAATTATGTCTCGTCTATTTACACTTAGATTGTGATCTGAAGGATTAGAAAGATGCTGCTCCGTTGCTGCTGGGGATTGTGGGTAGTGCACTTTTAGTGTCAAGCTATAAAGGGCAGGCAGACGAAGGTGAGCTTGCGTGTGGTTCTGTGGAGCGGCTCGGTCGAGAAAGGCCCGTTTAGATTAATTTTTACTCCATAGGTTTTGTCCTCCTGCTGACAGACGGCCGAGCTGAAAGTGATTGTAATTAGCCGACGCTGATTGTGAGGTGACGTGTCGTCGCAGGGCAGGAAACAGAGGCGGCCTGCTACACATCTGTCCTGATCTGTAGCTACTGTGGACAGAGTTCTTTGTTTTGTGTGAAACTGAGCCCACTTGTGTTAATGCTACTGTCGATCAGTCTCAACCACCCTTCAGAAGTGACTAAATATTTAGACATGACTGAAAAATAAAGTTTCTATGGCTGTGCTTATCTCTTCTAGTGTCCATTGTTTAAGGTGAACTGAACTCAGATTTGGATCTAATTGCTAATCCCCATTTGGAGCACCTGCTAAAATCATCACAAAATCCCTGCTCAGGTGGTCAATATGGCATTTTGTCGATCTTTATTGAAAAAAAAACAAAAAACAAAAAACAAAAAACCCTAATCTGCATGACTTCTCTTTAATTTTCTGAAAGCTACAGTTGTTTTCTTGTGAGGGTCTTCAATTTGAGAACAGATGTGGCAGTGTTTTATTACGAGTTGGTAACATTCTCACTGATTCTCTGCTCCTGCTTTTCTCTTTGCAAAGATGAATTTCTCTGTCCGTGATGAATGGGTGTGTAGCTCCGCGGCCTCTTAAACAGATGATTGGTCCCACACCTGGAAGATAAAGTCAGTAACATACATTAAGCTCAATTTTCACTACATCAAAAATATTCTCTCCCATCGGAGTTCCCTTCTAGACTGACAATTAGTAAGCCTAATACAGTGTTTAACTTTCTACCTTGCTCTAGTTAGCACAAAAAAAACACTGGACAAATTGAAATGATAAAGATAAAAAAAACACCAACAGGAATTTATCTGCCTTGACAAGATATAGCATTTTCCCCACTACCAGCTGCTAAGACATTTGACCTATAAGTAGAAATCTCGGCCATTTATCATTTATCTGAGAAATTGCGTACATTTAGTATAGTTCCTTTAAAAGCTGTTGTCCATTCAGGGATGATACAGTTTTATATGTATAGTTGTTTTAATGTTGGTGTTATGATGTCATACGGACAGAAATGTGACGAACCTTGTTAACGGGGTTTATGGGTGTGCGTCCAGAGCCGGTATGAAGCCTTTGTCGCTCTTCGAATCGCCCAGGAGACCTCTCCCTTCGAACATCCATCATCCGGCCAGGGGAGCGGTCCATGCGAGGGTCCGCCATGGCCCTGCCCGGGGTGCGCTCCAGTCGGGGGTCAGCCATGGCCCTGCCGGGAGAGCCCGCGATCCGGCTCTCCAGCATCCTGCCGGGGGACTTCTCCCTCTCCAGTGGGCGGCTGGGGGACTTGTCCCGCCGAAACTCTGTGCGAGCCTCTCGGTAGCGGTGAGGCGTGCCGGGGTCTCCGTGGACTAGAGGGTTGGCGGCGAGCCTTTTCGAGATGTGCTCGTTGTAGGAGGGGGGCCCACGCTTGTTAGGACTGTAGGAACCCAGGAGTAAAGACGTGCACGCAACACTGGTTAAAGGAGAGTTTGCGTCTCAGGTCGAGGGCTTTGCTGGGCACTGTGGGAATCAGGCTGATGGGAGGATGTGGAGAGGGTGATGGACTCATAATCAGGCCAAATTAATTAGTCATGAAGTGTATTGTTATCTGAGATTAGAAGTGACTAAACCCATCAAGTCTATTTAGTTTGCTAAATGAGGTTTGAGTCAGTGGCTGACAACAGTAACTAAAGAACAGATAAAGCCTTGATGCTTTTTTAAATCGAGACCAGTCTCAGCATATAAAATAATGTCTTTATTCAGTGTTTTTTTTCTTTTTACAATTTACAGGAGGAAGTTCAAAAAGTAGTAAAATATAGACAAAGTTTAAAATTTTCCACAGATAAAAAAGGAACCAATCCTCCTGCAGAAAACAAATCGAAGGTGTCACTTTCTCGTTCAGTAACAGGTCGAAACATTACACTGATCTAACCATCACCGCCTATGAACACCAAGCTGTGCCCTTCAGTGCCAGCTAAGTCCAGAGACCCGTCAACACCAGTGTGCAAAAAAGAAAAATACAAAAAAAAAAAAGGGACAATTCTAGTAACGTTTTCCCAGCTTCTCTCCACACTAGAAGTGAGGAGCGAAGCAGCTAATCTAAAACTCATTTAACAAATGACTAAGCTGCTCAAATAATCCAACAAATAAAAAAAGAAAATATATAAATCTAAAAAGTATTTTGGTTTGTTCTTTTACTTTATCTCATGATTTAGTTTCCCTCTGCAGAATTATTTCTATTACAACAAATTTAATTTTCACTTTTTCCTCTGGGTGCTCTTCTAATCTATTTTCTTTCACAGAAAAAAAGAAAGAAAGAAGGCATTTTTTTTATAATTTGCATGCCTACAGAGAAACAGAACTGATAAAAATGTATGATGGGATCTGGGTCTGGAGTTTAGAAAGAGTTTAGAGGGTGCCTTGTGGATAAAATGAACAAGTAACACCCAAGAGAATTTGAGATAATCGTACTGTGAGCTGCCTCACCTGCGTCCGGAGCCGTTGCGCTGCAGATCTCCTCCACATTCCTGACTCTGCACCAAGTTGCCTTTGCAGCAAATAACCCGCAGTTTGTTCTGGTAGGACGAGGCCAAGTAGATGGCTCCAGAGGAGATGGCTGGGCCCAGGTAGCGAGGGTTGGGGATGTCCAAGTGTGCGTAAGAGTGTGGCCTAGAAAGAGGAAGAGAGCTTTTGAATAATTCACGGGATTGAAACTACAATGCAGTGCTTAAAATAGATGGTATCAGTCAGGGCAGTGTGTCGGGGCCGTTTCGGAGGCTCGCCTCATGAACAGACAGATAAAACCAGAGAAGGATCTTACCCGAGAGCAGTGTGTCCCTGAATCTCTATAACGTCCAGAGAGTTGAAGTAAGTCACAAACAGGTAGGGTTCTCTGTAGGCTGAAACACCAACGTACCACTCAAAGTTATTTATGCTTGTCTTTAGATCACTAAGTGAAAGGTAATATGTAGGCTGATTTACACTGACCGAATGAGAGAGGCAGACGGCTCCATTTGATATCATCTGTTCGACTCCTGCGGCCGTACGTATCCACAAACACACCAAACTCTGCAAGACAGAACACCAGTTATTGTTCAAAATGAATGAACTATGAGCATGAAAGAGGCAACAACAAACAAACAACTACAAACAAAGGCCGCATGTCAGAAAAAAAAAAAAAAAACATTTCCCAATTTGAGATTCTCATATAAATATTAACTATTAGCTTATCCTCAGGCAGATGTGCTCAGATTTGTAAAGAATGTGCTCCACGTGCTGGAGCCGGACAGAAAACGGGTCTAACCATGAAAACAGAGCAGGTACTCGTCCTTCTGTGGGGCTGTGGTGACTTGGATGATGGAGATGGGGAAGCTGTGGGAGGACGCAGCAAACACAGCCGAAGCTAATGTAACGTCGTTCTTATCCAGGAACTCTGCAGAAACAAATCACTGGTGTTACTTCGCTCATTCAGGCGCAAACTAGGCAGCCTCAAAATAACTGTATCACGCTGCTGTAAACCTCGTTGGAATACCATCTGGTCATAAAGAAATAACAATTTATAGGATAATAACATACCTTCTAGCACATACTGCTTCATCTCAATCTCGTAGAACTTGTTGGTGCCAATAATGATACTGTAGCCGGTGAAGTGAATGCAGCTGCACGGCTCTGATGTCTCAATCTCCTGCAAATAAAAACAAAGGTGAACTAATGCCTCTTAAAACTCTTACTGCTGTGAAGTAAAAGCATGTACACTGCGACAGAAATGCTTTCCCACATCATCTGTTAGCTCCCAGCCCCTGATCCTTATTTACCTTTCTGATGCAGAACTTGTTAAGGCTTTCATTATATCGCAGAATTGTAATCTTGTTGGGCATAGCAGCGCAGATGCAGATCCCATTATCAATCTGTAAGGACAAAACCACCGCAGTCAGGCTGGCAGTAAAGTGAGACAGCACAGCGCTGAGTTGCTTGCTGTGAAGTTCAGCTGATTAACTGTGAATGAATGACAGTCTAGAAGGATTGTTGCTCTGTTAAAGTAAGAGCCTGACTCACCTTTCCGGAGGAGAAGAGGTGGCATCCCTTCACCGTCTCAAAGATGAAGGGATTGAGGTCGGGCTGAGCTGGGAGATGAGACTGTGACAAAGACTGCTTCACCTTCTTGATCTCCACCAGACACAAAGCTCTGTCCTCCCCTGAATGAAACATCAACCTCGTCATCCATTATGGGAAATGTAACACGCAGCTTATTTCGCTTATTTACATGCAATTAGGTCCGAACGCGTGAGCAGACTAAACGCACAGTTCCATCTTGTGAACAGCATGGTGGCATTATTTGATTTAGAAAAAATAAACAACAGGTACTCTGAATATTTAACACGTTCGCTTCAGTTTACTGTGATTTCACCAACCTGTGATCATCAGCAGCTTATCGAGCTCCTTTAGGATCTGGATCTGGAAAACTGAGGTCAGGCCAGGGATGTGGGTCAAAGAGTTTTTAATGACGTTGAGGGCATATAACCCCTCCTCGGAGCCAACCAAGACGATCTGCAATGAAAATAAAAAAAGGATCATACAAATTTAGCAGGTGGATTATTTATTAAGAACTCGTCGCAGTCGATGAAGACGTCTAACCGGGATGTACCTGGTCAGTGAGAGGCAGGGTGCAGTTGATGTCCAAACGATCATCACCCTCCAGTTTCAGCAGAGAATTGCCCAGAAGTTTCTATCAAGACAAGAAATGAAGAGAAACAGGAGACATTGAGAGTGGTTAAGAAATTATTCTGCAACTAAGAGAGAAAGTAACCAAGCAAGGAGGCAGCCAGAGCCTGGACAAACACCAAATTAGTAAAGCATAAGAAGGGGACGCTCTACCACACAACTGATATATGTCCTTTACAGATACAGTGAAACCCATATTTAGGTTGGGAAAAACTGTGTTTATACATTTTGGTTAAAATACAGACTTTTTAATGTTTTTAATATCATACAGTAGCCCCTTTGAACTTATACAGTAGTTTGGAATATGTGAACTACATTTATGTGCAGATATTGTGCCAGGCTTGACTAAATCTTTCTCTGTAAGAGTTTTAGACACAAAAATGTTGCGTGTGTCTCTCCCTGAGTGAACCTGGACGTCTGAGCCAGCAGTAAGACTGAGAAAGAGGCTGAATTAAAGCAGAGAGCCTGAGTCTTGGGGAGCGCTGCAGCAGAAAGGTCTCGGGAAGGAAATGCATTAAAAAAATGAATCGTAACGTTTGGCTAATTAAACAAAGTGCATCTGTCGTAGTAACGTGTGTGCAATAAAGTTATGGAAAAAAAAGGGAACATGAATGTAATGTTACAAACAGTGCCAATTTCAGGTAAAATGTAATTATTAAATATTTAAAAGTATTTCCTGATAGGCAGAGGTGGGGGGCAAAACATTTTACTGATAATCCAGCATTACACAGAACGTGGAGAGGAAACATTTCTTTCTAAAGCTGAAAGAAAACAACACATAAGCACCAACAGCTGAGGCCTACTGATGTTCAAACTTAGTGTGTGTCATGTTTCACTGAAGGGGGCTTAAGCACAGCTTTTGCCGGAGCATGCAAGACAGCATAGGACACCAAGTCGAGTGTGTGCAGCAGCTTGTTTACAGCCATGCATTTAAATAATACTTCAGATCTTTTGAAGGTGGGGTTATGTAGAAAGGTCATGAACAATCATCTTACCTGTTGTAGACAGCTCTTAAAACGGTCTCAGTGTGAAGAAATACACTTTAACATAACCACATAACCCCAATTTAAAGGATCTGAACTTTCTGAAATTTCTGAGAAAACAAATGTTCTTTTTTTAAAGGAAACTATTTCCATTGACCATATTCAACGGCTGACCCTAAAATCTGTTAAGCTGCAGTGAAGCGCACCAGTGTCGTATGCGTACTTGTGTACAGCTAAATCATGCTCAGTCGGTCGGACGACTGAAGCCCAGGCATTCGTGCAGCTACTTACTGTACCTGAACCAGAGGGGATAGGTTCTTCTGTCTTTTAGAACCACCTGCCTATAATGTGATCCACATAACCAAGTTGAATGGAGACACAAACACGTGTACACGCACAAGCACGCACACACACGGTTTAACCACGTGAACAAAGACAACAAATAAACACGGGATGTCGGTAGAGAGAACATGCAGAGAGAGAGAGAGAGAGAAAGAAGGAGGAGGAGGGAAAAAGAAGTGACGGAAAAAAAAAGAAGTGAAGCCAGGTGTTGAATGAAAGCATTCAAAATATCTAACCACTGTTTACACTAAACTACAACCTTTAGATTAAATCACTACTTAAAAAGTTGCCTTCTACATAAGCTTGTGTTTTGAAAGCTACTGTTTGCGCTATGGTTACACCTCTCTTATACAAACTCTTTTATATTTTGAACTCCACAAAGCCTGGAACAAGGAGTAATGTGTGTTAAATGTATAAAAGACACTTACAGCGTCAGCTTCCGCTTTGTCTTTAGATCCGCGACTACCGGCCACCACAGACTCCAGCACGGCCACCCAGCGCTGCTTGTCAGGGAAGCTGGGAGCCATGAAGTAGAGGGACTGTCCTGGCCAGCATGTGGTGTGGGGATGGGATTCCAGCTTCAAAATGTACGGGATATCTGTGGACAGAAACCAAAACACGCATCAGATGGTTACTCTGCTGGCATACAGATTTCATAGATGCTTTTGGGGATTTAAACTACAGACTGGGAGTGGCTGAACTCAGTGGCTGACGAGTTAAATGTATTAAGAGTGTGTTGAGTAGCAGGCTAAGCTGCTGCTGGTGCTGTACCTGACTTGGCGGTGTTGATGAGCTCAGACGTGCCAACAGCTCCATGAACCGTCACCTCTCCGTCAGGTAAACAGAGCTCAAACTCGTCCTCAGCCTTTACAGAGTCTAGGGGAGGAAAAACAGCTTTTAAATTATGACTAAAACTGCCTCACTGAAGATGCATTCTTGAATGTGCAATGCAGAAAACAGAAACATATGAAAAAGGAAAAAAGAAATAAAATACTGACCTTCCCTGGGTTCATTATCATAAATCGACAATTTGGTTCCATCGAGCACCACATATTTCCTCTCCCATCCTTGCTGGCCACGCTTGCCATTTCTATCCAAAAAAAAAAAAAGATATATTAAAAACAAACCAACATCAGAGCTTTATATAACATATTGCACATGTTTGATTGTGGCTGTATTAAACCTTTACAGTAAAAAAAAACCTGTTACCTTGGCTGCTTCATCCATCCCTCCAATCGAACGTGCCCTGTGGCTTCTTTGACTTGCAGTGCAGGCGAGTTTGCCTTTTCTCGGCACAGAGCCTCAGAAAAGTGAGTTGCATACTCAGCCGGCAGACCGCAGGTAGCTGGCAGACAGGGTGAGCATTTAGGGTGACACAGGGTGTGGCACTCTGGAATAAAACAGAGAAATAAAAGACAAATCTTAATTTGGTTCATGGTGATGTCAGAGATTCAGGCTTGAGAGGACAAACGTTAACAAATATCACATAAAATTAGACGCAAAAATTACCTGCTGCAGTTCATAATTAACAATAAAGACATAAAGAAATGTGCTTTTATATTAACTCTACTTTGCTGCTTTATGTATTAAACTGGCACAATCTTTTTTTTAAAGACTCATAACTGTGAAAATAAAATCCACAGACAAAACTGATTCATCGATTTAAAAGGTTGCGTTACAGGAACACCTCTTCGTTTGCACGGCCGATAAAAATTCCCCCGAAACTCTCTGCTATTCCGTCTGCCCACGTACGGAGCACGATACAGACCTAAACAAGTGGCAGCCTGTCGCCCAAAATGAACAGTGTCCAGGCAGACGGCACATTTGGCAGCCCTCATGTTGAGGCCCACGGTGAAACGATGAGGGATGTTGTGATGCATTCGCTCCTTCACGCGACGCCCGAACTCTGCAATGCCAAAAAGAGGGTGGAAGAAGTGCACCAAATCGCTGTTACTGAAGGGACGGAAACGTAGCACATTGATATTCTGCATGAGGGGGGTTAATACCTGCAGCAGTCAGCAAAGATTCATATTAGATGCATTATTTTCAAGCAGTATGTGGGAATTTGATTAATGAATTGGTTATCTGAATTGCAGATTTAAGAGAGTGCCTCGGGACCTTAAAAACAGCCAAATCAAAATCTGATTGCACATGCTAATAAGCATGAAATGCATTAAAATGTTTAAGAGTAAAAAAAAAAAAAAAAAAAAGCTATTCATCCTACAATATGCTATCTAGAAATGACACAGAAAAGAGACAATAGCGTCACGTCAAAACTTGGCCGCTAGGGGAAAAAAAAAAACAGTGTTTGGTTAAGTTGCAGTCAGCCAACGGACAGCAGAACAGGTATGATAATGAGCATGTGTCATCACAGCACAACATGCGTGTACACGTGATGAGCTCAGGTGACTGGAAACACACACACACTTGTGACTGCTAACTTACTTTCAAACGTGACCCTCCTCTTTTCTGTGAGGAGCAAGAGGAAAGAGACAGAAAGGAGAAAGCGGTCTCACAATAGCTAAGTGCAAGCAAAAAAATCCCACGGACAAAAACGAGCCTGCATCACAAAGCAGGTTCGACTTCTTGATTGGGCCTCTACGTGGAGCTTTTCACCTCCGCTCGTTTATTTTAACTTGATTTCTGTTTTGTTTTTCAGCAGAGCTTATTAGGCAAACTGTTGAGTTGTTTACACTTTTTGACGGGATCCGCTGAACGCCTTACACAGGTTTCGGGCTGCAAATGTTCAGTTTCCATGGTGATCAATTCCATCAAAAACATCTTTTAGCTTTATGATAAAGGAGGGCCTAGATTAAAGCCTGCCCTACCTGGCCAATTCACTGGTGCTTCATATTCAGACACAACTTCAAAAGCTTCAGTGTTAGTAAAAGAGAAAAAAAATCTAAAATTCGATCTGTTTTTCAGGTGTGAAACATCATTTTGAAACTTTATTTCACTTAATAACCCTGCTTTGTGAAACTGGCATTTGAGAGAAAACAAAAATAACACCCAACATGAACAAAACAGGTGGCTAAGGTGTCCATTTGATAGAATCAGGCTGATTGCTCCTGTGAAAACAAACTGTACAACTTTAAGACGAGAAAACTAGGCTTCGTAGTCCTGCTGATTACTGTGGGACGACATTTATTTTTAAAACTGTGCGTACCGTGTGTGTGTGACTAACCTTCCGGCGTCGAGGTCTCCTTGCAGCGAGTGGAGGGGTTCAGCAGGCTGCTGGGGTTGGGTTGATGCTCCGGGGATTTGACGATGGCCGACATGAGGATTTGATGTCGAGCCTGGGCTGGCGTGGACGGAGCCACGTGTTCCTGGGCTTTGAAATGAGCCGCTGCGTTGCCAGAAACAAACAAAGCAAGCAACTATAAGATAAAGCTGGAGCATACTAGATCCAGTTTTAAAAAAAAGAAAAGAATAAACACATCTTGATAGAACTGTTAAAATATGTCCAGGGCAAAAATTGGAACAAAGTGGGGAAAAAATGTACTTTCTGATCTGAAAATTTTAGATGTGATTACCACAACTGAAACAACTTGTTTCTGGTTTAATGTTCAAGTATAAAAATTAATGAATTTAAAAGACACGTTTTTTTCTGCATGCTCCAAATACCATTAAAAATACAGGCTGTGTACATGAATAAAAGGGGATAACATCTTTTTTTTTGTGGGAGTTGATATTTTAAATAACTTAAATTTGAACCCTTAATCAAATCATATTCAATAAAACTTTATGTTCATTGTATAAAGTTGTGTTACAGTATATAGTAATATTAAAATCAGCGCCTTAGGGCTGGTCTAACTTTGGACTGACTAGTTGCAAAAACAATACATAATCATGATAACTGACCTAGAAAAGTTCATAAACTAGTTTTACAAAGTGGTTTACAATGTGTTCTTCATTTACACAAACCCACCACGCATAGTGCTGCTACTGGGAGTACGAACTCTGCATGTTTGAGCAATTTTTTTATAGAAACTTTCCTTGACACCAAATTACCTTTCAGAAAATGCAACAGGGGAAAAAGTTTGAAAACGCCAATGTTCTCCCGTACTGTATTTGCTTTTCCCTCCCACATACTTATCCAGGCCTGAAAAATGCTGAAAACAAATCCCAATTTTTAACCATACTTTTTAAGAGCCTGAGAGGGCTGCAAATGCAAACTACATGAGGGAGGCAACAGAGACAGAAATGACAGCTTTGAGGCTGAATCTGACTCCCACAGTGGTGCTGTTAATCCACAGTGAAAAAAAATGTACAATTTATCTCACGTTTATTATGTAAATCAACAGGAATGTACCGAAATGGACAGCTCAGCATCAATGATTAAGTCATTCTCAGTGCATGTGTTAAAGTCAATAAAGCGTAATGAGCGCTAGGATTAAAGAACACTCCTCCTACCTTCTTCTCTAAGGGATCGTAACTCTATCCTCATCTTGTGTAAAGCCTCTTCCAGCTCTGCACACCGCGAGCGCTCCTTGTCCAAAGCTACTTTCATGTCACCGTACTGCATGGGAACGGCCGGCTGCGCCTGCTGAGCCAGCGCCCCATTGGTCGTGGTGCCAACGTCTTCCCGCCGCCGCCCAAATATACCCTGCACAGAGAAGACCCAGTAAGGTTTTTTTAAAACTAAATGAATTCACTTCAAGCTCATTGTTAATCCAATACATTTTTTTTGGTCCACGCAGCGGTAGTTTATTATTTTCCCAGACCTTCTTTTTTTTGGTGGGCTGGTCCATTTTGGCCTGCAGGAAGTCAATGAGTTTGGTCTGTTGGGAGATGGTCCCCTCCATTTTCACTTTTTCGTGGGAGTAAACAGCCTGCAGCAACACGGAAATCAGAAGCTCAGAGAAGGAAACGCTTCTGAAGTTCACTTTTAAAAAGAAGTCTCTCTGAGAATACATGAATCAGACTCGTATCTTTTCACCTGCCAACATCAGTTACACAATTTTATCATCCGACTAGGAGCACCTTCTTCTACTGATGCCACTGAATGTCACCTAACTATGACGATGCTGTGCTGAGCACCTGTATATTCTCCAGCTGGTACTCCAGGTCTGTCCTTTCAGTTTTCAGCATGTCAGTTTGGTCCAGGGCATCCTGAAGGCCTTGAGTCAAACGGAAAATGTGGCTCTTCTGGAGGTCCATCTGCTGCTGAAGCTTCCCTTGCTGTGGAAAAAAAAAACAGCAAACAATTCAGCTACTAACAAAGGAAATCTGATTTACAGTTGACCACTTTTCAAAGTGATTAAAAACTGTTATATTAAATAAAAATACAACCCAAACAGATGTCGTAAACACGAGTTAGGACCCAGTATACCTCCTCCATCAGCCTCTGTTTCAGTTCTCTCTCCGTCTCCAGTTTCTGCTGTAAGCTGCGGGCGTTCATCTCCAGCATGGCGTGCTTCTTCTCCAGATCATTGAGCTGAGATAACACATGAGTGCATGTCAGATTGGGACACAAGCTAGCCACAGACACATTCTGTAAACCAGGATTAGAGCTAAACTTACTGCATACTCAAATACACAGGCAAAATAAACAAAAGAAAAAAACTAATTAGGAACTCTCTACTGCTCTGACAGTATGTGTGAAATCACATCACGTGCAATATAAAGATTTCCCCGCTAGTTGTCACAACAGTATTTCAAAACTTAAAAGAAACAATCAGCAAAAAGAGGTTTTTGGGACACTAAACATGTGATGGAGAAGAATTTCACATAATTCATGCATAATAATCTTGCTGTCAAACTGATAAACAGACATCTGTGAGTTGCAGAGTTTTAAGCTTTCTCAGCCACTACATTCAGAAGTATTGTAAAAACGTAAACATAGGGTTAAATTTATGTGACAGACTCACTGTATCGGACAGACTTTCAGCCTTCAGTCTTTGCTCCTTCAAGGCCTGCTGTAAGGCCAGTATCTCAGCCTTGTGCTCTTTGACTGCCAGTTCCACGGCCTGACGAGACTCGGAGCTGCGCTGCTCTGCACGCAGCCTACAAACAGCACGGTAACAAGTTTTAAATGGTGCACTATTTAGGTAACAAACAGAATGGCAATCTACAATCATGTTCCATCTTCTCCAAGTGTTTGTTCAGGACAAGAACAATATTAGTCGAAATGTCACCTGTTCTGCTTCTCGTTGTCCAGAAGTCTCTGCAGGTCCCTGGTGCGTCTCTCGGCTTGGTTTTTTTCGTCCTCCAGAGCACCCCTCCACGCCTCCCACTGCCTCTCCTTCTCCAACAACTCGTCGTTCAGAGACTCCAGCTCCACCACCTGCTCTTCCAACATGCTGCATGTTGTCTTCAGTGTCTCGATGTTCTGGGAGCGGAACCGAAATAACAGACTGAAGGGGACATCTTTCGCAGCTTTTGGCAGCACCATGTGATTATCGTCTCTGAAATTGTTGCTGACAGCAACATGGTCTTAAGTGCCATGAGGAGATTTCGTTACCAAATGGTTCCTGTGGCTCTGAATGCGAGCCTTTCAGTGTTTATAATAAACTGTTGCTCTTTTTTTTTTTTTTTTGACTGCATCTCTGAAAATGTTTTGAAAGGATAAAAATGTATTTGCATCCAAACTCCTGCCTGAGGTAAGGCAGGTGTTACCTGTTTCTGGTTGTTGAGGTGCATCTCACGGTCGGCCACCTCCCTCCTGAGGCGGTCCACCTCCTGGCTGAGCTGCAGCTTATCCTCCCGCTCGTCCGACGCTTCGTCGAGCTGTTTTGACAAGTAGAAGTTTTGGCGGTTCAACTCGGCATTCTCCTGACTCAGCTGCGTAAGCTGCTCCTCCAGGTCAGTGATCACCTGAGGCGAGACAAACAGGAAGAGGTGTCAGCTCTGCAGAACTGTCAAAGCTCACAGAAGAAAATAGTCATTTGATGCGCTGTAAATTAAGTCAGTGCCATCGTCGCGATTCTTGCGTGTAACAATGACATTTTAAGTAGATGAGTGCCAACTTTTACACTTCGATTAGCATAATGAATAATCATAAGTCTTACAAAACCTTATGACAATCCTTCCCTGGTGGCTGCCAAAGCACAAAAAAAGGCACTTACTGAGCAACTGTCTCTTAAGGCATCAAATTTGCGCTGAATCTCATCTCTGTGGTTCTGTAAAAACAAGAACAAGAACAAATAAATGGCAAAGGAACAACCAAATTACCACACAATGATTACCAAAAATGTTGAGGAATGCTACGCCTCTTTTTAAATATAAACATTATTATAAATGTAACATGAATCATCTGTTTGATTCCTCCTCCTCTTTATGCCCACAACCCTGTACTTTTAAAGAAATAAAATAAAAATCTTTTCTTTTTAATAAAGAACATGGAAGGAAATGGTGAAGGTACTTCGGTTAACACCTCTATTGGAGCAACGTCCTCCATCTTGGTTTCGGTCCCGTCTACTCTATCACTAAAAATGTTAATTATTCTGCACACGTGCTTGTGAAAAAAGCCCTCCTACCCTCAGCGCTGTGATCTCCTCCTCGGCCTCAGCAGTGGTTTCTTCCAGCTCGGTCTTAGCTTGCTGCAGCTGACTCTCCAAAGCAAGACGTGCAGCCTGCAGGCTGCTGATCTGGGACTCGCGCTCCTGGAGAGACAGGGTCAGCTCGGACACCTGTCTCTTAATCTCCAGTTTCTCCTCTTCGTGTTCCAGGCCCATCTACACGCAAAACAGAAACGAGAGTGAATGCCATCTTTATGCTGTAGTACCTACAAAGGATAATAATTAGAACAGTATTTTAGCGTCGTCTTAAGTTGTTTAGTTCACCAGAAAGAAACAAAACAAGTCAGGAAAAATGATCTGGATTTGTTTCCTCTTTGGCTTTGTGACTTAACTGCATACAGGAAAAAGAAGAATGGCATTAATTAGGGACATCAATCAACAAGTCCCAGTTGATGTATACATGCAGATCTACATGCGTCTTAAAAAAAAGACTCAGAATGTGTTTAAGCTCTGTTAAAGAAATAGAATAGGCAATTATATCTGACGATAGAGCACATATTTGTGTGAGCGCAAGTGTGTTTGTAAGTGAGGGGACAGCGAGGCCAGCAATTAGTGCCAATCTGTGTATCACGTCTGAGTAGTTCCGAGTGTGAGGAGGTAGAAATGTGACAACAGGCTGTCAACCAGGAACATCTGCAGACGAGTTCTCAAGAGAAGGGTGAGATTTGTGTCAAAACTGTTTTTATTAGCGTAGGTTTGCAATGGACACAGAAACAGATATTGAATTTTGGAATAAAGTTCTCAGAGTGGTGGACAAGCAGTGGGAAACTCCAGGCTTGAACCAAATTCTTTATCATTTAATTTACCCTTCACTGTGCAATAAAGAAATTTTCAGGCAGTCTGGGAAAGGTTGTCTTTGTTTAGACCTGTATTTAATTAGCTGCTTACATGAAAGCTACCTAAGCTCGGCTATCTGATCAACTGCCTTAATCCCTTTTCTTGATGGTAATTATTTTAGGCTAGAGTCTGTGCTGGTTTAAGTGAATTAGCTAATCCTGAGCTTACAGATTTAGCACCATCTCTTTGCCTCCTGTTGCCTCACCTCCCGTAGCCGGCTCTCCAGCTCCATCAGCCGGGTTCTCCTGGTTTGCTCCTGCTGACTCATTTTCTCCAAATGCTCCTCTAATTTGGCATTTTGGGCCTCGAGCTTGCCCGCTTGAGACTCCAAATAAAACTTCTGCTGTCGAAGTTCTGAGATCATCTCCTCTTGGGCTTTCCTGACAAAACAAAGGTCACAATTATATTGCCTGTTCGCGAGGAGTCACCTTTAAGAAGGGTAGAGGGTCGCTGGAGAAGCACAAGATATATTTAGCATATCTGCATAGTTTAAATGTTACTTAGTGCTGTTAATTTATTTCAATAAAATAAACCCTCCAAACTGAGCTGACCATATTTAGGATTACACTGAAAAACATTTCCTGAGCAACATCTCTGAGTTAGTCAGTTAAAACTGCATTTCCTCTTTTTAAAGCAAGAAATAACACAGTTTGCACTAAGAAAAGACACATCAGCTGCAGTGCATATGGATGTAGGAGCTACTTAATGAAGCAATTAAGTCAAAATGTGCATGGAGGCGCTTAAAGAAAAAGACATTGTATAGAGCAGGTTTCATTCGCGTACATATTCTTCTGGGTGTAGATGCTGCTGTTAGCGGCCAGCTTATTAGCCTCCGACAGCTCAGCGATGCGCTGCTCCAAGTTCTTCATCTTTGAATCCATAGCATTGATGGTCTGCAGGTGGGGAGAGACGCAACAACATGCTGCACATCAGGTTTTAAACAGATATGTTTCTTATCAACTTATTACCAAAGTCTCCAAGGACTCATTACAGATTTTTAAGCTGCAGTTTCTTCATAAACAGCAAAACGTTACAGTTCAGCTAATCCAATCAGAATCCTTTTAGGTGCTTCCTTTTGCTGCTGCCGTCACTGTGAGACGACTACCTTTAAAAGCTTCTTAACTGCCTCAGTCGAACACGTTAACCAGATTACAACTTAGGATCAGGCTGTGTTGAGCAACGAGAAGCATCCTGAAAATTAGCTTGTCTTCTTTAGCTTATGCCATTACAGCTGAACCTAACTGGGAGTTCAAAGTGTTACCAGGCAAATGCAAAATATGGATTCAGCCGAGCTGCCATATCCTTACAAATTCACAAATAAGTGACGTTCACTCAAGGTCTAACACAGGAGAAAAACAATGCTTTGTGTCCACTTCGGTAACAACTTCAGGTTTGTTTTGTTGTCTTACCGCTTTCTGTTCACTGATGAGTTTACAGTTCTCCCTCGACTCCTCCTCCTGCTGCGCCCTTTTCACCTCGAGGCTCTCCTTCTCGGCCAGGTCCGTCTTCATCTGGGCTTCCAGCACCTTGATCAGTCAGAACCGGTCCACACGAGACCCGTCAGATTTGACATGCTCACACATAGGCTGCGACAGTAATCGGCTACAAGAAAAGCGAGTATTCATGGCGTGGTCGTAAATGCACAAAGTTAGTGCTGAGTCAACTCTCATAGTAAAACAATCAGTCAAACTTTATTTATAACTTCACTTTTCATACAGTAAAGTGTAACACAAAGTGCTTCAGGCATTGACTGGTATTTTTTGTAAATGTTATGAAGATTTAAAAAAATATATATTAGTCAACTGATTAAAAATCTCCTAAACGTCACCTACAAATGGTAAGTTTGAAATCAGTCTGAAGTAATTAAGCATGGGTAGATCTAGATTACGTCTCTTCAGAAATTTGCTGTAACTTCTCACGTTACAGCTCTGACTATCTTACACAACAACGATGGTTCAAATTGTCAAGACGGACAAATACTGACTACATAAAAAACATTAAACCGGCCAACCTTTATCTTATCTTCGAAAAGCCTCTCCTTCTGAACAAGCTGAGTTTCCATCCTCTGAGCTGTAGACTGGGCATCCCTCAGGTTCTCTTCCAGCTCCTGAAGAAGTTGAAAAACATCGTTTGACATGCTGACAGTACATATGAAACAACAAGTGTCAGCTATTTAAAAAAAGGATGAAACTTGCATTGAAAAGCTGGAAATTCACAAGTTGACCGTAGCGATGCCTGCTCATGTTGGCGATGGTAAAAATCACGCAAGTAAGTGGGTTACCATCAGAAATTTGTAAGGCCCTGCTCTTCAAAGAGTAGTGTGTGTGTGTGCCTGTTCTCAAATGACTAGGAGGGTATATCTAATTCTAGGGTGGAATGAGTGGAAGTAGGGAACACTGGGTAATGGGGAAATTAGGGGTGGAGTAGTGCAGAGTATTAGCGAGTCTGATCTGTAGCTCTCTCACCAGGATCTTTTCAGCCATCTGCTGGATTTGCTGGGATTTGGTCTGAATGTCATCTTTCAGCTTATTCTCCCGCCGCTCAACCATCTCCAGCCTCTTTACCTGGTTTTCCAGGGTCTTCCTACCCTCCTGCTTGCACAACAGAACATACAGAAGATTAACTGCACGTAAAAGTTACTAAGTGGGGGCCGTTCATGGACTGCAAAAGTAATTTAAAAGACAAACCAAACCTTGTCGGACTTTAACAATGTGTATTTATTTAGTTTGGTACCTCTGTCTCTCTTAGACGACGCTTTAAAGTGTCACTTGAGTCAGTTTTCCCTCGCAGGCGCTCCAGATCTCGCTCCAGCCGCTCTTTAGCCTGTCGGACATTCTGCAGCAGCTCGGTGGCTTCTGTGCTTGCTTTCACTGCCTGAGGGGAATTCAGAAGGTCAAAGGCTGTTATTAGGTCCCAAGACAGATATCTCAAGTGACAGTACGATACAGTAGATGGCACAGATGACTAAACAACTCACTTTTTACAGATGACCGAGAAAATTTGCATTAATATATCAGAGACTATTGAAATTTAAGTAGAAAATGATTGTTTAAAGCCAAATACTGCACAATGGTTGTGAAAAGCAACATTTACCTTGGACAATTTGTCCTGGAGTTCCTGGATTTTCACCTGTTGTTCAGAGTTAGTCTGAAAAAAACAAAACAAAACAAAACACAGTGAGTGTCTCATTAATCTAAACAATTACTGTCATGCTGCAGAGAAAGTGACAGGTGTCTGAGGTCACCTTTACCTTCTCAAGTTTGGAGAGAAGCTCCTCCACTTCAGCTTTTCCCTGCTCTTTAGCCTGAAAACGAACAATCAGATCAATAACCAATGACATTAAGAGAAGTTAACCCTGAACAAGTGGCAGGCTTTTAGAAAGCTTCCAAGCTATGTTAACCTATGTGAATCTAAAAACGGTTTAGATTCACATAACTACAAAATTCTAAATTAAACAGATATATCAGACACTTTAGTATACAGTATTTGCGTATTTGACTCAGCTGACACTTGAGTTACATGAAGTACAAACAGACATGGAGCAAAAAATACCTTTTGGATTCTCTGCTGGTATTCCACAGCTTTTCGTTTGAGCTCCTCGCTTGTTTGTCTGGAGTCTCTAAGCTCAGCTTCGTAGAGGTCACTGCGACGCCGAGCGGCTGACAGGTCCTCCTCCAGCTGCCTGATGGTCACCTGCATCTCCTCTAGCTGGGCGTGGTACTCCTGAGGCCATCAGCAACAGCATCATCAGTGAGCATCAGTGAGGTCAATAAACAGTAAAAAAAAATCTTTCTGTGACAGTTTAATTGTCTTATCAACATGTTGAACTCTGATGTGATTTTTTCATTGTGGATGAAAAATGTTGCTGAGCCAAGACATTTGAGTTGCTCATTTGATTTTTTTTATCTAATATAATGTAATAATCTCAATAATTTAATACTCATTATGCTTGACTTGGATTATATTTATACTCTATCTGCTAAATATATCTGAAAAAGAATTTAACATAATGATCTGGTAATCAACGCAGAATAATCTAAAGTTTTTAGTATCACACTTGATCGTGTAAAACATCTGTAACATGAAATGCTTTCTAAGGAGGGTAAGAGTGAAACTGCAGTAAACTGTATAGTTGTTTAAGCCGTAATAACTAACAACTGTTGACTTTGCAGCAGTGATAGAAACTGAGAATGTTACTACAGAAAGCAACACAAACACAGTGTCACAGAGCAGTCATCTACTGAAATGGTGATGCTCTGTGGCGATGACCATTTATCAACAAAACTGTCAAAATCCAAAAACAAAAACCCAAACTTTACAACTTTCCACTCCAGGACATGAGGTGAAAGATAATCTAACACTATAAAGTGTCAGAATCTTGGCAGACACTGACGTGGAAAAGTATAAACTGTTCACTTAAGTCATCTCTTGCACGCCAGATATTCATCTGATGATATTAGATGACACAAGTTGTTATGACAGATATTTAATTCAATCGAAATGCCATTGGTCACTAAGGGTTTCCATCTGTAAAGAAATCCCTGCTTCTTTATTATAAAAGTACACCAAACTATTGCAACTCCTTGAAGGAGTGTTGGTGAATCTCCTGAGTAATAATCAATGTTTAAGGTTTTTAACCTCACAGGGATGCCATCTGCAGGCATGACCTTTACAAGAGCTGCGCACTCAGGGGAGAAGCCCCGTCTGTTTAACGGTCCCACACTGAGAGGGAATATTATCACACCGCGAAACCACCTATAGATTAAAAACTGAAACGGAAAAACAGAATACTTTAAAATAAGACAGCAGCTTAGTAGATGGACCGTGAAGTCTTTAGTTCCCTCTTTCAGTACAGCAACCTTAAAGTTAAGAAGAGTAAAAAAACAATATACATACTTGTTCTTTAATTTCTTGCAGCTTGTTGCTCTGCTCTCTTATGTCGTGCAGCAGCTGCATGGCCTTATCATCCTCTCTGGAGACCTCCACACGGGCCTCCTCCAAGCTTCTCTTCAGGCTCTGCACACACACGAATGTAATCTCAGGGTCCAATCAACACTGCTTTTTACATTTAATTGTTAAGAACAGTTATGCAAAAGTACTCAAATACCTAAAAGACCACTAACATCTCGAACAATATTATTCCATTCAAACATTTCCTTAAACCGCAGACAGTTATGAAAGAGCTGGTAGTATGACTCACGCTGCATTCAGTGATGTAGGTGGCGAGATCTTGCTCCAGGATGCTTCTCTGAGTCTCTGAGGCTTTCAGCTCCACATCCTTCTGGTGGAGAACTGACTCCAGGTCAGTCATTTTACGCTGGAACCTGGAGATTTCCTGCTCCATCTTAATACAGCAAAGAAAACCCATCTTATTCAAAGCCTTTAGGGGAGGGTTAATAATTTACAGCATTTAAAAAAAAAAAAGATTTTGGGTTCCATCTGTGTAAGCTTAAGATTTTACTGTAGGATCACTAGAAATGAGCAGCAAAACCCTAGTATGCCAAGACATATTTGGCCAATATGACTGATTCTGATACAGATTCTAACCCATTTTTTCCCGACCCATCGCCACGCTGCGAATGCCTCAAATCACAAAGCTGTAATGTTGTACAAACAAGAAGATTATCTTGGCTTATTAGAGCACAAACAGAAGCTTTTAAGCCAGTCCGCCAAAATAAACACAAGAAATCTGGAAATAAAACCTGTAATGATAAAATGAAAGTTGAATTTTACAGTTTCCAATCAGCAGTTATTTATATGTGGCTTCGAATGAAATTCACCCTTCCAGGAATAAATAAGGCGGCACGGCTATGAAGTGGTTGGCGCTGTTGCCTCCCAATAAGAAGGTCGCAGGATCGCCCCCCGGTCCGGGCCTTACTCCGCTTTCCTCCCACACACCAAAAAACATGCATGCTAGGTTAATTGGTAACTCTAAATTGCTCCTAGGTGTGAATGGTTGTTTGTCTCTATGTGTCCCTGTGATGGACCTGCGACCTGTCCAGGGCATCCCCCGCCTCTCACACAATGACTACAGATGACATAGGCAGGGAGAAGTGGGGAAAAGGAAATGGATGGAAGAATAAATAATATTTATCTGGGGAAAAAAAGGGGACACATACAAACTTGCACACAAACCTTATGGCATTTGTCTTGAGTTTCTTGTAAATCTTTGCTTTTAAGATGCAGCTTCTTTTCCATGGAGTTGGTCTTAGCAGGAGAGTTGAGGCCTGCAGACACTGACCTGAGGAAACAACGTTAGGGGAGTGCGTTTAAGTAAAGCGCGCATACTTCAAACTGCACTGACCTTTACTGCGACATTTATAAGAATGCAGAAACGTCCAACTTGATATTTACATTAGTATGTTTTAACAAATGTTTCAAAAGAAGATCAAAATCCCATATGAACAAACCCAGATCATCTAGGCATTTTTTTTTTTACCAAAATACATTTTAATGAGATGGTTTGAAGTAGTTAAAGCCAAATAAGCACAGCATCCATATCTTGACGCTGGCTGAGATCGATTTTAAAACTCCAAAATGAAGGAGAAAAAAAAGAAAAAACTGAACGAGTCCACACAAATCGCAACATTAAGAGCACAAAAGTCTGCACTGAGCCTACTTTTTTTCCTAACAAAAGGTAGAAGTACACAAATGACACTCTTGTCAACAATTAGGATACCATTCATCAAAACATTTGTAAAGAGAGAATGGAAAAACTTCTTTTCATCAGAGTCTATTTAGCATAGAAACAAACTTAATAAAAACAATTATGTGCATAAGCCCAAGTGTTTTGCTTTTTCCTGACAAAAGAAATTTAGCTGTGCTATGAGTTGAAGGTCTATTTGACGTTTTGTAGTGAGTTGAATGCACACGTTTTCATGTATATGCAATAAACCATCTGTTTTGTTTTCAATTCTTCAAAACTTTTAAAGCACTAAGTAAATTTTCAATCTTTTGCTGAACAGAAATGATGCAATTCTGAATAGATGTTTTCCCCAAAATAACAAACAGACATGTATGAATGAGTTTACAAATACTGCAAATAGATCTTTAATAAAGTTGAGTCAGACTGAGTCACGGTGTTAAAAATAGTCCCATAAGCATGCAACGCTCGCTGTGCGCCAAGAAACCTCCCCCCTGAAACACATTTATAGATGGCACATATACCATATAATATATTCAGACAACCCCCCCCCCACACGTTCAGCTTTATTAATCAGAATCAAAACACACGGCATATTCACAGGAATTCTAATTAAACGGGGAGGTTTCCCATCAAGATGAATGTGTAGCCATAAAAATAATATTAGACACAATAATTATCATCCTGTTCAGGCAAAGTGAAGCATAATCAAAAATGCTAAGAAATGCTAAACTTCTTGTGTAGTTGATAAAAAAGTTGATGATGAGAAATGTATGCAAGTCAAACTAATCAGGTACAAACACATGTTCCAGTTCTAACAACAAAATTAAAACTACGTAGAGAATTAAATGAATCCAGACATATGTGCAAGAAATTACAACACAAAGAGACAGAAATCATAATTTTTTTCACAAATGTCAAAAAGAAAAAAAAAACCCTGTAAAACAATATCTATTCTTTGTAAATTTATGTACGATTTGGGACAGAATCGAGTGGTTTCATTCGGTGTACAAGCAGCTCAAAATGGATTCCAAAGTCGATGGGTAAAACACGACATGGATACCCTTTCTCCCCTGCGTTCGCTTAAATGTAATTTTAAAAGCAAATATGTACACAAATACACTATATTATAATTGTAAATATGCAAAATCATGAATAACCCAAAAGAGTGAGTCTTGTTGCATTGGAAGGTGATTTTTTTGGCAAACAGATGGACCTTCTGGCTTAATCGCGGCGCTGTGAAGGAGGTCAAGGGCTTCGTGAAAACACAGGAAATCAAAGCTTGTGGGAGCCCAACGAGATTTCTGAGAAAACTCTGGCAATTAGACGTGAACAATGTTCCCCAAAATGAAACCCTAAACCCTGTAACAGAATTAGATGGGAGGTTAAATGATCAGCTAAATAATTAAAACTCATCTTCTGGGGACTTTGAATTCAACTTTAGACCCAGCGCAGCCATCTGGCATCGTTCAGGGCATTCTGATAAATAGTTGTTATTTTGTCTTACGGAGAATCAGATATCCCACTAGTCAGACAGACAGACTGTTGAAATCATAGTCTTGTCAACCCCCAAACACCAGGGGGCCAAAAAAATTAAAAAAATCGGAGATGCACTCATCACTTATAACTGTGTTGTAGATCAGATTTTTAACTGCTTCATTCTGTTCATCGTTTTCTTTGCTGAGCCAAAGTGAGTCACCACCTTCTCAAACTGATGATGTGGTTAAACATTTTAACGACACCTTTTGGTCTTTTGGTCAGGAATCGGACGCCCCCTTAAGTCTTATTGACTTTTTACCCATTTACAACTGATTATTGTAGTTCTTTTCTGGCACCTCTGACTTATGGGGTTCCTCAGGGGTTTATCTTTGGACCCATTTTCTTTTTTTTTTAAATGCTCCCTTTAGAAACACCTAATACAAAAATTGTATTGTCAACATCATTATGCTGATGATACAGGCTCTGATTTTGCCCCAAATCAACTTTCTAATAACATCCTCCAATCCCTCGCCTCGTTAGGCGATGACATGAAATTATTCTTTAAAAATAATTTAGAGAATCACAACCTGAACTTGATAAAATTTGTTGACCAGGTAAATTATTGTCACAAAAGAAAGATATTGAAAATATACTCTGTTAGCTTATCATCAATTAGAAATGATAATTTATGTGTTTGTGTCATTAGGCTTAGAGGACTATAAATCTCCTAAATTATGTCTAAACTGGGATTCTGTTTCCTGTTAATCCAAAACTCTGATTATAACAATAGCTTCCAGCCAAATTTAGAGTTTAATTTGACTTTTTGTTCACAAAGACATAAACAATCAGGCTCCCACTTAGATATTTGAACATTTAACCCCCTTACATTCAATACAGCCCCCTGAGGTTTGCAGACCTTTTACTTAGTCCTCACTCTCAGATGAAAACACAAGAGAATTGTGTTTTTGCCATCCTGGGTCCCAGACTATGAAGCAGTTTTACTTTGATAGTTAGAAATTAAAGCACTATTGAATGTTTTAAATCACCTTTCTTGGCATAATGATATTTTAGAAATTGTTTGATTTGCTTTATATGTGAAATCATTACTACTACTATATCAAAATTTACTGACTTACATTTTTGCAAAAGACCTCCAAATTTTCTTAATTGAAAATGTTTCAAAAATATATATTTATTTTCCTGATAAAATGATAAAAGTACATCAGGAAAAACACTATTTTTTTAAATGCAACTACAAATGGCTTTTCAGAAATCTGAGAAAGCTGTTAAGAAAATTTGTTGTTCACTTTTCCTAATAAAGAGTCGGATAATTAAGGTGAAGAAAAAAAAAGCGTAAAAAGAATCATGACTGAAAGTCTTAAAACACAAAATTAGCATTTCATTATGCCTTACTCTGGGCTCTTCCTTTTCATTTATGGCATTGTAATGAAGAATGTGGACATGCATATGCATGCACCCACACCAAATTGTGATACATTTTAAGAGCTCTGAGGTCCTCTTAGTCAAACGCAGCTGGGAGCATGACTGGCCTGAGTTAAAAACCATAAACAGATGACTGATGGTGTAACAGCAAGGGACAGAGACATTAGACATTAGAGAGAGAAAATAAGAGGAGGAGAAAGATGGGTAAAGATGGGGGTGGGGACTGAGGGGAAAAAAAAAAAAACACATGACGGTAGTAACCATAGAAATAGATTTTCTCCCCCAGTCTGAGCTCCCATCCCTTTTCCTGTCTAATCTGCTAACGCTTTTTCTTCCCTTTCTGTCGGTGCTGCTGCTGTTTTGATCCGCAGTCTCCGGCATCATTAACCTGCTAGAGCGCTGGCATGGGAGCGCAGAAATGAAAGCCATGCCTGTGCATTATTATCTGAGGTTAAGAAGCCAAACACCATTAGGATAAATTACAGTCCCAAGCTGTAAAAGTAAGGAGCCCATTATGCCTCACAGTAACGGAGGAACCTCAATAACAGCACGGAGGGTGGTGCGCCTGTGTGTGGGGTTCCACTTCCCAGTAAACCTCATTGACACACTCAGACGCATACCAATCAGTGCTCACAGAAAGACAACGCAGACTGCCCTCCTATGGTTTATTTATTTGATCTACCTACGCATCAAGTGAACCATGTGGGCTCTCAGAGCACAATAAGGCACAAAAAACAGAAATTAGAAAGAAAAGAGCACCAGAAAAGGAGGGGATTCCTCCCCTCCCATGCTGCTCGTCTGACACAGCATATGGTCAAACCAATTTAAGCGCTAACAGGCATAACATTATTGACACAGACAAAACCAGCTGCCCAAATGATCATCCTAAATGCTCCCTGAAAATTGTTGCTGTTGTAACAATAAGGAGTCTGTTGGCAGGACAGCAGCCAATGCTAGGATGAGATTTTTAACCAACAAAGGTGTCACAGAGGGGGCTGTGCTGATTACAGACAGACAGTGGGTTCATTCTGAAAATAGGACCAACAATAACAGGAAACAGGTAGCACTTACTCCGTCTTGGCCAATGCTGTTAACGGTCTGCTGAAGAACCAGCCTAGAAAGGGCAGATCCTGGCCCTGAAAGCCCACTGCTGGCTGAGCTCCTCGGTGGGTTGCTGAGGCTGGCCAGGGGGCAGCCTGCTCCGGCTCCTCAAAATTAGAGGTGTCATCCTCAGCGTGCAATGCAGGAACGAAAGGCGGAAGAACTGCGGGGGTATAAGGAGGAGAGGAGGGAATAAGAGAAGGACAAGGAGAGAAAAAAATAAAAAATAAGGAGCTATGATAAACCAAACTAGGTAGTAAAAAAAAAAAAGGTGTAAAAAAAAAAAAAGAAGACACAACAAGGAGAAAGGGAAGAGAAAGGAGGGAAGGAGGAGCAGAGCGGTGGGAGCCTAGAGTGCGGCAAGTCGCGCGTTGATGCACATGCTGCCTCCGTCCCTCCCTCCTCCTCCTCTCTCCCCCTTTCATACACATGCTCACTCGCTCTCCCTCACTGCAGCAGAGCAAGCTAATCAGCTGGAGCCACAGCTGAAGCAAAAAGCTCCATCTGTGTTGAACTGTCAGTAAACAATACGGTACAAACATATGATACTTCTGATACCGCAGAGTATATCTTCTTAAAAGTCAACACTCAAAACTACAAAAAAATACTAAATGTTGCAAAAATATAAACTGACTTCAAATCTAATCTGATGTCTCTGCAGAACTGATGGTTTTCACAAAGCTCCTTGCTTAAATAATAGGCACAGATAAGGTTTCTGTAAACAGAAAACATCTCAGAGGAAAAGGTGCCTGATAAATGCTTCTGAATAGGAGGGTTTAGTCATCTGAGGACATGAGCAGAATGATTTGGCAGAGCAAAACAAGGGCTCATCATCCCTGCAGATATAGTTGTGAATTATAAACACAACGTCAGGATGCGGTTCATGAATGTGGGCACGCTTCACTGAGAATGTCTGATAATTAAAGTGGTATGGGCATGTTTTTCAAAAGCTAGTCAGCTGACAATGTCAAGTTTAATGAGAACAATGACGCCGAACAAACACACGTGTGTTTCTACCATAAAGAGTGCGCTGGTGGTGTCTGCATACAAGATCTGCGGCACGTCTGTTGGGACTGAAACGAGTCTGCCTCGCTTCTTGTTTCTACGTCCTCCTGAAGAAGGAGCTGGCCCACTGCCAGTGACACACAGAATCTCATTGTTTACGACTGAAAACACTGTAACGTGATTGTTTTGTGCTGTGCATGTGCACCCACACTCGATGCACATCACGAACAATATTTATATTTGACAACAAGCTATTACTCATCTGTCCAATAAGACGATTACAACAACCACCTCACTATTTAAACCAATGTCAGTATTTTTTTTTTTACTGGGAAAACAAGAAAATAGAAAGCCAGAAGAAGGGAATCCCTCACCTTGTCGTAAGTTGTTCCAATCTATACTAGAGAAGAAAGAGTGACAGCGGAGTCCCTGGAAACCCAGACGTTCTTTTGCGCCGCACAGCAAGCTCTGCACCAAGTCAACAAACTGCTTACTGGCACGTGGCTCCTCCGGAAACTTTAAATAACGCTACAGGCAAACAAGACAGGTATTACATGACATAAACACCGATCAGATTTTACCTTATTCAAACTGCATGTTTTATTCATTCTAGCCAAGTACTGGGTAGAAATTACACTTCTTCAATCTCTTTTTTTATTTATTTATTTACAGACTAGACACTACCAGTGACCAATGTATCAGACCAACTGACTGTGTACCTGGAAGTTGAGGATATTATGAATGGTCTTGGTAGAAGTGCCATCGGAAAAAGGCGACTTGGAATAAATCATTTCGTAAGCAATGACCCCAAGGGACCACCAGTCGCACTCAATCCCATAGGAGCTGTGAGGACCCCCGTTTATGGCGGTCAGGACCTCAGGAGAGAGAAAGTCTTGGGTCCCAACAGGTACTGAGGCAACGGCTACCTGGAGAAACATTAGAGAAACACCTCAGTTATGTCTCTGTCGAGACCACTGAAGTTACCAACGGGCCAAACTCTGTATTCCACTCACCGTTTTGTTCGCTGTCAACTTTGCAGCTGATCCGAAATCAGCAAGCTTAATGTGGCCGGTCCGATCGATGAGAATGTTTTCTGGTTTTACGTCTCTGGAAGTGGATAGTTTATAAGACATCTGATAGTGCTTTTAGAAAGCCTCTCAGTATCGTTTGGCAGCTATTCTGAAGTTTGTAGAATTCATTTGTGAACGTCAACAATGATTTTACACTACATGCTCTCATACTCTGAAGAAAAAAAATAATTTTGTGACTACTTAAAAGTAAAAGTAAAAAAAAGAAAAGCAACTCAGATTGTCTGTCGACACTTTGGTCTTCAAGATAAACACTCCAACAGTGAGAGAGTGGATTTAATGGTCCGTCTCTTACCTGTGGACGTAACCCAGCTGGTGGACAGCATGAATGGCCTCTACCAACTCAGCCAAATAAAATTGAGCCATTGACTCATCAAACTGATCTTCGTATCGGTTCAGCAGAGACATGAGGTCACCGCCTGGCAAGTACTCCATTGCCTGAAGACACACACACAAATAGAGACGAAAAAAAAGGGGAAAAAAAAACTATGACCAGTGTTACAAAAGAATATAAAAACATGTGTGTTTGAATTTGATTGATCAGCAATAAGAAGCATAGCATATAGGAGCATTAATTAACACTGGTGTGTTTGCACTGGGAATGAAAAAGACATCAACAAATGTAAGACCACATGTGGTGACTCTGAGCTCAGATCAAAGCTTTATTTAAATTTATTGTATAGGGTAGTTCTTTTCATTATAGATTCAGTTATATAACAATCTGGAAACTATTACTGATTCATCTGTGATACTGCAGTCAAAGCATTGCTAAAAATACACCATGAATAACGGCAAAATCCCCGTGCAGCTTTTAAGCCTCTGATCAGAATAATAATTTTAAAAAAAAAAACCTCTTTAGTGAAGTCCACATGCCACGACTGAAATTTTATTCAAATTATTATTTATTCATTTAAGCTCTAAAGGGGCAAACTAGCTGTTATCGCGTTGACAATCTTTTTTTTTCCTGCTCTCCGTGCCTCGAGAAGAAAGAGACTGGTCGAGTTGATTGGGGCTATATGGTTGCTTCCACACAGCCATAACAGGCGAGAGCCCCTGGTGCATGAATGGTCTGCGAGTCTGAATGAACGGGAGCATTCTCCATTGTTACCTAGCAACAAGGAGACTGGGTGCCTCTCTGACACACCGATAAAGATGGATGCTTTGTATTTTTCTCCATGCTCGGTTTGTGAGTAGGGTGAGAGAGGGGGAGTGCAAAGAGAAAGAAAAAAAAAAGAGAGAGATGAGACAGACATGCAAGGCGATATAAGGAAGATATATAAGTGGTTAGAAAGAATGTCAAAACAGTTCTATACAATTTAAGGCCTTGTTGAGCTGGAAATGCCTTTTCTTCAACTTTAGCTAGCCTGGGTCATCACAGAAACAGATACTGTGAGGTTAAAACAACGGAGCTCAGGGCAAAATGTTGGGCTATTAGGGTACAAAGTTATTGTGGGGAAAGAAGCCTGTTTCGTTAAGTCAAAACTCCATAAAATGTTTCATGTAACTGAAAAGCTGGAAGCTTAAAGAAATCATAAACTCTGTTCTTGACTTTTTTTTCTCCCCCACCTCCCTCACTTTTCCACTGCTGTAGTTTCCATAACTCTGTGGATTATATCTGCGCCTGAAGACTGCCCACAGCACTTTAGAGGCCGGGCGCAGAGAAGAAGCAAACAGCACAAAGTATGTTATTAATCTGAACAAAATCTCAGGGACTAGAAGATGTACTAGCAGTCCTGCAAGTTGTACCAGTCTTTGCTACTGTCAGAATTAGTTTTCAACCCATGTATCCAATATTCTGACAGGACGCAAAGTTTTATTAATCACAAACTGTGCATGGTCTACAGCCTATATAAAAAGTAAGATTTGTCTTGTGCTGTAAAACGCAAAGTGACATGGATGAAACACAAATGCAACATGGCAAAAGGAGTACAACTGACTATTAGATATGACAGCTCAACCTTGGTTGAGAAGAAGAAAATCTTTCTAAGATCATTTTTTTAAAATTTTTGCACAATACTGTACTTTCTTGATGAGGATTGAGAGAAGTCCGATACATCCCAACGACCACAGAAACATTTATTATATCTGGAAATACTGACACAATGGTAGGAAGGACTGGTGGATTTTGTTGGGAGTCAAATATAAGTCATTCAGACGGACCACGAGCAAAAATGGTGACTGGAGAAATTAATAAAACAACTTCGATAATATGTGGTTAGACTGCAACGTGTTTGCCTCTGAGATGAAGCTGATCAGTGTGACATTAACCAAAGGCAGACTCGTGAGTGGGTCAAAAAGGTGATCTGTTAAGAGCTGCTACCACTTTTATAAAGACACAAGAAAATAGCCAAACAGTTTTCGGCCAGAGGAAGTGGAGGAGGATTATTTTGGCGGTGAGAAATGATTTCCAAGTGTTTGTGGTGGTGCTGATTCAATCATTATAACGAGCAGTTTTAGCAGTACAACTGCAGGATGCGGTATGAGTGATTGATGGCGCTTGAGATCAGCTGCTTTGTTGGGTTTACGCAATTTGCTCTCAGGAGTTACAACACTGAAAGCAGATTTATGAAAACTTTCGGACGGCCATGGGTGAGGCGGGTTAGGTGGACTGAAAACAAAGAATGGCCGGGTTCAGAATGAGATGGAGTGGTGCATGTAAATGAGATCAGTGGTGGTGAAAATCGGGGCTGCTTTAAGAAGCAGACATTAGTCAGGGTGAAGACGAAGTCCAAGACTATTACCATGACTGTGGCTCAGTTTTAAATGAGAGAGCTGTGCCGGTAGGGGCTGTGTTCGTACCCCACGCTGCGCTCCGCAGGTGAAACAGTTCGTGCAAGTGAATTAAAATCAACATTAGAAACTCCAGTTCTTCTCTGACAACTTCAGGCTACTGTGGCAAATTATCATCAAGTCTACACCCTCTAAGTTGTCAACACTGCTTTAATGACTGGAGCCGTGTGCATGAATTGGCAATAAGTCAAACATTACTTGATTTGCTTTTATTATTCAAATTTTCAGCTAAACAATATCTCTGTCTCGGCGTGCTTTGAGAATATTTTAAATTACAGCAGAAGAGATTACATTTAAACCTGAATACTACTTTGTGTCAGAGTCATTTACTGTTTGATTATTATTCTACTTTTTTTACTCATCCTATAGTTTGATACAAATAAATCTGATTCATACACAAAAGTGTTTTTTTTAGCAATGACTTAAAATGAAACACTCCAGTCTCACCAGGTAGACATGATCTTTATCCTGAAAGGCATACAAAAGCTGTGGTATCCAGGGACTGCTGTTCAGAGACAGGATCTTTCGTTCCTCCTCGTGAAAAACCATCTGCAAAAAATTAAAATGACACAATCTGTAAACATACATGTAATGTAGACAATCCCAGGGCCAAAAATCAGACGTGCTGAGGAGTCTACTTATATAAAACAACATTAGGGAGCAGAATAAGATGACACAGCCTAACCAGTCAACAGTGTAATCTGCCAATTAACATCATTCGGTCAGATAAGCTATATGAAGGGAGTAGGCAAAGAATGGGTCACTGGTCGTTTTAAGAGGCTGATAAAAAAAAACATGGAGACATCTGCAGTTCAGGCAATCTACAACCACCATCTGAGTGTATTTTGTTTATTTTTCCCCTGTGCCTACATTACAGACAGAGTGTAGGACAGGTCTGCTTTATCAAAGAGAAACAATGCAGATATTACCTGAATAAATGAAGGCTGAAATCATTCAGTCATTTTTTTTTTTACCCAAAAGGTACAAAAATGTATAACAACAACAACAGATGAAAGGATTAAAGACATATCAGATGACCACTAATCCAAATATTAAAACTTATTGATTTAAAAACTTCTTGCCCTCCTTTTCCAGCCTTGGTTCATGCTGCTTGCTTTGTCAGTGAAATGCCATTTAAATAAAGCAAAGTGGTGACATGAACAAAACATCGCTTGTTCATTCAAACTGAGCAATTTGTTGCCCACTTCACATCTCTTGCTGTCATTGCTCATGTACTATTCTGACTGAGGTCTGTTCTATTAGTCATATGCCAAAAAGCACAGTTGTGAACAGAAAAAAAAACCCTCCCCAGATTTGGGTTTGGTGTATTCAGCCCTACAGTGCTCTCCTGTGGGCCTTTTAAAGATTACAAGTTTACGACACGCTGTGTGTTAATGAAGGTTGACAAGGCCCACAAGGACAGCACTCTTGTTGTACTCCGTCCCACAGATAATAAATAAAATATCCTTTATAAGCATTTTTTCTAGATTTTACAAGGCAAATAAAAAACGAGGAAGCTTACGTTCTCTTGAGTGCGTAACACGGTCTTGTTCATGACTTTAAGTGCGCACACATCTCCCGTGGCTCTCTCTCGGACCACCTGGACTTCGGCGAAGCGACCGCGACCCACCACCGCCCATGGTTCAAAGTCCTGAAGGCCCGGCTGCAGGGTCTGCAGCTCCGAGACCACTTCAGAATCTGTTTGACAAAAACAGCTCTTCACACACAATGATACGTTCAATGACAGGAACGCAGATATATGCAGATGAAGGAGATTCAGTGGTTAATTTGGAAAGTGTTTAAAACAAAAACTGTCATCAATAAAATATTATTTGTATGTTCTTATTTTTTGATTTGGTAACAGGAATTTCAGTCACTGATTTCTATGATGTGCTGTGCGAAAATCACGAGTTGTCCCTTATTTTCGTGAATTTTGGCTCCTTTTCTTTTCTGATTTTCAGTCGAGTACCTGAATATTTTCACAGGAATGTTTCGTTTTGTTTCCGGTTGTTTGTTACCCACTTTAAAATTGACCTATGAATCATTTAAACACTAAAAGGATCCTAAAGCTGAGAGATTAATAAATGTTGGGTTGACGTATCACAGACAACTTAGCAAAGAACCACATTTGTGAGAAGCAACCTGTCACAAGTTGATCAGATGAATCTGTATTAAAAAAACACAAAAAACACAAAAATAACACAGCTGGACAGACATAACAGTATTTGAGAGGGTTTTTTAAAAAGGTAAAAACTTGTCATATAGTATACAATCAACGTATCTCTCAGGTTCTGGTTGAGGTCTTTGCTGGATTGTTGCCTATTTCTTAAATATATGACTCTCAGACAAGAGCTAGGCTGACTAATTGACCACTTTTTAAAACAAATCTGTAATCGGCTACGCCCGACATACTTAATAAATTGCCAAATAGGAAAATAAAGATGCAGCCAGCTTGCTGCAGCCTACAATTTAGGTTTTTTAAACCAGAATGCTTTTCTGTGTATTATTTTTAAGTGTATAAGTTTTTCCGAGGATTGTTAAAGCTACAGTCCTTTAAGCTGAGCACTTACTGTTCTGTTTCGTCAAATGATAAAATACATACTGACTAAAACATACATAAAATTAAATAAATAAAGTCAGTGATGTATATCAGCCACCGGCTGCCCTGGTTTCTAAGAACCTGTATGGGCATTGGTCATAGAAAAACTCACATGGGTTGATCTCTAATACAGAAACATGTACTGTGGGTAACTTTTCAGACTCGACACTTCGTCTATTGTCTTTCATTCCTCTACTCTCCTTTATTTTTAAGCCCTCACCGCACACCATTCGATCACTGTTGAGTACACAGACTGGACAGAAAATGAGGAAAGAAGCAGCTTTAGTCTAACAACAACAACAACAACAACAACAAAAACCTTCAGAAAGCCCAGAGCAATATTGATCCAGAACACTTTAAAAATAAGTCCGAGAAAGTCTGGCTGTGGTTTGAAACTCTTGCGCAGCACAGACTAGAATCTTCTGAATGCACGGTGTGGACCCTGATGCTTACATTTATTGACAAATTTGGCCACATGATGGATCTTCATTAGCTCCGGGGAGGTGCACTCCTGGTAGAGCTGCAGCAGAGCCTCCAGCAGCTCCTCCCGTCCTAAGGAGCATCCTCCTCCTCCCTGCTGCCCACGCAGGCTCACTCTCCCCTGGGGACAACACAAAAACACAGGAACAGGAAGTCCATGTCTGACTGCACCTACTGCAACGAGCTTAAAACTGATTTAAGTGTCAGTGAAACGACCCATAGGTTAAGAACATGTTGAAATATGTGAGAACACGTTAGCTTTACCTGAAACACCTGGTTGAGTCTCAAGTTGCGGGTGGTGATGGGGTCGGCGGGGGAACCGAGTGTTTTCAGGCTTCCCTGACTCACATACTTAAATTTCAACATGGTTTCCGAAGCACAAATAACCTGGGAGTATGACAGAGTCGGCGTTTACATACACGAAGCATTCATACAGGAATGTTAATCACAAACGGAGCAGCAGTCACCACATTAGCTCGTCCTTTAGCGTGAGCTAATGGTGACTAACGTCTGCTCCCTAACTTTATTAACAAAACAAAACGAAATACCCGACATTCTCTGCCAGTTTAAATACAAAAGTAAAACAACACGACGCACCAATACTCACCAGACTGCCATGCAGATATTAATAGAGCTGTTTTTACATAGGTTAAAGTGAAACGCGCAAGAGCACACTGTTATCTTCTGTTGTCCACTGTTTCCGGGTGAACTTTCAAATTTTGCGCGTTTCCCGCCCACCTCGCGAGCCTGGTGAATGAAAGCGTCATTTGATTGGCTGTTCTGCTTTTGCGTGGGCGGGTCTGTGTACATTTTTCAACCAATCACTGCGGGCTGAGCGCAGGAAGAAAACGCTTCCTCTGGGAGGCTGTGTGTTTTCTGATTATAAATATAAAGATGACGTTTTCTGGAGGTATTTCCGCAGCATTATTTGAGTTGGTAAGTTTGCAACAAAGTAAATTTATCCACTAATTTAAACAAGATAAGCATTTGAATTTCCAGTTTTGTTTTGGTTTTTTTCTGTAGAGTTTACATTGACTAAAAATTTGTTTTCATACAAAGAGTCTTTTTACCCAGTAAGAAAACACACACACACACACACACACACACACACACACACACACACACACACGTTTGTATTTCTGTCCTTATTAGGACATTGTACTGACTTCCATTCTTTTCTGTAGCCTAACCCTAAATCTAAGCATTACCAGTATATACCTAACCATAAACCTAACCCACACCTTAACCCTAAACCTAATCCCTAATACAAAAATAAAGTTTTTTTGTCGGTCCCCTAATGACCCCTAATGACTACTGGTCCTGACAAGGTGATTATATTAAAAAAGGTCTTCAAAGGTAACCAAGCACACACACACTCAGACACACACTCACACGGTATTTTTTGATGTTGTTTTAGCTTGAGCAGCTAATTTAGTGACCGATTCAATGCATCACCAAGTCTGCCTGGCAGTGATTCACGCACAATAAACATGCGACAACTTGCACAAAGCCAGCATCAGGGCCAAAACCTTTATTTCCAACAGAGATACATGTTTCATGATGGCCAGTTTCCAGTTTTCCAAAACTGCATGGTCAGAAAGCTTTGCTTGATGAGGAGCCAAATAAGTGATTCAGCTTTCTCCAGTTGCTGTGGGTTTTGTCAGAGGTGTGCTGTTAGGGTTGGGGTTGAGTTTGGGATTTTGGAGTGGGTTTAGGATTCGGGTTAGGGTTAGGGTTGGGAGTGGGGTTTGGGTTGGGTGGTGCTGGGGCAGGGGCAGGGCCAGGGGCTGGAGCAGGGGCAGGAGCAGGTGCAGGGGCGATAAAGCACCCTCTTTTGTGCCACTGCATGTCCCGCACACGTCGGACGGACTGGATCTGAGGTGCAGTGGCTCCCCAAGCGTTCCAGTGCTTGAAGTCTCCATGTTCAAAAACGTACTGCCGGCCTCTGTAGCCTGGATACATGTATCCCACCCACCTTTGAAGGAAAGAGAATTAGTTTTCGAGTTGTAAATGACATTATGAAAGCATTTATAACAACTACGCCTGTTAAATGTAGTTGTTTACAAGAAGACACATTTGTCCCATTGCTTTTGGCTTTAGTTCTGATATACTAGAATTTACTACAATATTTGTAACTGAGAAAGTGCGTCTTACGTTCCAGAGATAGCCTTAGCACTGGCCACATGGTCCTGGAAACCATGAGCCCACAGACTGGGGACATCGTCGTCCACAATCTCCATCTTTCTCCCTTCAAAGCCTGCATTCTCAAACAGGTGCAACTTGTGATCTGCGCTGTCCTAAAGAGACAAACAGCATGTTTTCATATCTTGAACAGAAATTAACAAGCGCTAATGGGACGCTTTCAAGCCTTGTGAGCGATGACGCCTTGATGGCTGCTGACCACTTTCAGAGGCCTGAAGGAGGTTATGGTGTAGCTACTCTGGCAGTTGGTCCATGTGCTCCAGCGAGGATACTCTCCTTTCTCAAGCACAAACTGCTCTCCGGCAAAACCTGAACGCTCAAATCCCACCCATCTGGCAACACACGGACAATTCGGCGCGGTTAAATGTGCACATTTGTTCAAACGAATAAATGCCAGGAATGAGATTCAAGGGGAAGAGGAAGTCACTCACGGTCCCGACTCCACAATGACTGAGCCAACTCTTTGTATCTTCTCCAGCGCATCTTTGCATTCACCAGACAGCTCCACCTTTTTTCCACGAAAGTTCTCAAACTCGAATACGGCCAACTGCAAGACAGGAGCAGGTGGAGCGGCATGGCGCTATTCAGATCCCACAACTGTTTCTGAAGTTCTTCTTTTTGGTCAAGCTTTTGTTTTAGCGCCTTCTTAAAATCAACAAAAGAAACGTGTTCTTGTTGAGTCTCGTACCTTATATGTGGCTCCAGCTCCTCCTTGGCCCTTCTCTGCAGGCAGCTGGTCTGGGCTTCCTTGCTGTTCTGTCATGTTTTCTCTAAAAAAAAAAAAAAAAAATCACAGCAATTAAAGGCAAACTTTGAAACCGTATCTTTGAGTTCCACAGCTTTTGTAAAGTTTGAACACAATTTTGGATTGTAGAAGTAGGCAAAATTGCACATAAACAAGAGATTTTTCAACTTTGAGAGCACTTTTTTCACTTTAAAACATGCATGCCTGTAAAAGTTAGGAAATAAAAGAAAAAAAGCATTATCCTGATGTTTTTGTTTACCTGAAAGGCTTGTGCTTTACTGCACCCCGAACACGCCACGTTCTGTCCTTCCTGTCTTGTCTCTCTCTGTTTTTTTTGTTTTGTTTTTTTGCCTGTCTCAGTGTGAGGGTGTGTGGTTGTGGAGGCCTGGCGAGCGGTTGGTGGATGCCAGTGGGGGTATTTATGGTTTATTTCTGGCCACAGCAGCAAAAAGCCTGTTGATGCAGCAAGTCTGTTGCACCTATTGTGTCCGTCACACTGCTTCTCAATAGGTTTGCCCTCTGTCCCTGGCACACTGGCAAACACTGCGCAGCTCTGCCCATGCTGCCATCCTGGTCATGATCCTGTGGTGGGCACAAGCTCTGACTGCCAGCCAAGAGAATGGACAGGGATCAGCCTCACTCAGCAGTATTGGACCCACCCAGCTATCTCCCTCTTTGACTCAGTATTTCATCTTTTTTTTCCCCCCTTTATGTCTTCAACAAATATGTCTCATTGGAATTTGTGACATCATATTTTATCATGTACACAAATTATGTTTCACTTAACCTTGTGCAAATCTTAACAGTGTAATTTATTATCAACCTATTTATTTAAAATATTAGTAAATATAGTTGTTGTGCAGGTTTATGATCATCTAAATACTAATATCTAATATGAGCTATCTCAGTCTGGATTTTGCCCACTCCTGAGACATCTCTGGTTAAGGTTACAAAGAGTCATTCCTGCTGACTTTCTCTATATTTATCCTACTTGAGCTGACTGCTGCTTTCTTTGGTATCAGGAATAAATCATTGAGTTTGTTTACCTCAAACCCCCTCTGGCTGCACTCAGTTTGTACAACTGAAACACTTCCAGTCTCAGCCTTCCCCAATTACCTGTGGTGTTCTCCAGGGCTCAGTCCTTGAGCTCCTCCTTTTTTATATTTCATCTACTCTCCCCTAGTTTCTTTCTTGTCTAACCCTTTAGAACAGTGGTCTCCAATCCTGGTCCTGGAGGGCCACTATCCTGCATGTTTTACTTGTTTCTCTGCTCCAACACACCTGATTTGAATCAATGGGTGATTAACAGGCTTCTGTAGAACACGAAGAGGTGATTTAACCACTGAATCAGTTGTGTTGGAGCAGGGAAACAGGTAAAACAAGCAGGATAGTGGCCCTCGAGGACCCGGATTGGAGACCCCTGCTTTAGAAGATATTAAGAACTTTTTTGCCCCAAATTTCCTGAAACTTAACAGTGATAAAACCAGAATTTTTTCTTGTTAACTGTAACTCCGACCTCCCTAAATGTAGTTATTCTTTAACCCACCCCTGCCCTCATGTTAGGAGTCTAGGTGGCATCTTTGGTATCACACCTTCCTGTGATAAACATATTAGTCCTCTTACTGATTCAGCTCACTCTCATCAACCCACTATCAACTGTCTTTGTAAATTACCCACAGCTTATAGCACAGCCAGTCAAATCCATGCCCTTGTATTTCAAATATTGACTAATTAAATTTTCTTCTCTCCTGTCCTCCATACAAATTAATTCAATCACCTTAATTGATCCAGAACTCCAATTCTCAAAGAACTCCACCGGCTCCCTGTCTAGCACCACATTGAATTAAAGATTATCTTCCTCACTTCCAAAGCTCTCCATACTCTAAAATCGCCAATCTTCTTCATCCCCGCTCTCTGTGTAATCTGCCAAACAATGATGTTCAGAGCCACCCATGTAGTTCACATGTGTTATATTTGGTTTCCCCTTTTAAAGAAAACACTTCAGCTTCATTTCATAGAAAAAAAGTTTTATTAAAATTCCCTCCATTTCCATTAAACGAACAGTATGATGATCGTAAATGATCACGTAATCCATGACATTCGTGTTTTTTTCAGCAGTGTAAAGGCACATAAAAGAATCTTGAGCTGGGTAATGCATTTTCGAGGTTTGAGAAAAAAAAAACCACACACACACACACTTATACACACACATTTCCTGAAGTCTCAGCTTACCATGAATGTTGTAACAAGCTACTGGGTATGGTAATAAAACCCCTTTTTATCTGAGTCTGGCTAAGCTGTAACAAAAAAAACAGACACACTCTCTGGACTGTGTTAATAAATTCTGTACATGATATAGAGCTCAGTTGTACTGAACAGGCAGATTTTTGTCAGTTTTTGTTAAAGTGCTTCAGGCTTTCTTTGTTTTTAGATACATGAAATAAAAAACTACACACAAGCTATAGCCCTTCTGTTTTGTATGGTTGTAAAGACTGAACCTCACTAATATGAAGGGCCTTTTAAAAATCAGAACAAGATCTTAGGATTGAGGCTAGAAGTCGATCAGGTAGGCTAGGATTGGGACTACTTAGCTGTGATGGTTAAAGTTAGGGTTAAAGAGCAGGAAATGCATTATATTAATTCTGACAACTACATAAAGGCAAACGTGTGTAAAGGTAAATACCCTGATAAAGGTTTTAGTGTCATCAGTCCCTTTCTGATGGCCTTACGCATTCAAACAGTAACGGCTGATGGCTTTTCTCTAAAGTACACCCTCCAGACCACACTTTATAAAACATCTACTTGGCATTAAACGCATTACAGTGACCGCACACAGCCTTGGCACCATGTTTCATTTACAAGATTTCAAAAAAAAAAGTCTTTATTGCCTCCATGTCCAGGAGAAGGTGCGAACCTTCTCTGCAAAGTCTGAGGAAAGGCCCCAAAAATAAGGCGCTCAAAGTGCAGGGTGGAGCAGCCACGTCGACGGATCTGTCAGCGGCGGGGAGCTGAGGCCAGCTGACTCCAGCTGAAGAGCGATGGCACGGCATCTCCTGCAGGAAACCAACGATGAAATCAGATCAAAGAAAAAAATGCATTTGATACGTACACGCGCTAAAACACTGTGCTACCGTTGATGCGTTCATTGTTTGTAACTTTATCTATATCTTTCAAGTAAACTCAAACGTTATCTTAAAGCACTGAAGCCGGGTGAAGAGCGTTCACGTTCAGTGACGTAAAGGTGCGGTTTCGGTCGAAGCGAGACAAAATCTTGCAAAGATAAGAACTTGCTTTCTGTTTACAAGTTTGCTATCAGTCGCTCGTTCTCTGTTCCAGCAGAGTATTGCAATAAAGCTGACAAGAATATTTTGTCGTTTCTAATAATAGTCTTCATCACAGTGTACGGCACACGTCTTCAGTCTATCTATATCCACTGATATCCGTCTATCAAAGGCTGAGCCAGATAGAAATCCTGAAATTATCAGCAAATCTTAAACAATTCCCAGGTTGTGAAATGTGTTTAAACTTTAAACTTTTAATGACTTTTTATGGGAAAAAAATAAATGACTTTGACAAAATGATTAAAAAATAATATGTATTTTATCACATGGAAACATTTTACCTGGTTAAAAAAATGCTACAATTCTAACTAGAGTGATGTTTGGACTGATGAATATTTAAAGTGGAAAAAGAAGTTTAAAATAACTAAAGATGCTCAGCCGTCTGCTGACAAGGCATGAACAGAACTCTTATGAAAATCTGCGTCTCAAGACACTTTGATTTATTGTTTTCATATCAAACACAAAATCTAAGTTATAATTGGCTGTGTAACTAAACACCTCTGTTGTTTTTTTTTTAAGAAACAGAATTACTCACTTGTGTCTGGCTAAGTTTTACCACCATGCTGACTCATACGCTTCTTAGACTTCAGCTCTTTCAGCCACGCTGGAGAAGAGACGGCACTGATGGACACACACACGCAGAGTAGATATTTTAATTGCTCTCTCCAAACACATTTTTTTTTGGTGATGTTTTTTATAAAGTGTCATTCTTAGAGCGTACCCTCCGTCCTTGCTGCCTATGGGTGGTAGGACCCGTGTAGCTCCTGCAAGACCGGACAAGTGGGGAGACTGAGAGAGCTGGGAGGGAGAAGGCGCTGCTTCTTCATTTGGACTTTCTTTCTCTTCGATTCTTTTCTCCTTTTCTGCCTCCGCTTCCACTGCAGGTCCTCCCCCACCTGTTCTCTTCTTTATCCCAGCCTTAAACACAAGGTATACTTTAATAAATTCAAGTGGCATCTATTTATGTCATATAGTTGTGGGAGAACTTACGAGTAGGGCTGCAGGGCTTATGCCAGGGAACATGGAAACTTTCTGGGTGGAGGGAGTAGCAGAAATGTCAGCCTTCGGTTTGGGCTGGTCCTCCTCAGAATCGGACTCCTCTTTTTTACCTAAAAGCACCGTTAGATCAATGAAAACATGCAGAAAACCAACACTCTGAGACACTGAATGCCAGTTTTTTTCTTTAGACTAAAGAATATCGTATATAACGTACGAACCTGTGGAGTCTTGGGCGCTCCAGTTCAGCCCGCCTGTCTGACCCGACACTGTGCGGAAGGAGCGTGATGGACGCGATCGAGTTCGCCTCCTACTCAGCTGGGCTTTAGATTTCTGTGAGCTGGTGTCAAGGAGAGGAGTGGAGCTCTGTTGTAGAGGCACGGAAAAATGGGGTAATGAACACGATGTAACCCTCACAGAAACTCCTTCACATGAACATATACGGTATTTTCTCAGAAAGAGGTGCAAAATAACCAAATTCAGCAAATAGGAATCAGATAAGCCGTGATGAGAGGTGAAGCTTTAGAAACAAAAGAACAACCTCGGGGAATGCAACGACATCTGGCTCTTTGGGAGAATCAGTGACATCAGCGTATTCAGAGGGGACATCAGGAATGATCTGAGGACTGAAACAAACAAACAACCAAACATGTTATTTAGTATTGGGTGTGAAAAGGAAAAGACAAAAGTTATGTGTTGTGTTCAATTAACCACAAGGGGGCGCATTGATGTCAACTCTTGAAAATACTTGACAGCACAGTTTGGTGTTCAAGTGCTCATTATTGTAGTATCTCAAAACAAAAACAAAAACAAAAACAAAAACTAAAAGGAAAAAGAAAAACAACCCAAAAACCATTTTGGTCATCCTGCATGCTTCATGCATCACTGATCACATTCAACCTGGCTCTCCAGCTTGTTCCTCCAGACTTTTTTCTTTAAGCCTTAATTTCAGATGTATTTTTCCAGTATGTTCAGCTGGAATCGGATGAGTGGGTAAACCTTTCGTACAACACACTTATGAAGTCCTGTCTTTGTTTATCAAAGCAGATAAAGAAACTGAAGCCAGTAAAAGATGCTCCAATAAGGAAGGTTTTATTTGTCCTAATATGAGAACTTCCCCCCCCCCTACCTATAAGCTTCATCTGGTTTCTCACAGATGCCATCCTGTTGGGGTGATTCTTCCTCCGACAGAGCATCAGTGAGTTTGTCCTCATCGCTGGTGAAGTAACTGTTGACCTGCGTCTGCGAGAAGAGCACAAAATAAATGGAGAAAAGTTAAAAAAAAAACAATCATCAGAAGCAGAGGTAAATCAAATTATGCTTTTTTTTTACTTAAGTGTGGACAACAGCTTTCCAAATCCAACATAAGGGTGTATGTACTCTGCCTTCACTTTCTAGAAAAGGTCCAACTTTGCTGTGTAAATCATGATGTTAGGACTTTAAACTTTGGAGCTGAGTCAGAGGTGGGGGTGGGAGGTGGGGGGAATGTGTGCTGAGCCAACATCTCTAACTGCAGGGGGAGGAAAGACTGAGGACCAGCCAAGCATACGTCTTTTAATGAGCCGGTCACAGAGTCTGAGCTGTCCCCAGTAAACACCGGGAGCATGTGCGTGCTCGCACACGCACGGCCATACACACCTGCGCGCGCAGACGCACCCGCGGTGTCACACCCACACGCCGGAATGCACGGATGCACACACACTCGCGCACAAAGTGACAGAGGCTCGCAAATACACCTCGAAGCAGAAGCAGCCCTTCTCTTCCCCGAGAGGATTCCTCAAAAGCTCACCTCACTGTATTTATTTATTTTTAAAATTTATTTCAAGGGGGCACATCTCACTGTGCCTGATCTCGTCACCTTGGAAACGTGATAACCAGTAAACAGTGGCGCCCTTCTTCTTCGCGGGGCGGTTTATTGCTCGCAGCTCACAGGGCAGCTTCATTTGCACAAAGCCTGTTATCTGGCAGCAGAACAGCATGAATGAATAGGCTTCTGGTGATTTTCCTATAACCACACTCTGTGTTCAGATGCAGAAAACAAAGTCCACCACAGCAGAGACACAGTTTCACTGCAGCACATTTGTCCAGGGATCTAATTGACCATTATACGGCTGCAGCTCACCGAGTTTCCAACGCTAACCCGTAAAACCTAACAAGTATTGGAGTCATCCTTAAATTTAAACAGCTCCGATTGATCGAGTTTCTAAATATAAAAAAAAAGCAAAACCTGGAACATAACCATCACATAAAAAGGAAAAGGAAGTCCATGTACTGACCAGCAACACCAACAGGAATACAAAGCAGTCTTTATTTTTAACCCCAAAACTCTGAAACCACAGATAAACCAACACATTTTAACAGAGTTCGCATCGGAGTTATATGAACTTCTAGTAAATCCCACAGACTACAGTCAACAAAAAGCATCACAGGAATAGTTTTTTTTCTTTAAAAGTCAACATTTTCACACATGCAAAAGATTCCTCTGCCTTTCAGAAACTGCAAACACATTTTTTCAGCCAGACAAAAAACAAAACAAACAAAAAAACAAAATCAGGCAAATATCGTGTAACGTCCGCTGAGTTCTGGTGTTGTGGTTGTGGCATCTTTTAGATTTTGTTTTGGCCTCAGCCAAGTCGCGAGGCAAACATCAGCACCTTCCGCAGCAAAGCTCTCAGACTTTATCACCTGAAATCACTGCATGAAGAGACGATGCAAAAACCAAAGTAACGATTTGCAAAGTAAAAGCAAACTGCACATTTGGTTGAAATTTTTCTGAAAGGGTATCCATGACAAGTTTTTACCTGAGCACCATTAGTTAAAGCGATTTAAGGGTTTAACTGAACCACGTGGACAGTGTGGTATCCTTACCTAATATATGGAAGCATCTTTCAGAGCAAGGCCGGCTCAGTTTGGCTTGTATGACAGCCTGTGTGTGTTTGTAGCTTTCAGATAACTTTTGTCACTGATTTGTTGACGCATGATTGAAAATAAAAGCATTCAGCCCGGCGGGTTTATTGGAAGACACTTTCTGGGTTGTGATTGAAAGCTTGTAGCAGATTTAGCATGCTTGGTCAAAATAAAGAAATCCTGTCTTTGCATATCAAAGTGTACACCAGCCCCTGTGACAATAAATGTTACTCTGCTTAACCAAAGAAACAGAATTAGGGATCATTTTTCCTCTTGTTTGAAGCATTCATTCCTAATAGGGTTTTGCCACCAGAAACACTGACCTGACTGACCGCAAATTTAGTCCAAAACACGGACAGTGTAGTTTGTTGGAAACAAGTAAAAAAAAAAGTATACACTTTGTTTTCACTGCCTCAAGATTCATTCACAAAAACCTGCTTCAGAGTTATTTACCTTAACTTCAATTAAAAATAACTACAACTAAAAAGGAACCAGTTGGAAATGATCCGAGGGCCACGTCTGGCCCTCAGGCCACATTTTGCCCACGTGTAAGCTTTAACCGTGTTTCATCTCCACATCACTTCTTTCTCTTCAGGTGGGAGAGCATTTTAAAAGGTGTTCCTCTAGCTGCCTTTCCATCACAAGGAAAAAAAATCCATTTCAAATGAAAGATTCATGCCTTCGAATGGCGGGTTTTCAGAGGCTGCAGGTTGTGAAATTGGCAAAATAAATAAATAAATAAAATAGCTTGAACAGGAAGCTGTGAGTGATGCTGATTGGCCATTTTACTAAACCTTAAATAATAATAATAATAATAATAATAATAATAATAATAATAATAAACCAGCAAAAAATACAAAATTATAGTTTTGTTTATTAAGTCATGAAACTCTGAGCTAGAGATAGTAAAATAAATGCTGTGTAGGATGTTTTTTTATAACTACAAAAAAATTGAGATTCTTTTCTACCTTAAAGTCTTCGTTAGGCTGCATTATTTTTACACTCCTATATGCAACCACAGTGCAGTAAATTAAAAAAAGCATGACTAAATGCACTTATTAAAAGAGTCCAAAAGAAACTTACTTCTTTACCCCAGACATTAGAGCTAAACATCCTGGGAACGTTTTGAACAAACGCTCCTTGCAAGAAGCATGTTTCACATTTCGCATTTAATTTGAGTCACTGGTGAAATACAAACACCTGTTGGAGCCGCTTTTCTTTTAAAAAAGGCACAGAGCCCCGAGTGCCTCCAGATTCCTGAGATATTTTACGAGGACGAGAAGTGCTCAACAAGTGCAGACATATAACCATCACATATGTTACAGCAAAGGCTCCCTGCGTGTGCGACCGTATGCGAAGGGAAGGTGGCGGATGGCTGAGCAAGTTCGGGCAGAGGCCGCTTCTTTGTAGCTCGCCCGCTTCAAAGTTGTTGTCACTGTCAAGGGAATGTGCAAAAAGCTTGTCTGGAGTTAACAGGAGAGGATAACAGACTGATACATAATAGACGACCTGAGACTGCGGACGAGTGCCAATCAAATGTCTATTAAAAACCTTTTTTGTGAAGAACGTAAATCAGTGGCTTGGGCCTGCTCGTGTGACGGGCACTAACAGGATGACACAGTCAAAGAAAGAGAAGCTGTAACCTGATCAGCATGAAGCACAAGGCAGCTGCAGATACGGAAGGCAAAGGCCTAACCAGCCAGCCGGATAAGCTGCGTCTAAGTGTCTCACACATTGTTTTGGTCCTCAGCTTTATCTCTGACACACACCAGAGACTGCAGAGGGGAAAGAGCACGCATGTACGCTGATAAAACTCTACATCCAGACAACTTTATCAGGTACCTTTTCCTTCCTGAAACAAAACTGCCACTGCCTGCAGGGCTCCCTGGTTGGATTTGCATGCTTTAAACACACAGGTGTGGAGGAATACGAATAGCTAATGAGTTACGTGAAATACTGGGAGCTGTGGAACAAAATGGCAGAAAAACACCGAAACCTGTGTGTTAAAGCGGCTGCAGTCATTCCTCTTTGTTTCTAATCAGACAGCCAAGCCTTTAAAGCCTTTGTGTGAACTGTCTATTTGTTTGATTTACTGTAAGGTAAATTCACCTCTCATCTACTGAATGACTACATGAGTTCTTACAGAACAGGTTCCTGCGGATCTCCTCTGGAAATGCTGTCGGCTTCGGGCGGAGAAGCGACGCAGGGACCTCCTGCTGCTCCTGGCGAAGCTACGAAGGGGAGACACGGCCCTCTGAAAGGTTCCTCTTCCATTCCCGCCTTCGTCCTCGTCTTCCTCGTCGTCGTCGTCCTCCTGCTTCTCGTCTGAAGGACCCCACACCAGGTCCACGGCCCCTTGCAAGGACCGCCGCAAGCTGCCCACCCAGCCGGCGACCTGCAGCTGGGCGGCCGACAGTTTTCCTCCCAAGTACTGCATAGGGCTCAGAAAACCAGCCGGCCCGGTGCTTGGGTCACCATGGGAACGGCGGGGGTCACCAGAGAAACGGAGCTTTGGCTTCGTCGGAGATGGAGAGGGTTTGTGGGTGAGTCGGGAAACTGGGTGTCACTTCAAGCAAGCAGAGGGCATCACGGAAGGATTCTGCATCAGAAAAGTTTTAATTGATGTTTGGTTTAAGCAGCCGCCGTCTTTCCTCTATATATTTTTACGTTTTAGGTTAAACAAACTGCAAAGGACAGTCTCAGAATTGGTGTCAGTAAAGATTTAACTTAAGCACTTGTTTGTTTGTTTTTCCCTCTTGCTTTAACTGTGATGGATATGACAGCCTAAACGGAAACATCCAGAAAAAAAGACCGTCGTGTCATCATTTTGAATCCTTTAAAAAAAGATACTGGAAAAAGTCTTTATTAAAAAAAAAAAAAAAACCTTTGTAGTAGGGTTTCAGTTAAAGTATAATGGATTACCTCCTTTCCTCTTCTCCCTCTGTCTCTCTCTCTTTAGCTAAAGCACATCCTGTCAAAGTCGAGCTTCTGTTTCGTCTTTATCTATGTTCCAGAAAAGCAGCGTGGGAAATAACTGCAAGCGTCCAAAACCACATACAGAGCGTTACATCATCCTTATCTCCTGCAGACCTGGAAGATTATGAAGAGACGCCAAAACTAAGAAAAGCTTTGTGGTCGTTCGTTTCAAACCCACAGGCAAAAATAAATAAATCAAAAAAATCCAAAAAAGGTGTGGCTGACGGGGCCCAAGGTGCTTTCTGCACCTCCCTCCAGCGCTCTCTTCTCGTAGGTCAAAGCAGGCGACTGAGGAATCTGGTCTTTGTGTAAGAAAAAAAAAAAAAAAAGATAAGAGGACGACTGGTGGAAAGCTGACAGACAGCTAACAGGGAACACTGGATGAAGGATCAGGCAGGAGAAATGTGAACTTTCTTGTTCCTGGATTAGCCCATCCTCTTTTTATGTGAATTTTTTTTTTTTTTTTTGCCAGACGGATGGAGGAGGGAGACGCTCAGAACAAGGTGGAGAGAATGAGTGAGAGACAGGGACACCATGTACGGTCATTCTGACACGCTGCCCTGTCAGACAAACCCAAATGAGGACATCTGCACCACATAGCACCTTGTTACAATAAGAGGCAACCTTCCTCCTGCCTTCCTGACAGTCAGCTGGAGGTGTTTGCTCAGTAAACACATTCCTCTATTAGCTCTCCTGCTACCATCTGTCTTGTTTATAAGCAAACATTTTATTTGTTCAAGCCACACTGTTTTGGGTTTAGGCGGCCCTCTTACATAAGGGATGGTGCCGTTCAAGAGACAAAACTTGAGGAAGTGCGATTTCCAAGAGCAGTGGCGCCACTCAGTGGTAAAAACAGGAACGCACTCACCGAGGCAGGACTGGACAAGCTGTAAAACCTGAGGCCTTCACAGCACCGAAGTGGCTGTGTGCGTTGTGTCGTTACAGCAGGTTACAAATGAGTTGTTTTATAGCTCGTTAGCTGCAGAATGCACACAAAACACACAGCTCAAGGCTCCTGAGTCTGGTGTTTTCATTGACAAATGCTGCATGTGCAAACAGGCGCTGTCTCGACTGGCATTACTCAACTTCTCAGCTACAAGGATTTCAGTTTGCTGCCTGACCTTTTTCCGCTATCAGAACTAATTAAATTGAATTCATAATTATCGCGTTTTCTACGCCTCCCTCCCTTCAGGGAAGCACCTCGGCGTTGGTGCCCAAACCTCCCGCCTCGGATATGCCTCCAGATGTCACACTCGTGAATACGAACGTTGATTTTTGTGCTGTCTTTTTATATAAACGCTTTTTGGGCTTACCAAATTTTAATTTTTCTGGTCAGAATGAAAGCTCACAGTCGGAACATGCAACCTGCAGTCTGTTTACTTTGTGCCGTGCTTGAACTTTAACCCACTGCCTATCGTCACCAAACAGGAGCAAAAAAAATAAAAGAAGGCATTTGCAGCAACAGCTGACCAACACGCTCAAACTAAAGATATAAAGACCGTCTGTCTGGTTAAACACTGACTAGGTTAGTTTAGAAATGATTAGTTGACTCCAGAACAACTTCAGGGGAGTTTCTTGTGTTTTATTGGTGCACAACTAAAACCCTTTTTTTAATAATGGGTGGTTTTTTCAGTTCCAAACACTTCAATGATCTCCACCTTCAGGCTAAAAGAACAGATCTCCAACATGAACGCGCTACATATTAATGAATGAAATACAGGGACAGCTTTTAATCCCTAACAGGAGGAAAACTTCCTCGTTTATATCCAAAACAGGTTTAATATTTATCCTTCTGTTGGCGTCTCACTTTGAAGCGACACGTCACTATGAAGCGTTTATTCTTTTTGAAACAATAACCCACACAGGGCGCATCGGCACAAAGTTAAACCAAACAAACCAGACAGCCTGTTTCGACAGAGGTTTGAATCTATATTTAGGCCCGTTGGGACCTAATCTTAGCAGCTTTCTTAGACGTTAAATTATGATTAGTCGTGTAGACATTAGAAGCACAGCTGATGTGTGTTTTAGCTGATAATACGCTACTTCTGTTAAGCTTTTCTGTTGTTAAACAAGCAAATAAGTATTCAGTTATGAAAATCTAACTTCAACATGAAGTTGTGATTTTTTTTCTTTAAATAATACTCCTAAAAAAACATGTTACGCAAATAAATGACAAAATAGCGAGCTTAGCAGAAAACTGCCTTTCCTTCAAATGTTTCATCAGATTTCATTAAAAAAATCACATCCGATTTAATACGTTGATTCTTGCAACAGAAATACCCCTCCACTGGTTTAGCTCCAATCTGAAGATACACCCAGCAGTGCCTTTAATAGTTTAGTACTTCCTGAAGTTGTTGGCCGTAGTGATAAGCTGCATGCTTGCTAAATTATAATCAATTAAAACCTTATTAGAAGGAGCTTTCCCACATGTGGGAACTGCTGCTGACGCAAGCTGTGAAAACATGAACGCAGGTGAGGCATCAGATAAAGGAGGACACAGAAATCCACCCCAGAAGAAAATGTGAAATCATTTCTCCTTTACTTTTATACCTACATGTTTATAGTCTACAAACATAAGTTATAAAGTGAGAAGAGTAAAAACAGCTGAGGTCAAAGTTTGGTTCTTTGCTCACATATGAATTGATTGAAAACCTGTTTAATGAATATTTTAAACAATATTTTTCCATAGCTTTAGAAAAATAAAAGGAAAAAAGGGTCTTTGGTTTTCACATAAGTACTAACACCCTTTATGTCTCACGTGGAGTTGGAACACGGGCACAAATACAATATGAGAACAAGGCTTGCTTTTGTTTCGATTGTTTGAAAGCATGTAACTTTCAAACAATCAAAAAACTGACGTAATTAATAAAAAGAACATTCACCCAGGAAGATTTGTTGAAAAAAAAAAAACACTTTTAGAGCCTTTTTTTCTCTCTCCAGTGATGACAAGTTTGTAGCATAGTTAGCATTATTAAACAGATGCCTGTACACTGAAACTTGTGACAATAAACTTGCTTCCTGGTTAAAAAAAAAACCAGAACTTTCTTAATATATTTTTCTTTTTTACTTTTTATTTCGGAAGCATGAACTTGTTATAAAAAAAAGGTTTAAACCTATTCGAGTCCAAAAGCTGTTTGTTGGAACCATGTGAGAAGAAGGTATAAATTTACTACTGAAATGAATCTCCTCTAAGTGAATTTCTCTTAATTTATTTGTTTTTTCTTTAAATACATCAAGGGTCAGATGGAGAAGATCCAGGAGCAACTTTTGCCTCTTTAGCTGCGTTTTGCCCACGCATGATTTCTGGTAATTATTTGGTTGTAGAAGCTGTTTTTCAGCTTCTGTAATGTAAACCACAGACCCTTCAGCTCTCTAACACAACACTGACACTGAATCCTCTGACTTTTATTTTGAAGGTCTCTTTAATTCAGTTAGTGAGTCCAAGAGAGAGAAAAGCTGAGCCAAACCTTTGCAGAACAGTGTCTTTTGATCATATCAGATCCAGAGACATGGGACAAGAAAGGGTGTTTCTCAGGGCAGAGCTAATAAATAAAAAAATAAACAGTCTTTAATAAACACCCAGAATCCATTTGGTAGTCAAAAATGAAAACGTCCAGAGGACATCAAATGTTTAGTTGTGATTTTTTTCTAACTAATAAACAAGCTATTGCTTTAAGTGGGAAAAGATAATAACCCCGCCGTCTCCAAGTTACGCACCGTGTTTCATTTATCAGTCGTAGCTCCACTCGCTCCACTATCTGGCACGTAATTCCTGGAAACTCACGCAAGCCTTAAGCATAACTAGCACTCAACCCTAACCTAACAAATACACACACACACATTGTCACAAGTTTTTAAGCTCCGTCAGGCTCAAGCAAGTATAACAAGTCTTTTTTCTTGCGCGACAGGAAAGGCAGTGTGTTTGTGCAGGTGAGGTGTGTGTGTGGTTGCCAGGATGACATGATTCAGTGGTGAAAGAACCCCATCTGCTTGTTCACTCCTCTCTGTTCCTAACCTCACCCTCTCTTCATAATTGAACAATTATTCATTCCATGCTGAAAGTCATGTGGGCCTTTAACCCTCCGAGCACTGAAACACACACACACACACACAACATATTCAAGCCACAGTGACATGGTAATTCCGGACTCTGTACTACAATTTGAAGATATTAACGTTGAATCTAAAGGTGCAACTTGAACTCAAAGGAGTACAAATGAAACAGGCCATCTGCAAAATCCATGAGGCGGAGAGCGGGAACATTAGGGAAAAACCAACATCCTGGGAAAGACTAGGAATCATGATCTGAGAAGTAGGGGTGGGGGTTATAATCTAGTTGTCAATTGCGCAACGTCAGCGTTTCAATCTAAGTCAGAAAAGTCCATTTCGACTTTTATTGTGAAGGATTTGCATCCCGATTCAGCGGCTGAGAACCGGGACTCGTGCGTTATGTCACACCCTTTGGAGTCACAATAGAACACGATGATCCTAATGTCGAAGATGCTAACACGGCCATTCCCACGCTCTACAACGAGACCAAAAAGTTGTAGAAACACTGAAAGAAGCGGAAACGACAGTTCTGACGTGATGCATGGACATCCATTCCCAGAGGCTCCTGTGTCACTGCATTTTTTATTTTTTATTTTTTTGCTCATTTAGTTCCCAAAATCTTGTTTGAATGAAAAGTAGTTTATACTGCAGTGTAGAGGAAAATAGTTGGAGTCTTTTAGGTTAGAGAGATTCGAGGCTCAGGGTTTTGTTTGAAGTGTGGTCATGGATGCATCGATAATCGTTTTCTAATCGCACCGCAGCCCTCTGAGCTGGAATCATATCGGATCCTGAGGTGCCTGAAGATCCCCACCCTTACTGAATAGCCCTGCAGCACTTAAAGAAGGCGGCTTTGATAAGAGCAAAGAAAAGGAGTTCATTATCAGGTGTAAACCATAAAGTTAAAATATATACCTTACTTTGGAAATGGCCTCTGATGGACATGTTCAAGTAAGTTCAACTCGTAACAGAATGACAAGAAAAGCATGGAAAAGGAATAAATAATCAGCGAAACGTAGCAGCAGTGACTGGATTGGTGCTTCGTGACAAACAATGACTACAAACCTTCTCTGAAAGCAGCTATGAAGTCACAGAAGGTAAAAAAATGAAATGCTTTGCAAAGCCTGGGTCAGTCAGCTAATACTGTATACATGAGTCTGAGCTGCTTTTCAGCGCTGAAGGCAAAACTAAAGGGAGAATACAATCAAACGTGGCATGAAAACGACAGTAATGTCTTAAGAAATCAAATGTCAGTGGGTGAAACACTTTGAGCAGCCACGGCCAAAGGATTCTTGGAAATCATTAATGCTTCTTCTAATAAATCTAATTTTGTTTGAGCCTCAGCGAACAGGGTTTGTTAAATGAATGAATAAAAACACCTTTAAATGAAGCTGTTATTATGGACCATATTCACTGTATTGGTATGAATGTTTCCTGGGAACAGATATAAAAAGTGTTGATGTGCAGGTTTCCCTGAACCATAATGAGCGAATGAAGATAGTTTAAGTTGTGTTTTTACCTCTTTGTTGTCTTCTTCTTCATCTTCACCGTCCTGTATCATCTTTTCAGCACTCTCCTCCACCTCCACAAAGACAAGCTTCTCTTCCTCCGACTCTTCAACTTCCTTCAACTCTTCCTCTGACTTTACCTCCTCCTCTTCCTCCTCCTCCTCCTCCTCCTTCTCCTCCTGTGCCTCCACTTCCACCCTCGCCTCCATCTCCTCTTTCTCTGGGCTGTCCAGAACCGGGCTAACCACCGGCTCCTTCTCCACCTGCTCTTCAGCTCGTTTCTTCTGATCGTCCTGAGTTTCCTCGTCAAAGAATATCAGCAAATCCTTCTTCTCCGCGTCGTCGACTGCCCAGCTGCGCCTAGCGGGTTCTACTTTCGTCGGTGGAGGCCGTTTTCTTATTTTCACGGAGAAATCGTCAAACTCCACGTCTGTGTCGGGCTGTTTGACGGAGAAGTCATCGTACACCATGTCGATTAGATTCTCTATGGGCGTGCTGCTGTTGGACAAAGGGGAACTCACCGACTCCGACGCCTGAGACCAATTTTCAGAGTCAAAACTGATCAGATTTGCGCTCCCCTCTTCTCTCTGGCTGAACTCGGGCTCTTTTCTTTCTCTCTCGTCATTTAGCCACAGCTTTGCATTGCCTTCATTTGACCGCACGTTCCAGTCCAGCTCACGTCTTTTTCTGTCCTCCTCCTGTCTTTGATTTTCCCTCAGCCTCCTGTTCTTCTCGTCTTCCTCGGCGTCCTTCCTTAGTATCTCCTTTTCCCACTCTGCTAGTCTAAACGTCTCGTCTATTTGTGGTTTCTGCCTGAGCAGCTTCAACTCGTCCTCTCTTGATGCCTGTCCCCTTATTTTCAGCTTCTCCTGTTGAATTAGTCTCTCTTCCTCTTCTTCCTGCTTCTGTCTTTTCCTTTCCTCCATCAGTGCCGCCTCTCTCCTCTCCACCTCCTTTAGCCTCTCTCGTGCCCGCTCCTCCTCATCTCGTTGAAGTTTCTCTTCTCGCTCCCTCTCCCTCCTTCGTTCCTCTTCCTCTTGCTTCTGCTGCAGCAGCTTCATCTGCCGCTCCTTTTCGATCGCCTGCTCCCTTAACCTCTCCTGCTCTCGGTCCTCGTCCCGTTTTCTCTCCAGCTCTTGCCGTCGCTGCCTCTCGACCTGCTCCTCCCTGAGTTGGAATTCTTCCCTCTGCCTCAGCCACTCTTTCTCCCGCTCCTCCTCGTCTCGTTTGCGCTCCTCTTCGAACTTGAGTCTCGCCTGTTCGCTCTCCTCCTCCTTCTGCCTCTTTTGGAATTCCAGATGCTTCAGCCTCTCCTGTTCTCGCGTCTCGCCGTCCCGCTTCTGCAGAAGCCCGAGTCTTTGATACAGGGGCACCGAAACGAGGCCATCCTCCTTGCTCTTCTCCTCAGCGTCCGCCGGCTTGTCGTCGTTTGCGCTGAAATCAGATTCTGAGCCCAGGTTCACAGGAGGCGAGCCATCATCTGTCACCACAACACCAAAGCGGACACTGCGACGCTTCTTCTTCTTTGACAAGCGGTCAGCAGCGGGGTCTCCCTCAGCGGCAGCGTCGGTTGTTGCCGGGCTACGGCGGCGCAGCAGGATACCCTCTATTGTTTTGTCGCTCTCTTCAGAAGTCTCCGTCGAGCCTCCTGATGATTTCCCTTCGACAGGGGATTGGCTCGCTGTTGGTTCTTCAGCAGGTGAGACTGGTGGTTGTGGATCAACAGCCTGAGCGGACCGCCTCTCTGCTGCAGGAACCTTCTCAGTTACATTTTGTGGTGTTCTCTCTGCTTTAGGAGCCTCCGCGATTAGTTTTTCAGGTGTTCTCTCTGCTGCGCGAAGCCTAGAGAGTAGTTCTTCAGGTGTTTTCTCTGCCTTGGGAACCTCCACAGTCACATTTTCAGGAGTTTTCTTTACTTCAGGAACTTCCACAATTAGTTTTTCAGGTATTTTCTCTGCTTTAGGAACATCTGCTATTTGTTTTTCAGGTGTTCTCTCTGCTGCGCGAAGCCTAGAGAGTAGTTCTTCAGGTGTTTTCTCTGCCTTGGGAACCTCCACAGTCACATTTCCAGGTGTTTTTTTTACTTCTGGAACCTCCACCGTTAGTTTTACAGGAGTTTTCTCTACTGTAGGAACCTCCCCATTTAGTTTTTCGGGTATTTTCTCTGTTTTAGGAACCTCCACATTTAGTTTTTCAGGTATTTTCTCTGTTTTAGGAACCTCCCCATTTAGTTTTTCAGGTGTTTTCTCTGCTGCAGGAACCTCCACATTTAGTTTTTCAGGCGTTTTCTCTGCTGCAGGAACAGCTGCGGGCTCCAGGCTGCAGAGGAGATACCAATCATAGTCATTAATTAAAGGAAAAAGAAACAAAAAAGGTTCAATGACAATGCTTGTTTCAAAAGCCACAGAGTCATGACAGCTACCCCGGGCTACTTTGAGTTCACGTTTACCATTAACATTAAGTAACAAAGTAACACGAGAGAGGAGTCATTTAGTTGGACTGACCCCTCTCTGTTTGTTGCTCTATTTGCACACTGAAAGGAAAAGAGCAGCCTGCAGCTTCATCTGGCCCTAATACTGGAAATATCACCTCAGAGTGGACCGTGTACGCCCATCTGGATCTATCCAGGAACCAAAAGGCGACAGAACAAGTTTGAATTTTTCTCTCAGAGTTACTAGAACAGGTTTCGTCCTCCTGTCCTCCTGGTTGATTTGAAACTTCACAGGAATGCAGGAAGTTAATGACTGTCCAAGAAGCAGTCCAGTAAATAACACGTCACTCATCATACCTTTCACGTGACGACACTGAAGAGTTGCATCGCGGGATGAAACTCTCACCAGGAGCGCTGACTGCTCCGTCTCTTTTGTGTCCACATTTGACCTCGTTTACAAACAATCGAACGTTCAACAGAGGACACCGCGTCGCTCTTAGGTCCAACCTTAAGTGTAATCGAAGCTGCCGAAAAGGACAAGTGTCGACGAAACAGTGACTTCCTATAAGAGGTGCTCCTGTTTCAAAGGATGTCTGTACCTTTCAGAGGTGAATACCTGCAAACCTGTGCAAATAAATCAAACTACCTGCCGCTGGCTACATACCTGAGAAGACAAGAAACACAGCTGAACACAGATTTGATGCTGTATAGGTCTGACATTGAAATGCAAAGGTCGCTCCCTGCAGTGACAAAGTGTGAGCACCAATCTATATTTGAGGACGAGTTTCATAAATGATCATTAAATTAAGTTATCCATGTGTCCCAACTCTGAAATAAACTTCACACCTGATAACATCTGCGAGAGCACGCTCTTTTCCTTCTAATCGTGCCCAGTCTTGTACCCAAACGCAAGCAGAACGGATGGAAAAATGTTTCCCTCACCTTTTGGAGCGGATCCTGAGTGCAGCCTGAGGCCTGCTGTCAGCATTCGGACTCTTGGAAGCCGTCTCCGCCGCCCAGTTCTTGATCTGCTCCTTCACCCCTCCAATGCCGTTTGGAATTTCCGGCTCCTCTTTCTTCGTGGCAACCTCCTGCTTCGACACCGAGTCAAACAGGCGACTGATTCTGTGCTTTATGCTGTTTCGTCCGCTGTAATCCGCCTCCTGTTCGCCAGCGTCGCTCTCTCTGTTCGAGGGTTCCGGTGGCACCTGGCTTTGCTCCGGGACAGGAGACGCCGGCTTGCCCGCAGCACTCTTGGGGATGGTCTTAGGAGTGGTCCTCACAGGCTGAGGGGGCAGCAGCGGGCCACCTGACTCGAACTTTGAGGTGAGCTCCATGGACAGACGCTTCCTGGTGCCGCCCCAGTGATACTTTGGATTGGTCGAGGATCCGTCGCTGCTCGACTCTTTAGGCTCCTGAGTAACAGAAACCTGAGCTTCGGCCTCCTTTTTTGTTTTGTCTTTCCGCTCTGAGTTAGTCACTGTGTCGGTGGGCGTTCTGTGGTTCGTTTGGACAACACTGTCTCTCTGGACCTGTTCGGACTCGAGTGTCTCTTTAGGTGGAGTGGGTTTAGTGGCTGGACTGGAATCAGTGCTGTCCTCCGTGGGTGGCAGAACTTCACTTGCCTTGGTTGGTTTTGGTTGGGGTGTAGTGGTAACCATAATGGGGCTGGGTTTGGAGGCCGAGCTGGAACTCGGCTGAGACAGGGTCTGAACCGGGGTGGTCCAAGTCGATTTGGATCCGTCCGCAGCCACTGGTTTTGCAGCCACTGGTTTTGCAGCCACCGGTTTTGCAGCCGGTTCCGTTTGCGACCTGGACCTGGCGTGTACGGTTTTTGGAGCATTGATGGAGCGAACTGCCGTGCTCTTCTGCAGAGAGAAGGGCTTGGGAGCGAGCCGAGGTTTAGGGCCCAGAGCTGGCTTTGGTTTCGGGGAGCCTCCGCTCTGGGAGGCCTCGGCGGAGCTCTCCATAGCTTAAGTCCCTGAGAGCAAAGGAGAGAGAAGATTTAAGTCACAGCAATCTACTCCTTCAAACTAAAAAAAAAAAAACCTTTTAATCTCCATCAGGGAGAAGCTAGCTGGTTATGTTGCAACAAACAGGACCCGAAACGTCTGGTTGATCCAGATTTTTTTAAAGGTAAAGTGAAACTAATCAATCACACTGAATAAACACTAACCAGCCTCTTTTTCCTGGTAGGCTTTCAATCACCTGATTGCTTTTAAAAGGTTAAAATTTACTGCAATTGTCACAACAAATTCAGATTTTAAGCTTTACTGACAAGCCCTTTTGTCAAAGTCAAGATCTAAAACACCAGTTTTTCCAACCTGGAGGTTCAGCGCCATGTAACGAACAGCTTCTGAGGAATTTTAATTTGGGAAGCAATCTGAATCGCACAGAGGGGACATTTAAACACATACAACCAGTTTTAATGAAGCAACAAATGTGTGATGTTGTCCCTAAGTGTGAGAGCGTGAAGGGTTGTTTATCTTGTTTGTCTCTACGTGTCCCTGAGATTGGACTTGGACATGGACTCCAGGAGATAGGCCATGACCCGGGAAAAGAAAAGCGGGTAATGACAACGGCTCTTACATCTCAATTAATTTTGATTTAATCGCATCTAAGTGTCTCTGTGTTGTAAGTTTTCACAAATCCCATAACCAGATTTTAAAGTAAAAAAAAAAAGATGACACTCCAGTCATTCGACTGAAGACGGTGTGTTCTTGGCAACGTTCCCAAATATTTTACAACTATTAAGGAAGAGTTCGTAGTCGTTTTTCACTGTGCATTTTACATAGGAAAAAAAATGACAACAGGCCCTCGGGTGACGCTGTCAGAAACTAAAGCAGGCCCGATGAGTCACCGTACGTCTCTATTATACGACGTGCAGGAGCCACACGGTCAAGCCGCATACCTCGCTGAACGGAAAACACCCCCCTCAAGACGAACCGGGTCGTGACTGTGTCGTGACTGAGCGATTTGACGACGGAGAGAAATCTGTTGCGAGAAACAGATAACAGTGATGTTTCGGTATCCGTCCCCGTGAATACCACGGGTGTTAGTGTTGCGGAGCATCTGGTTGTGCCTGTAAGACGTTTGTTGAACAAACCGGTAACTCCACGCCCCCTCGCAGGTGGATACAGTGAAACACTTGGCGGCTTCCGCGGCGTCTTCGCCCCTGTGCTGTCGGGTCTGCGGCGGGGCTGCCATTGGCTGTTTGGACTCCAAACAGCAGACTTGCGCGTTCGCCCTGAGATCTGTGTCTGTAAGATGTGTTGTTATGTTGCTACACCGCTGCCTGAACACAAAACACCGCTGGGTGTGCAGGGTATTGTGTAATGGGATAAGCCTGGGATAAAGCTGCCAGCGAGGCTAAATTACGTGTTAGGTTCTTTTTGTTTTTTTTTGTTTTTTTGTCTTACAGATGGGCTCCCTAAGAAACAAACACTGTCCCGCTGATAAAAGCTGGATAGCTGAGGTGTGTCTGGTACCTAAATACCTCCTGAATTTTAATGAAGTTCTGTGAAAGTAACGACTGCATGCACGTCTACATCTGATTAACTTTCAGAGTCAACTTGATTGAAGACGGCTGCTGCGTCCAAATGACCTTAAAACACACAAAAATGGCTCCAGCTCAGACAGTTTGACAGACACCGGCCCAACACTCGGTGTGGTCGTAGCTGAGACTGATCCCCAATATACACTTTGCGTGCTAACACATTACACGAGATAATGTTTCATTTTCTGCTATATAATGTTTGGGCTTAACTCTGTCTGTCTGTTAGCAAAACATCCCATGAGCCGCTGGACTGATTTTAATCAAATTATCAGTAAATGATCACTGGATTCACCCCTGCCTGTGATTACACTTTGGAGCCGACCCAATTCAGGATGGCCGCCGTGGTCAACTCAACGCAGGAAACACAAAAATGACTACAATTCAGTCAATTTTAGAGAAACTATTGCTTAGATGGGGTGTGGTCTTCATCATCGTCATGCGAGTCTGTCATAAAACATACTCAAAGTGCTTTGCAAATCTTTGCTTAAAACTACAGCACAAGCTGACGGAGTCGACCCTGTTCGTCTGTTAGCAAAATATCTATTGACCCGCTGGGTGGGGGTTTAATGAAACTTTTCAGAAAGTAATCACTGGATGCACATCTACAACTGATTAACTTCTGGAGTCAGTCCAGTTCAAGATGGCCGCCACAGGTGATCAATAAGACAAAAAAATGGTTAGAAAGCAGAGAGTTTTACAGACACCGAGGTAAAATTTGACGTGGCAGTAGCTGAGAGTCATTCACAACACTAGTTCTGAGATTTTACACTGTTAACGATGATCTTAAACCTCTGTAATGACGAGCGGCGGGCGACATGCACTCCTTCAGGGAGTGCTCGGCCTTTAATCCAGAGATAGAAATGGCCACTCAGCAGCTCACCTTTACGTGTTTCCATCTCTGCCCTGACGAGTCTTCGAGACTCTTGCACCTCCAGGTTTGGTTTGTGAGCCCCGGGCTCACATTAAAGGGCTTAGCATGTGTAATAAGGCTCAATTACAGGCTGTAATAAGTTACTAATAAACACGCTAACTGCGGTGAACTCTCTGCCGTTGAACCGGCGGTAAAATCACTGAACTTCAGCGAAAATTCAGACAAACTTTAGCAGCCCGATACCACTCACACCTGACACACTTCCCACCCAGCCCGACACAAACATCACAGGTACGAAGCCGACTTTTTTCCCCCCCTTTACCTGTTTTTTTTTTTTCACTCAGGCATACAGGTAGACGACGGGAGCGGAGAAGTTAGAAGAAACGAAGCTGCTCTTGCTCCTCGGCTTTCCGCGGTCGTTCCTCCCTGCTGAGCTGTTGTCAGGCGGTATTTATTATTATTGGTTTTTTGTTTTGTTTTTTTGTTTGGTCTTCTTTAAAGTCATTCAGGATAACAAGACGTCAGCCTCGACGTTACACCTCCACCCAGCCACGGTAGACACGCCCTCCGCCCGCCTCGGCTTCAACCGGCGTCAAAACATGGAGAGTAGCGTCCCCAAACAGGAAGTGAAGAGCTGCGCCTTCAAAATAAAAGTCTTTCTGTCACTGAGCGTTTATACATAACATCCCAGAGGGACAAATATCTATCTATCTATCTATCTATCTATCTATCTATCTATCTATCTATCTATCTATCTATCTATCTATCTATCTATCTATCTATCTATCTATCTATCTATCTATCTATCTATCTATCTATCTATCTATCTATCTATCTATCTATCTATCTATCTATCTATCTATGAACTTATAAATCTTTAAACTTTGTAAAACAGACTTTCACAAAGACACAATTTTTTCCCATTTTCAAAAAAAAAAATACAAAAACATACAAAAAAAATAACAGTTTTCCAGACATAAAATAGTATTTGAGTGTACCAACAAGGTGATCCTAAAAGAGCTATTTGCTGAAAACAGTGGCATGATCCAAGTCCTTGCTTGACTTTTTCCTGCTTCTCAAAGACATGGCTTTCAGGTCCTCTTCTGTACCATAAATGGTTTAATTTTAGGCTCGGGATTTCTTCTTTTGTCCTCCACTTGTCCGTTTTTCTAACATGTTCTTAAGCGTGTAGCCTCTGAACAATATGCTGCAGGCACAAGGACATGAATGACTGAAAACGCCAAAGTAACACTATGAAAGAGCCCATAAAGGTTTGGCTCGTCGGAAGCAGAACACAAAGAAATGAGAGAGGATTTAAAAACCCATGCACACTGCAATGCTTGTCTATGATTCACAAGAAGGCCGTAAAGTAAGAACCTCAACTTGAATGTTCTTGTGTAGCGTACATGTAGCTATAAATCTTGAATCTAATTATTCAAAGGCCTCTGGAATAAAATAGGTTATAATTTTTGAAGCAACCACTTTCATTGTGTGAACAGATATGATCAAACCAGGGTCCAACCAGAATGGCTGTTGTTTCACAGCTAAGACAAGATGAGAAACATGGTTTAACATGCTCTACGTGTAATTCTGGAGTCAAGGTAATACTCCAAACGAGAACAGCCCACTGGCTCTTCCTTTGAAGGCTGAAACCAGAAGTTTGGATGTGTTTTCCTCCAGCTTCACTCCTGCTCTGCTCCCATTCAACTGGATGGACTAGTTCAGCCTGAGAAGAAAAAGGGTGCTCCACTCACCTGGAGAGAGGAGGGAAAAAGGATCCTTGCTGCCCTGGCTGCTGCTGCTGCTGGAGGCTTCCTGGGGTTTTTCGGCAGCAGGAACTGCCCTGCAGCAGCATCCATGCAGTAAACACGAATTTGCATATCGCCCGGCTCTTTACAACCTTGATTTGCGTTGCTTTCATGCGCGTCAGAGCAGCAAAAATAAATCGGAGTAGAAGGACATGTTCCTTTCTTCACCCTCCTCTTCCTCCTCCTCCTGCTGCAGTTCAGGTTAAGGTTATTGTGGCATCCAAGGGTCAAATGATATGCTATGTTAAAATCACAAGAAAAAACAATTTAAGTTTCAGTTTTAGTGGTGTGAGCCACAATATGTTAGTCTAAAGCAGTTATATGCTTCATTACTTTTATGTTTGAGGTTATTTATTAAGGTTTTATGTGCTCTGTTTCACTGGTTTCAGTGGTGAAATAGTGTTAAAAAGCAAAACATTTGTCTCTCACTTTCAACAATAAGCTATACAGTTTAATAATAATAAAATATACTGTATGGATTGCGCTCAAAAATGAATAATTGAGAGGTTTTTTTTCTGCCAACGAGTTCATTAATTTCATTTTGTCAAGATAACAACAAAAAAGTCCACCCAGCCTAACACTGAATTTAGAAATTATAACCTGGCACAAATAATCCAATCCAGTTCAGACAGATAAGGGATGTTAATACAGTACGCACACTAGCCTGTTTTTTTCTTCAACATGAAGACACTGTTTCTACAACTAATAATCACTGTACATTACATTTTCAACTTTTATTGTAGTCATGTTGATCTAGTTTTAATGTGTTGACACATGGAGCATATATAGAGACTTTATAAAACTGCAGCTACTCATAAAATGATCTTACACACTTGCAACCCTTCTTGATATATGGTTTCAAGTTTCTTTATTATTATTATTATTATTACTTAGCACATCAATAATACCCTATCCTACACATGCACACACACATCCCTCTATGAGCTGTTGAAGCCATTTTATCTATTGAAATATTTATTGAAGTTACACAAATTCTTTCGCAAACTGATTTACTGCGGTGTTAAATTCATCAAAACCAAAGAGGACTCTTGCTGTCATTTAATTAGGCTGAAATTTAAATAAGATTTGGACAAAAACAACAGCAGTTTGTATGTTGACCCATTTCAGCTGAGCATCTCATTTTATCTGAACAGTGTCGTTGCTCAGGAAAAAAAGAAAACTTTCCGATATTTTAACAGTCTTATTTGGTTTAATGCATTGCGGTTTCAATAAATTATCTATCTAACTTCACTCTATGTATTGTTTAGATTTGTTTGTTTGTTTTTCCCATGGTATTAGAACAGATGAAGAGTTGTCTGTCGCCCCCTGGTGGTCAGTCTTTGAAAGCGCTCTAACCTCGTCCTCTGGCTGGCTGAGCCAGTTGTCATGGCAACTGCACAGCACGCGCTGACGTTACAGTAAGGTTAACCGACAATTCGACACCTGCCGCGCCATCTTTTTCGTCTTCTTCTTCTAGCGTTTTTCTTTCCTTTTCCTTTTTTTTTAAAAAAATATTATTAATATTTTTTTTTATCGAAGGGGGAGACCGCAGCCAGGCTCTCGGGTCGAGCCGCCGGGAAGCCCGAGGAGAGACGGGGAGACATGAGCGGAGCCAAAGCCCGCAGCGACGCGCCTGTTGCTGAAAATGTCTGCGGCGGGAGCGCAAACCCGGCGGAGGCGTCCTGAAGAGGCTGAAGTCCCGGAGGGGCCAGGCGGACAGCAGGCCCGTCACGGAGGACGAGCTGCGGACGAAGAGTGGACACATATGTCCGGAGGATGTGCTGGGACTGCAACTAGCTACGAGAGGTTCGAGTCGCCTCTTATTGTGCGCCTGTTTGTTGTTCGCTGAGCTGCTAAAACCCAAACAAAAATAAGTTCACTCGGCCAATTTGTTCAATTAAACAAAAACAGGTGGACGAAACTGCTGAGGCAAACAAAAAGTGTCAGACGTCATGAGGCAGCTTTTATTGTGTCTATATTTAAAGAGCTCAGAGGGGTGTGTGCAATTAGGAGCTATTAGAGCAGGATAGGTAACTTTGTGATGAAATTATGTCATTATTAGAGCCACTTCATGTTTCATAGTGTACACAACCAGGAGTGAGGGCCTCACTGGGATATAAACATAAAAATAGAGTCCTCTTTATGTCAGGGCCTCTATTTACAGCTGCAGGGAACATATTATAAAGGATATGAAGCTGTAGCTTAGAGCCTTTGTTATGTGAGAACCTGTTAGAAACCTGTTAGTGTTTTATTAGACTTATAACTGTTTCCCTGATTGTGTCTGCAGGGTACCTCTGTAAACCCGAGGACAACGTTTACAACGTGGACTTTGTGCGCTTCAAAATCAGAGACCTGGAGACAGACACGGCCCTGTTCGAGATCGCCAAACCTCCGCATTCAGGTACGGCACATTTTGGCCACCTCTCGTGGCTGGCTGGCGGGTTTGGACGGCGGGCATACGGTGTTCAGAGTGAATCACGGGAAATATCTTGTGCCAGATGACGACGAAGAGCACCGAGAGGGAGACGCGTCCTCGGGACGATTCGTGCGCTACCAGTTCACCCCGACCTTCCTGCGACTGAGGACCGTGGGAGCTACGTGAGTGACTCACACATTTTCCACACACACACACACACTTGAAGATACACTCACCTGTTCCAAAGACGAACAATGAAAACAATTGCAGCATTGTTCTCCATCAGCCACACACACACACACACATACACACACACCCCGCTGACTGCTTTTAGGTGCTCATAATTTTCAAAGCAAGACACAAAGGGGTAAACATTTGCCTTCTCTTCATTCAATCAGGGTGGAGTTCACGGTCGGGAACCGGCCTCTGAACAACTTTCGCATGATCGAGAGGCACTACTTCCGGGACCACCTGCTGAAGAGCTTCGACTTCGACTTTGGCTTCTGCATCCCGAACAGCCGCAACACGTGTGAGCACATCTACGAGTTCCCGCAGCTCTCCGAGAGCCTGGGTGAGTGGTGGCCGCCTAACGCGTCGCACCGCCAACAGGGAACATTCTGGCGCTTCCCCACCGCCGGTACAACAAAACGTTTTTCTTCTGTCACACCTCACGCGAGCTGAGCCGAGCTGGTACCACGCGGTGACGCTGACTCACTGCAGGCCGCTGATTGGTCATGGAGAGAATCATCATCTCTGGGCGTAATCAGTAGGACATGTAATATACACTCACTCTTCCTTGTTTTGTTACGTAATTTCAGAGCCTGACTCAACATTTTACATCACACGTATGGACAGTAAAGTAACCTTTAAGTTTGGAATTATGACCAGGTGTTTTGCCAGTGAATGATAGATACAGTATATAAGCACATTTAGTAACTGTGACTACATATTTAGTTCAGTCCTTCTTTCACCTCATGATCAGAGCACTCAGACGACATTCAAACCCATCACCACGAAAAGCTTGTCAAAAACTCACACCTGTCTAATCCACGGCCATAGGGAAGTTTCGACACAAGTCTTATGCTGAATCAATAATATTAGAAATGCAGGGTAGTCGTGTGTCTCGCCTTACTGCAGCTTCACACACGTAGCATCGACAGCCGATCCTTCCCTCATACTGCCTGCAGCGGAAAATCAGTCAGTCAAAAGAGCTGAGCTTCGATTCAGCTCTACATCATTCCGCTAAACGAGGTGGAAAAAGAAAAACAACCTGCTGCTCCTGTCTGATCATTACTGAAGGCGGCTCGCCCGAGTCTGATTTCAGGCAAACGAGTCTGCTGGCTTATAACTTCAAAAATGAATCTCTAACTTGTAACAGAAATTTAAATTCGTAATTTGTACGTTTTTATTTATTTATTTTTTTAGCATACACAAGTAGAAAGAGAATGGTTTTCACAGTCGTTACTGACAAACTTCAGAGAACAAACAAATCCACCCTGTTTTTGTCGTGAGGCTCGTTTATCGTTCTTCTTAGTTCAGTCATTTGGAAAGTGAGGGCAGCAACTGTGTTGTGTTCCTTGCTAAAAACAAAATGTTTGTTGTCGTCTGTTTCTCCTGGCGGACGTTGTCCCCATCAAGGTGAGGTCTCTTCTCTGGAGCTTTGTGGTCGTTTTAAGCGAGGCAACGCTAGACCTGACGTTGCGCAAGTTGCAGCAACGTGGCTTTATCGCTCCAAGATGACATCTGCTTCTTTCAGAAGGAAGATCTGACCACATGAATGAAACTGCCTTTCTGACCACCGGAGACAGTTCTGTGTACACAAAGTCCTGTGGTGTTTATGAGCCCAGAAGAGAAGAGGAGAAGAGAGATGGCTCCCTCCTTGCAGAATCAGGTTTTAGGTTACATTACAGGATAAAGTAAAGGGCAGTGCTGAGTGACAGTAATTTTCTGAAGTACTTCCTGTCCCACGTGGCTGAACTGATTGTCATGAAGGCGACCCTGACCTTCATCCAGCTGTGGTTTGCGACCTTTACACGCTGAGGACCCCTCTGTCTCTCAGATGCCAAGAAACCGCCGGCCTTTACAAATCAGCTTCTTTTTGTTTTTTTAAATATATTGATATTTTTTTAGCTGATCGATGATTTGGTGACAAAGTTTGGGACAAAGGAATGATCTGAAAGGACCCAAATGCAGACACACTGGAAGCCAAGGAGCCGACTGAAGCAAGTCCAGGATAACTACAGCACTCCTGGGAACATGTCAAAGGCAACAGGAAAGAGTTGAGGAAAACCAGGAAGTACTTATAAATACATACAGGGAGGGTGGTTAGTAAATGGAAAGAGTTGTGATGATTATAAAGGGGTGAAAAAAGTGGGTGAGGAGCTGGACGCAGGGACGACCGAGGACATCGAGTGGCTACGACAATATGACAGTACAAGAACTCAAGTGCCCAAATAACAGAAAACCAAATGAAGCAGTTGGAAACACTAAACACAAGATCAAGAAGACATTCAAACCGTAGGCGACATCTCTCTGGGCCACCACTGTTGGAAACTCAAATTGGGAGATAAGAGGCAAATTTTCCGCCGAGGTCTGCCTGAACTCTAAGTGTTTGCGAGCGGCCCGTTGTTGAAAGTCGTGGCCTACTTCTGCGTCCACGGCGTCCTAAATGATGAGCGTCTGCGCGAGGAACCTGAGAAACCCCGGAAAACGCTTCCAACACTTCCCCCAGTCGTCGCCGTCCAGTGACATACTGGCTTCATGGACTTTATTTCCCTTTTTTTTTTTTTGGTTGCATTCACAGCAGAACGAGGAACGTTAAGATGATGTAACAGTCTGCAGCTCGAGCTCACACGTCGCCTCAAAATCCTCCACCGAATTATAAATTAAATAAATCCCCCAGTTTTCTGCCAGTTAATTTATCTGTTCTTTGTTCTGGTTATTAAAGCTCGATGTAAGTTTGTATAACCCACTCTATTGATGTTTACACGTTTGTTTGTTGGGTTTTTCAGTAATGGCGGGTTTGCAAATGCACATTGAACCAACCTCAACCAAGCCTGCATTATCTGGAGCGTTCAATGTGTTTCTATGTTATTTGGACCAGTTGCTGTGGAACTGTGTCACACACACACACACACACAGTTCCTGAGCTGAAGCAGAAGCTTAAATGGATCCTGGGAAAGCAGATTTAGGAACTACAGTCAGCTGCAGGCGATGTGGTTTCTTCACCACAAAGAGGAGCTAACTGCCTCGTCTAAAAACTCTGAAGAAGTTCCTCCCGTTTCTCTGCTTCAAACTTAAAAAGCAAACCATGTTTATGGGAAACAGTCCACACTTATAAAGCCACTTTTTAACCTCATCCAGGTTCTGCAAAGGGCTTACAGCGTTTGTCATTCACACAAACACACTCATTCAGTGCTTTCCGTTAAATATTTTACATTGTACTTATATACAACTCTATTTATTTTACCAGAACTTAATATTCAGACCATTACTTATCTCTATGGAGCATGTGATACGATTATATTTGGAAACAGTACGTGCTACTGAAAAAGAAATAGGGCACTGTTAACACTAAACGAGTGGTTTAGATTTTAGAACAGTCCAAAAAGCAAACCTGGTTGTTTATTTCCTAACTAACCACAATCGCTCTCCCTCTCCTCATGTATCGTTTCTGGCACACAACAAGATGGAGGAAAGTCCAAGCTCCTGGCGTAAAAACAAAAAACCTGAATTCTGCCCAAAACACTAACTTTGCCAGGCCTCCGCGTTCGAATCAGCCAACTCCAGTAGTTTCCTAAATCCTGACGGCCTGTTTGAGCTCCGCTGCAGAAAACAAACCCACTTGTGATCACCGCCTCTTACCTTTGGACTGCTGCACACAAAACGCACAAAGAGTCGATCCTGGAAGGAAAACCAGGCCTCAAACTTCGGCTCATCCAGACTAACGTTGGCAGATCTTTGGCCTATGTTCAGTTCCAAAAAATGATGTAAAGTTCCTCTAAAACTACTTTTGGTTTCCACTAAATATTAATTGAAATTAGTCATTTATTGCCTTTGGACAATGATACTTTAATGTCTTTTTTTTGGTTTTATACAGTTATATAGATTTTTATATATTTCTAAAGTACAGAAAAGACATCGGATGGTCACTAACACCCACATGTTGTCTGTTTTACAGTGCGTCAGATGGTGGAGTGTCCTTATGAAACCCGCTCGGACAGTTTCTATTTCGTCGACAGCAGACTGGTCATGCACAACAAAGCAGACTACGCCTATAACGGAGGACAGTGACGAACGCATCACCTCGTACTGACCGACGGACACGCCTGAACGTTCGGCTCAAACCCTCACACAGGGACCCGACAGCTGCACGTGTGGTTGAGCTGCCTCTTGGGTTTGTAAAAAAAAAATAAAAATAATAATAATAATTTCACTGGATGTGTTTTATACAGCTGAAGGTTAGCGTTAGTTTCTGCTCTGACACAAGCAGGAAGCTCAGCATTGGCTAATTTATCTACTTTTAGGAATTAACACATCTCATCTCTACCTAATGTGTCGGAAGCAGGTCAGACGGCTCTCGGATGGATGTTTTGTCTCTCTTTAGGTGCCATACACACACACACATATGAACACACACACTCAATCCCCGAGTGACACACAGTTTTTATGCTAGGGTTGTCAGAGGCAGCTGTTCTCAGAGCCGCCGCCTCCACAATCCGCTCCAGACAACATCGGGAGGAAAAAAAAAAAAAGAAGAGGAACCATTGACAAACAAAACAAAACAAAACAAAACCCCTCGTGTCAAACACACATGGTCACTCCAATCCTCCCTGCTCCCACCCTCGTACTGTGACAGGCTGGACTTTTTAATTCACATTCACGTCAGAAAAACACATCACTTCATTATAATGCGAGTTTTTGTAGCCATCTTTAAAAAAAAAAGGGTTCAAGTAGGAAATTCCTTCTATAAAGAGTGGCAGATATCTTGTTGTATGTGAGGATATGGATAACAAAAAAAAAATCTGTTTATTTAAGATTAATTTAAACAAAAAACAAGGAGGGGTTTTAGTTACCATCCGATTGTGTTTTTATCAGGTCTAACATCAAACAGTATCAGAAGTTGGCATAAATCTGAAATAGCTTTTTGTTTTTAGCCTGATAATGTGCTTCTTCTGAGGCTCTGTTTTACCTTAGTTTTTAAGTTCAAACGTGATGTTTGTAAAATATATATATATATATATATATATATATATATATATATATATATATATATATATATATATATATATAGTTATATAAATAGTTTGTAAAAAGTCAATAAATGTACATTTTCAGATACCAGATATGCAATGATTGTGTTATTTGTGTGGATCTGCAACATATTTATGCTTTCACCTCACCTCTGTGTCACAGCTTCATCTTCACTCCTCACATCTTTAAACACTGATAATTACTAGAGCAAAAACTTGATATTTAAAAAAACAAAAAAAAACAACACATGGTTTAGGCTCTTGGATTGTTTTTATTCCATTTTTTAGATTTATTCAGTGGTTCAGATGTTTTGTTTGTCTGTTTGTTTGTTTGTGGGGTTTTAAACAGATGCTCGGGTTTAAATGGGTCAGATGGAGTTGAGACAACAAGTTCTAAAAGTGGCCACCAGGTGGAGCTATTTTAAAACAAAGTTCCAGCTTTGTTCAGTGCATGTAAAAAAAGGAGGAAAACTTCATCTAATTATTATTATTATTATTATTATTATTATTATTATTATTATTATTATTATTATTATTATTATTATTATGTGAAATGTTTTGAATAATTTGCCTAAATTTGAACTTCATGCTTTGGTTATCGCTGCCTGTGTTTCACTGCAGATTCAAGAAATTATTAAAATCCTTTTTATTTCTGATGATTACTTCGTCTTCAGGCCTCACGGTCCATTTTCCCATCGTCCATTTTTGGATTCTTGTTCGTTCCTTCCCGTTGCCATTTCTTTCTTTATCTCCTCTCTTCATGTTTGGATCTCCCTCTCTCTTCTAGCTTTGATGTCCAAAATCTCCCAGTCTCCCCTCTCGCCCCTCTGTTTTCCTGCTTCTCTCCACACCTCTGCAGCGCCTCCTCTCTGTGTTTTTTTTCCCTTCTCTCTGCCTCGTTCTTTGCTGCTCTCCCCTCCCCTCCCCTCCCTCTCACCTGGTAACCAGACCTCTGGAGAGGAGTGTTGAGTTTCCACTTTCCCAGAGAAGAGGACAATCTGAGCCACACAAAGACCCACAATGGACCCCCTCTGCTCTCACTCCTCCCTTCGCGCCATCACCGCACAGCTGCGCACAAACACACACACACACACACCCTCTGCTTTTTTTATTTGCTTTTTCTTCCTCATTTGAATTCTTTCATGGTTCCTGTGATGCGTTCCCCTCATCTGTTCTTTATCTAAATCCTTACTGCTTCACTTCACCTTGTTGTTCTTGCGGGCGCTGGGCCAGCTCTCACCCTTGACTTGGCTGATTCACCTTGTAATATTTAATCAGATGGGAGCTTTGAGATAAACGACAATTGCCGACGACCCACTGGGACGTCCCAACGTTTCCGAATACGACTGTGACTTTGTTGTTGCAGCTGCGGCCGTGAAGTTGTACAAACAGGAAGTGGTCAAAGTTTTCAATTTTACATCAGAAAGAACAGATTTTTTTTTTTTTCCTGATTTTCACTGACACTGATGCATTATTATGCTACAAAGTGATAGAGCAGAGCTTTGAAAATAAGCCCTGTTTCAGTTTAAAGCGGCTCTTCTCTGTTTACTTTCAGCGAAGGAAGACTCTTCTTCGGACTTTGTGCAAAGGTCGTCGTCGGACTTTCTGCCGCAGCTCAGACACTGAGCAGGACGTTAGGTGTCAATCTTTAGACAGCTTCCAGGAAACGACGCTTAGACCAGGTTCGACCTTTGACCTGCGGCATTAAACTACAGCGAAAGAGGACAACCTGAGAAGATGAGGCTCAAATAAATTTCTTTGGCTCAGACGGCAGGTTCGGACCGGAGAAGCGCGTTTACCCGCAGCACCGCCGCAGTAAAATGCGTCGCTGCAACAGTGAAGCACGGCGGTGGGAGTGTGGTGATATGTGGCTGCATGAACGCAAGGCTGTTCAAAAGATTTTCTTACTTAAAAAAATTTTTTTTTTAGATGTAACTGTGAACGTGGATATAACAAAATGATGACGCTCAGTCTGCGGGAACATTTGCAAATGAGTGATTTTCCAGCACAAAACTGACTTGAAACACAAACAAAAAATGACCATTGTAATCTGACAGTTCCTTAACTTGAATTATATGAAAGAGATTTCCGTATAACTTAAAGGGCAAGTAGCATAAAGCACCCTTTTTTTGTAAAAAAAAGTTGTTTTTGAATAGTAATAACAATAATAACCCTTAATGAACAAGGAAAAAAACCCATAAAAAACACTGAAAGTTTTTTTTTTTACAACTTGTTCGTTCAAATATCTAATGGTACAAGTGGGGATTTTTGGAGTCGTAGTATTTTACCTGCCTATTTTAGTTTCTATATATTCCTCTCAGTTTGTTATGAACAACCTGGAGGTGCTACAAGCGTCTGAAACTTTTAAAATGTTGGGACTGAAATTGTCAGTCGCTGATTAGACCACGGAGAAGAGCGAAATTTAACTCTTAACTCATAAATCAACAACCACAGCTTTCCTTCAGGAGGGTCAGACCTGAGTGCTGCAGCGCACTTGTAAAACAGCTGGACAGTTTCAAACCGTGTGTGTGACTATATTCTCGGTCTATTCAGTTTTACCCATTACAATTAGCTTGTGCGCAAGTAGCCATTTTCACTGCAAGAAATACACACTTTCCAGGAATGATTTACATGTTCTCAGGCATTCGTGGAATATCTTTCAGCTGTTACACACACACACACACACACACACACACACACCCCATACATTGGAAACAACAGGAAAGGTGGGATAAATCAAACTCACTCAACCCTTCTAACACACACACACACACACATTTAGACATGCAGACACACACATCTTAGTAGCTGTGTTCCCCATATTTTCAGTTCCATGAATCACACCGCGGTGAGATTAAGTGTGAGAGGTAGAACCTTTTTGAGCTTCACCTAAAACACACACCTTTATCTGTCTCTCTCGCATACACACACACACACACACACACGAGGGGGGTGCAGTAGTGTCCTATAAATAGAAGGTAGGAATGGTGATGATAGGTCCCGTGAAAAGAAACGGAGGGGGGAGTGGAAAAAGGATTAAAAGTGATACAGGGACTCCTCGTGTGTGTGTGTGTGCGTGCGTGTGTGTGCGTGCGTGTGTGTGTGCATGTGTGTGTGTAGGATGGATGGGGTTTTTATTGCAGGTGGTGGTGAGGGGGGATTACAAGAAATCTATCCAGCCTTTTTCCAAAGTACCTCAAAGACACACACACACACCGTCTGTTTCTCGACACACACATCCTCTTCGTTGCTTCCTTTTTTTTTCCTGATTACATTGCTTTTTGTGTTCCTAACTTTCGCACCGTTACGGCGCCCTGGTGTGAGATCCATCACGTTTAAAAACTTCATCACCCGCTAAGAAACGATGAGTCACCCGCTGCACAGTCTTCCTCTTTAGGTCACCACGACGGAGGGCTCGGTGATGTTCGTGACTCCATCCGTGTGTGTCATTCTGTGCTTCCCAACAACGGCTGTGTGACTTCATCTCTCGCCTGAGAGGGGTCGGGGCAGCTCCAGTGGATGATGCGTGGACTGTAAATATGGGTGAACATCAGTTTTGATATGACAAAAAAATAAAGTCCAGTTCTAATCCTGACTACCATTTTTCAAACCCGTTAGAAGTTTAAAAATGAGGTTGTGAAGGCACTCATTGCAAACTGTAAAATAAAAACATACCAAAGGTTCTCCTGAACTACGTCAAATGCTGCAGAGTTTACTCTGGTAGTTTTCCAGATACGGTGATTTGTAATTCTGAAATGCAGGTACGCACTTAATGTAAACAAAGCACATTCATCTACATACTTTTCTCATTAAATCTGCGCATGCATCAAACTGATCGGATTTCTCAATCCCAAACTGTATTGATGTTGCCATTGTTGGCCTATTTTTAGTCACAAACACGTGCTCGCAGTAGTTGGCATCTGTCCACATATTTTACTTGGATTTTTATTATTATTATTATTGGTCTTTATGGCATTGCACCATTGCATGAGTACTTTTATGTTTTTCTTATTATTTAGTCCCTCGTTTTGGACTGAATAGTTGCTGAGCAATATTTTCGATCTTCTGAAGCGGGGGATCTGTGAAAAGGTTATGAACAATTAATATCTTACCTGCTGTAGATAGCTCAGTTTTGAGAAACAGAGTTTAAATACAGACTTGGCGATGTCGTCTAAAACAGGTTTGCGTAAACTGTTTGGAAACTTTTCGAGACTGGAGTTGTTTTAAGAGAGCAGCCTTTCACCGTTATCATGGCTAAGCTCCGACTAGCCATTAGCTTGTCAGTCTGGTTAAAACGACCGCATTTCTCTGCAAACTGACATCGTTCAAAGATCAGGAAAGATGTTATTTGTCCACAAACGTTCCACAGAACCTCCGCTTCAGAAGGTCTGAACTATCGCTTAAGTAAGACGCCAAGCAAAGCTTTGCAGATGTGACAAGCGATACGAGATAATTAGTTTTCTCCAAGTTATTAATGCACTCAAAGCCACGGTGATGGATAGGCAGTCCTTTAACAAACTCTGATTCCCATACCAATTTCCATGGCAGCAAGTGCAGTATTGACAATCTGTCTTTAAGTGTTAGGTCTCTGCTGATTTGTACCCAGAAGGCTTTGTGTGGCTTGTGGTTAGAGTGTGTGTGTGTGTGTTGTTCATGCGTCCGTCCGCCCAGCCGTCTGTCTGTGTGGTATTACAGCACAGATTTCCGCTGCTGCTGCTGCTGCTGCTGCTGCTGCTGCTGCTGCTGCTGCTGCTGCTGCTTACCCCCATGTGGCCGTCAGACAGAAATAGTCCTGTGTCATTAAGGTAGATAGGCAGTGGTGTGTTTGCACTCACAGGAAGCCCACAGCTACCTCTGGAAGCCCCTCAGAGCCTCCCAGCACCATCCGTTCAGTTTGTTCAGCGTGGGTACGATTAATAAAAGGTTAACGCAGACTCCAGTCAACTGTGGCATGTAAATCTCCCCTTCAAATCTCTTCCTTCCTCTCGCCCTCCTCTCCTCCCTTTGTCTCCCTGCCTTTCGCCACCCCCCCCCCGCAGGGATGCAGGGATTGCGTTTGCAGAACGGAGGTGGGGCTCTCTGGCACGCTCACACAGGTGTGCTGGTTTCCTCCCTCCTCCTGTCTCACGTAATGATTTCTTTAGCTCGCCACCTGCCAGGTGAAAAAAGAGACACCCACAGAAAACGAGGAGCTTTAAAATGGCCTCCCGCTTCCGCTTTGAGAGGGTTTTTTTTTTCTTTCTCTTGTTCAAACATTCCATTTTTATCCTTTTGCTTTATCCAGCGACTAAGAAAGGACTTGTTGCCTGTTTGCATTGTGCATCACATTCAAATGACGGCTCCAGGCCCTGAAAGCTGCAGCTGAGACGCGCACTCCTTTTCAGGCGAGCAGAGGCTAGCTTTTGAACTCCTCTTCTGCGGCGTCTCTTTTTTTTTTTCTTTTACCAACCGCCTGAAGGGTGTTGGAGAGCAAGTCCCAGGCCCCTGAGAGGTCAGAGGTCACTCACGGACAAAGCCGTCCCACTCTGGGTCAGCTCTGGTCAGGGAAACAAAAGCAGCGGAGACCAGGATTAGACAAACAACCGAGGTGGCAGAGTGACAACAAGACAGAGGGATTGAGACGGGACGGGGCAAAGGAGGGCAACGAGTGCACTGAAACGCTGACACACCCATTCACACACACAGAATTGTGTAAATTTTGCTTCTGTGCAAACTTTGCCAAATTTTTTAAAATCAGCCAAAACTGTTGCTTAAGCCCATGATAGGAGTTATCCAAAGTTTCTCAAGCTGGGGAGGAAAAAAAAAAACCAAAAACAAATTAAAAAAAAATCTGTTTGTCATTGTTTTTCTGTAACGTTCAAATAATAATCACACAAAAATCGGACTCATCTTGGTATCATAAGCCTGCGCAAAAGAATCCTGCTCGAATCTGTCTTTTCACGGTGCCCTAACTTGTCCCCCCCCGTCCGTGCTGCTGTCTTTCTCCTCTCTTTTTTATCCAGTGCCATTGATCATGCATGCAGAAATTTAGCACGCCCAGCCGCGGCTCCAGCCGGGATAGGTTAGCAAGTGCAAGGCCCTGTCCTACATACTGTTCTCTCGCTATGGTCCACCACCCAACAGTCACACCCTCCCCCTGATCTGCCTCTCCTCACTCACTCACACACACAAACAGCCCGGGGTCCTTCGCAGAAGCGGCACACGCACGGATCATCATGTGGTGCTGGGAATGTTTACTCATCACAGCTAAAAACTTTAAGCCAGGTGCCAAAAGAATATGATTTTTTGGGAACAGAATACAACAGAGGAGATGCTTTCTGTCCCCACCGAGCTCGAAAAACAACAGGAAATGCGTAATAATAAATAAGCTTGCTGAGATTTATTGCATCTGGCATCAGAAGGTCCCCCCTAATCGCTCTGAACAGAGCTAGAGGTTTTAGTTTTCCTCTGTCAGGGTTTAAACAGCGGTGAACTCACATCTGTTCAGGTGGGGTTCTGTGGAAAGGCTACAAACACTTAATATCTCACCTGTTGTGGATAGCGCTTTGAATCGCCTCAGTTTGGAGAAATAGTTTGAATCTGACTGGACTGATGAGCTAACAGCTAGTCCAAACGGGACCAAGGCCGAAGCAGTTCACAGTGGTTCAAGTGAATGTTATTTTGTAAACTACATTACATTGACTTCAGTTGGATATTACATGGAATTCCATGGTTCGTTGCAAATGCAAAGGCATTGGTAGCAGCCAGCTGTAGCACTTGATCATGTTTTTTTTCCTCTTGGAATAATAATGCTAACCATTTCGTGCATAGTGGTCCCTGCAGTGGACAGCTATTTATTGTGTATGTTTGGGTTTTTGTGTTAAAACTGCGCAAAGTCCACTAAAGCGGAGCCTAGTGCATTGTGCAATACACTGCCATCTACTGGCCATCCACCGCAAGTGCAACAAAATCCAATATGAATTTGGGGAAAAAAAGAAGGAAAAATTTATTTTCTACCATTTTTCTTATTCTCTAAGAAATAAAAACACTTTGGGAAAACAATCCTGGCTGAAGTTATAATTCATGCACAAAAGGGCTAAATTGACGATGCCGTAAAAGTTTCTAAAACAGCTTTAGCACGAATCGCCTGGAAGCTGTTCAGATTGGAGCTGCTTTAGGACAGCAGCGATCCTCTTTGCCTCAGTGGCTCCGACTAGCCATTAGCTCATTGATCTGGTCAGAGTTAAACTGAGTTTGCACAAAGAGCTATCTGTAACAGGTGAGATATTATTTGTTCAGGCCCTTTCCACAGAACCCAACCTTAACCCTCCTGAAACTCCTGTAACTTCGTGTCAAATCGACCCGAAGGCCAGGGAGGGTTAAAAGACTCCAAAAGATCTGAACTGTTCCTTTAAAGTGCTGTATTCATTCGTCACAGCGGCCCTAAAATCCGCGATAAAACTTCTCAGCTGACCAGGCTTTTGCTCAGACAAGGAGTACGGGCTGCTAATCTGCCGCTTATGTTTTTTTTTTTTTTTTTTTTTATCACGTGGGCCGAGGGAGAGGCTCGGTGTGATCGGGTTTAAACGGGGACTAAAGTGGGATTAAATCTGGGTAAAAAGATACGCCGAGACAGTCACAGGTGCTCTGACTGGGGAGAAACAGGTGAGCTCGGGCCCACCGGAGGGCGAGGGGAACTGATGTCAGAACATGACGCCCGACATGGCTTCACGTCACGTCAGATCACAGGAAGCATCACCGGCACATTACGCTCACGTACAATCACGTAATGTAACACTGTGACTCAGATCGCACCATAATCTGATGAAACATGAGGTAATGTTGTCATCGCACAAACACACACGCACGCACACACATCCTGCCCTGAGTGTTTCCTTCAACAAACTGTGGGCATTTGGGATTAATCTTCTTACTTGTTTAATGTCTTATTGTGGTTATTTTGCATTGTGTTCTGTTTCATATTGTTAATTTTAACACCTGTTTGTGTTTGAAGACATTTTGGTCGTCTGGTGAAGTTGATCTGGTTTTGTGTTTCTCTGATTAGGAGGGATGAAAACATCTTTTACTAAGTAAATTTTGATGCAGAAAACATTTAACACACCTCACCGATCAGTTTCTCCATCTCTCGCCGTCTTATGTGACCTGCAGGGAGCATCTGTGCGTTTATCTTAAATATTTTCTTCACAGCTGTGCATAAAGCAGTTTTCACCTTCGAGCTACCAAAACTTTCAAACATACCCTTGTGATTTTAAACGTTTGCTTAAAATGGTCTTTGCGGCAATCAAAAAGTTAAGCATATTGATTATTTTTGCATCTCACATCTGCACTGTAAAAAGGTTGCCTGGCAAATTAACAGCAATATAATATCTGCAGGGTTGCCAGCTTTTTTTGTATTGTTTTTGTTTTTATTGTTATTTTTTAAATCGATTTGACAGTGTGATACTGTAGTAAAAGAATTCAGTAAATTACAGTAATTTTTTCAGGTTATGAACAGTAAATATCTTCCTGTTGTAGTTTACCGAGCTAAAGGCTAACCCGAACAGAGCTGAGATCAAAGTGGACTGCTGCCATCTTAAAACTTTCATACGCATCCATGCAAAAGTTACTTCATGACCCTTTACATCCCCGTCAGTTTCGCCTTACCTGGTTGTTCTGGCAGAAATATGAGGGTATTCCTACCGAGAGTGCATCAGACTGCTACAGCTAGCTGCTAATTGCACTCGTAAAAACCAGCTGAATTTTGGGTAAATGACTGTAACCTGAATATGGCAGCAGTGTAAAAGTTTACAAACAGTGTTTGCCGGAGACTGGAGTTGGTTTTAGGATGGCAACAACCCACTGCGGTCTTTAACCTCGTCAGTCAAGTGAGAATTAAAACTCGGTTCCTTTAAACAGGACTGGTTCAAAGAGCTATCTACAGCAGGTAAGATGTTAGCCGTGCCCGACCTTTTCCAACAGAACCCCACTTCAAAAGGTCTGAAATGCAGCTTTAAAGTCAGGCCTCCAGAAAGCAAAAAACAAAAGAAAACGAATGCAAATTTAGAGGCACACGCACCAAAAAAATAAAGAATAAAGAAAACAAAACGGTGTCACTTTTTAGCATTTTGCGCCTTTGTTTGGGATTTTTGTACTTTGAGTGATTTTACTTCTCTTTTTGTGTTAATGTGTCTCTTTTGTTTTATTTATGGTGAGGGAGCAGGGGGCTCCGAGCCTTTGCCTTCAGGCTGTAATCTGCTCCTGCACCTGATGCTCAACCTTGCACCACAGGAAGACAATTTTCCATTAAGTCACCCCCCCTCCCCCCATGTAGCCTAAAACTTATTAATAATTGTAGGAAGTACTAATGAGTGACAGAGCACGGGTGAATGATTAAAAAAAACAAAACAAAAAACTGCATCTCGTCCTCATGTTTGTGACGTAACTGATCCCGAGTGATTTCATTTATGGCCACTTAATGTCAGTTAAAGGCCGAGCATTTCTTGAAGGAGTGCATATCACCCGCCACCTTTCATGCTAGAATTTAAAAAAATGACAGAGCTGTTTTAGTCAAACCTTTAAAAGAAATTATATAACATTACGAGTTATCGCGAGGTGTCGAGAAATCTGTTTGTGCTCAGAGTGCATGTCGAGGATGACTCTCAGCTACAACCACACCGAGTTTCAGCTGGATATCTGTAACTCTGGCTGGGTTGCAGCCGGCTGAGGTCAGTCAGCTGTGGCGGCCATCTTGAATTGGACTTGACTCCAGCAGGTTGATGGTTGCAGAGGTACGCCCAGCGATTGCTTTAATTGAGAGTGCGCCAGGGCTTCGGGAGATATTTTGCTAACACAATGCATTGAGCTCAGAGTATGTACTGGCGGACGACTTTCAGCTACTACCAAAGTTTCATCTGAATATCTGTGACACTGACTGAGTTACAGCCGTCTTTGTGGTGGCTAAGGTCAACTGTGGCGGCCATCTTGAATTCGGCTGGCTGAAATAGTCGTTTTCTGGGCTTCCAGGTTGCAAAAAAAACCAACAAAAAACCCCCCAACAAACAACAGAAACATTATCGCCCGCCTTTTGAAAAAAAAAAGGTCAGTTGACGTCACGTGCTCTGCTGACCGTGTTGTCGCGAGGAGGCAGTGGCGGGGAAACACCACACAGAAGAGCGCCACTGGCGGGAGGGAGGGGAG
>NC_051433.1:19318650-19323119 GCF_001649575.2 Kryptolebias marmoratus
GGCTCGCGCGCGCCTCTCTCTCGGCCCGGTTTGAGTTCACCTTGGACTTTAGTTGAGTTCAGTTGCGGGAGTGAAGCCGCGCCGAGACAAAAGACAAGCAGCACGCTGCGTGTGTGCGACTCGGTGTGTGTGTGTGTGTGTGTGTGGGATGGATCCACTCACACCGGAGGAAACACACACACACACACACACAGACGCACCGCTGCTTTCCGTCTCTCCCCGCTCCTCCTCCTTTCTTGTTTGTTTATTTGTTTTCCTCCACAAGGCCACATTGTAACTTCTCCATCATGTAGAAAACCGTATCCCCTTTTTAAATTTGTATTTATCGTTTTTGTTTTAGTGTAATTTTATCCCCCCCCCCTCCTGCTCCTCTTCCTCCTCTTCCTCCTCCAGGGGATTATAACGGCCCGGCTGGCCGATGGGTGACTTCGCAACATGGCCGATGCTTTCTTCTTTACTTTATTGATGCTCTCACACACACATGACGCGCGGCTCCTCCGAGGTTTCCTCTTGGATGTGCTGCCTTTTTTTTGTTGTTGTTGTTGCTCATGTCTGACGTGATTCTCACGGCTTGTGTTTCCTCTCCTTCAGCAAAATGTTCATCGGGGGTCTGAGCTGGCAGACGACACAAGGTGAGCCGTCCTCTTTCCCTGCGCCTCTCACCTGAAAGTTGGAGCAGAAACGCCGTAAATAGTGAAATGAAAGGCTCCCATTCAGGAGTGAGGGGGTTTTGTGTGTGCGCAGGAGATTAACCCTGGCGCGCGCACAGACACACACACTTGTCTTGCGCTCTTTACGCTGTTAATAACAGCAGAGGGCACCTCTAGTGAATGAGCTAATCGATTATTCAGCATTAAAGCAGAAGTTTTTAGTGTTCTTGTTGTGTGTGTGTGTGTCTGTGTGAGTGAGCTGCCATGCTGGATGGTCAGATGGGACACAAACAACGTGGTCCCCCCTCCTCCTCCTCCTCCCTCATTGTTTCGCTCTCGGGGGCCTGTCTGTCTGTGGCGCGGCTCTGACCCCTCGCTGTCCTCCTTTTTTTAAAATTTGTTTTTGTTTTCAGAGGGACTGCGGGAGTACTTCGGCAAATTCGGCGAGGTGAAGGAGTGCATGGTGATGCGGGATCCCGTTACCAAGCGGTCGAGGTAAGAGGAAGCGGAGGGGGGTGGTGTGTGGGTGGGAGAGGGAGGCGTGTGCGCCCCAGCCAGCCGTCCGTCCTGCCTCTGGATGCCTCGCGCTGCTCCTCGTGCAGGAAGCCGCCGCCGCTGAGAGTTTCTGTGTCTCCCTGCAGGGGCTTCGGGTTCGTCACATACGCGGATCAGGCCGGCGTGGAGAAGGTTCTGGCGCAGAACAGACACGAGCTGGACTCCAAAACGGTGACTTTACTTTATTTATTTTATTTTTTTCTCCTCACTCTTTCTGCCGCTTGGTGCGTTTTTCTGCCTCCCCGCTTGTAAAGTTTAGGAGTGCGTTTTGGAGCAGCTACCCTCCTCCTCCTCTTCCTCCTGTCTGCTCACTCCCCCACCCCTCTCTCCAAATCCCGGTTCAGGGCGCCAACATGAAAGCGTTCTTTCTTGGGCTTCATTGCCATGGTTACCTGGGGGACCTGAATGGGGGTAAGAGCCCCTGCAAAATAATAATAATAAAAAAAAGTAAAACCCTCACAGGTTAAAGCCAGAAGAGAGAGCTCACATTTTCTTCTTCTTTCACTGAAATGTAACAGCGTCCATCTTTTAATGAACAAAAAGTGGGAGTTGTTTTTGGTTAGGAAACAGCTTCCCAACTGATGCGGAGGTCAGAATCAGGCTCGTTTGGGTTGAAAGTTTAATTATTGGTGTAATGAACGTGTTTAAGCAACTCCTCTAACCAGGACTTCATTTGATTCCCCTCCTCCCCCCACAACTGGAATATAAAAAGTCAAACGTGATGGCGTTTTGGTTGGCGTCTTGGTCAGACCGCACGATGAAAGCGATCACACACTCTTGTGTAGCGCTCAGACTGTGTGCTGCGGATGACCCTCGGCTACTACCGTGTCTCGTTTTACCTCAGTGTCTGCGAAACCGACTGGGCTCGAGTCATTTGGTGTGTTGGCTAATGTTAAACAGCTGTGGCGGCCAGCTTGAGCGAAGTTGGCTCCAAAAGTTAATCAGTTGTAGCTGTACGTCCAGCGATTACTTTCTGGGAGTTTCGTTAAAATCTGTCCAGGGGGTCGTGAGATATTTCGCTAACAGATAATCAGGGTTGGCTCCAGCGGTTGATGCTAAAGTTTTAAGTAAAGATCGAACGCAGGGAGTAGCTCTTGGAGTATGTGTTGTGACTGACTCTCAGCTGCTAACACACCAAATTTTATCAGAATATCTGGAAAAAGTGACTAAAATACATCCATTCTTTTGATTTCTAAGGTCAGTTGACTGTGGCAGCCATCTTGAATTGGGTAGGCTCCTAAAGGTAATCAGCTGGAGAAGTACATCCAGTGGTTACCTTCTAATAGTTTCATTAAAATCTGTCCAGGGGTTCAAGAGATATCTTGGTAACAGACAGACATTATCGCCCGCCATCGCCTTTCAGCAGCGGCTGATAATGATGTGTGAATCCCAGCAGTTTGTTTGATTTGAATGTCTGTGCAGGTGTGAACGCTGCTGTCTTGGTCATGTAGATGGGTTTAGTTGTAGGAACAGGCACAGGGTGTGTCTTCGTCAGCTTGTGGCACACACACACACGCACACAATAGGATCATTTGAGAGTGAAAATTGGTGGCACAGAAAGGCACCAGCAGAGCCCAGGGGTGGAGAAAGGTAGAGTTGGTTAGTTGTCGAAGCAAGTCCGTTGCCGGGGGTGACGCCACAGCCTCTGGAGACGTGGCTGTAACTGCACGGCCCCGCTGGGATTCACGTCTCCATAACAACTTCTCCGGGCTAGTTCGCGTTCAACCTAAAGGCTCCGGGCCCGGCAGAACGCCGACAGGGACGGCGTCGAGTCGTTGTTGGACTTTTTGCACGCTGTTTCTGGGCAGTTGAAACGCACGAAACGAGCTGCTGTTTAGTCCAAAGCGCCTGTTGCTGGGTCTGCTTCAAAGTAGCTTCTGAGCGACTGCAAAGTGTTACTTTGTGAGTCATATTAGCTCTTAAAACTAGGTGCTGCTGGAGCATCTGAAAGTCAGACCTTGTGTGTGTGTGTGAACACTGGTTTGGAGGCTCAGCTTGGCAGTCCACTGATGGGGTTAGGCGTTGCCCTGTTATAAACCAAAATCCAGCAGAAGGCTAAATAATAATAATGCTAACAGCTCTGGGTGTTGTTGCAGCATTAACTGGGGCTCCATTTGTCTAAACATGGTTGCCGTTTTGTTGCTCAGTTTTGGAAATAAAAGTAGATCTTTCTTTTTTTTTGGTCTAAATTAATTATTCTGTTTGTTTGTCCATTTTTATTATTTTCTACACACTGTGTTTGACACAGCTGGACTCTTCATCAGATCCTTAAAGGCATCACTCCTTGCTTTCGTATTTTTGCCCCCTTTCCAAGCCTTTGGTTTACGTGAGAAGCAGGTGCAGGCCGTGCAGTGTGTGAGAGCGGTGTAATGGGGCAACAGGAGCAGGGTGAGGACACACGGGGCGAGAAGTAAAACTTCATTAACTGGTGCAAGGTCCGTACCACCGGTTACAAGCGGAATTAAACATTTACAGCGCTGTTGCGTCCCGCATTATTTAAAAATCCACAAAAAAAAGATAAATATCAGTTCTAAAGCCCCGTCTGCACCTGTGCTGTAGCGTTTCAGAGTATGACTAAACGTGAGGTTTGCCTATTGTTTCCAGAGAGAGCTCCGTTGAGGTTGCTGTTTTGTTTGGAGGTTAGATTTCCTGTCGGGGCCAAAGTGTTGCCTCAGGGTGTGCTGTTGCGTTTCTGTGGACAGAGAAAGAAGGGCACAACTGGTTCGGCGTTTTGTTTTCTCTGTGTGAAGCGCTTCACTGGGACCGGTTACAGGAAGAAGAAAGATGGCAAGGGAAGAGATTCGCAGTAAAAAAACAAAAAACATCCACACGTCTTGCATTTTTAAAGGATAGATAGTCATTTTCTTCCTAATAAAGTACACAAAATGGTTTTCAGTGCAGTAATTCAGCATTTTTTGTTTATTTAGAAGGTATTGTTCCAACATAATACCTAAAGTGAATAATGTTGACCTTCCATTGTTTACAAGGACAATATAATTTAAATAGAAACTGCTCAAATGTATGAAAAACGATTGGATTTGTTAGGTTGGCGTATGTGATTTTTGTATTATACATACAGTAAAATAGAATACATGTGTCATAATAGCGGATAATTGCTGTTTTTGGCACCAAAACACTGTAGTTATTGATGCTAATACAGCTGCTTTCTTTCTGCACAAACTACTGGCTCCACACCTGACTGTGGCTCTTGGTTCCTGACTGGAAGATTAGCTGTTAATGCTGACATGGGCAAAACTGAAGGGG
>NC_051433.1:19323176-19333098 GCF_001649575.2 Kryptolebias marmoratus
AGCATACGAAGGGGGGGGGAGGGGGGGCTGCTCCTGTGCTGTAATTAGTATGGATCTGAAAAGCAACTAATCGGATTGGAGGAAACAAACTGGATCGGGCTGCAGAGCCGTGGCTGGAGCTCGGACCCGCTCCTAACGCCGGGTCATTGGGTAGTCTCGACGTTGCTGCGTGTGCAAAACCTCCGCTCGGGTTGGACGTGCGCAGGTTTCCGGGGGGGGTTAGGGATAGGTCCGGGTCAGAGGTCCTCATTAGCGCGCTTCGTTAACTAATTACTGTGCCGTTGTTCATCTGTGCAGGTCGACCCTGCTGGCCCGAGCCCAAACCCAGTCTCTTCCCTCACTCTGTGTGGGCAGTATCGACACGCCAAGTCCCGCTTTTTTCTCTCCCTTTTTTTTTTTTTTTGTGTGTCTCTGCTTGTGTTTATAGCTTTTTGTTTAGCTTTTTGTGATTATGCTGCCATAATGGGGCAGCCTGTGGTGCCTTTTTATTAGTGAGGGTGTTTGCCATTTAGTCACAAAATGTCTTGGCAGGCTGATACGTGTCAGAGCCTTTAACATGTCTGCATTCGAGACTATTTTGGAGAGGCGCGTCACCGTTCGTACGAGTCCGTGTTGTTGCTGGTTTAATTACACGTATATGTCACCGTGTGCAAATGTGCTACATTCTGCGGATAGTCGCGTGTGCGTAGATGTATGTATGCCTGTGTGGAGTAGCACGGGAGCCCAGTTCCTCTGTGGGCCCATCTGTTTTGTACTCTTTGTCCTGTTAATTAATGAAATCAGAGGGGCTGCCTGCTGGGACGGCCCCACTGCTCTGCTCCGACTGGACAGGCCCACTTTCTCATGGGCTGTCTCTGTTTTCTAAATGAATCCCCTTCTCTTTTTTTTTCTCCCCCCCTGTGCTTTTTTCTCTGCTTAAAAAAAAAAAGATAGTTCAGATCTTTAGAGGTGGGGTCCTGTGGAAATGTTTGAGCAGTTATTATCTTACCCGTTGTGGATGGCTCCTTGAATCGCCTCAGTTTGGAGAAAGTGAATTTATTTCTGGCTGGACTGACGAGCTAACAGCTAGCCCGAGTGGAGCCGAGACCAAAATGGGTTGCTGCCTTCTTAAAGCAATTGTAAACACTGGCAGCAGCAGCTGGCTGTAGCACTTCCAGTGCAACCATGGGGGGTTGGGGCACTTCCTGCTGGAATATCACATTAGATTTGCTCCAATAACCCCCCAAAAACATGCAACACCGATGGCAGTGTAAAGGTTCATAAAATTGTTTTACGGTGGGGTTTCTGAGGAAGTCTCAAACGTTTTACATCAGCTCACGCAAAAAAAAAAAAAAAAAAGATCTGAACTATCCCTCTGCCTCCCACTCTGGTCTGAGTTGACTTGACTTTCTTTTTAATTTGAATTATTATGTTTGTTTTCCAGTTTGTAACTCTGGTGGACGCTCCGTGCCAAGCGAGGTGACTATTAGCCGTAGATTAGCGTAGTCCTGAGCAGCTAAACCACTAAAATCATAATTTAGGCTCTGCTGTCACTTTGCTGCGTAGATTGAGCGGAGATTGGATGTCATGAAGCAGGATGTTAGTCAGACCATTTCACAAACACTCGGTTGTAACTCTTCTCTGTCAGGCTCCGAACGACAACCCCCTCCTCCTCCTCCTCCTCCTCCTCCTCCTCTCTTCCTAGTATTTTTCTCGCTAGTAGTTACATTTTCACCACAGTCAACGTTCTTTTCAAATATCAAGCCTCTGAAGAGCTATTTCTGAGTGTTGGGAACAGTGACCTGGCTAAGTCATTTCACCTTTTGCTTTGTGGCCCTGTCTCTCTACCCCGAGGCTAATCTGCCACTCTGATAGATGCTTTAGCTCTCATTTAATATCGCCCCCTCTGAGAACAGCTAGATGTAGAAATTATAATATTTTATGTTTTTTTTCTCTCTCTCTCTCTCTCAAGTGGAATGATTTTTTTTAACAGCATGGCATGACTAGCCATAGTAGCACTACTACAGATTTTTCATTAACCTAGTTTAGTTGGTAACATCACTACTTAAGGGTGTTTTCTTAGAGTACTTCTAGTAGTACAACGTGTCAGCGATGCTGGTAGTATTTTAGTCGGATCAAAAGAACATGTCTGATCAGAACAGTAAGATGTGTTTTGCTTTGTTGAGGATTTAATTGACCAAATAATTAAACAAATAATACATTGAACATGTGCTGAGAGTCAGATGGTTCTCCAAGCACACAATTCACCGATCCAACACGGACCGATTTACCAAAAACTCATTTTTTAAATCACCACATGGCGCTAAATGTACAAGAAAGCCGTTAATGGCGTTTGCGCCTGTGTGTGTGTGTGTGGTATTCTCCGGAAATATTTACCGTTTACGTGACTGCAGTTTTGTGTCAAATGCGATTCGGTTTCCGGTCGTCGTCACTGTCAGCTCGTGGCTTGTCTCTGCCGACCACGCAGTCAGCTCCGGACCTCCAGTCACGTCGAACAATTTAAAGGCAGGTGGGCTGAGCGGAACCCCAGAGGCTGGACCAGCTCAGGACTTTCAGGTCAAACACGACCGGGAACCTGCTGCCAACTTAGCACTGGAATAAATGCATAATCATTACTGTCTTTTTGTATTTATTTGATCTTGCTGTGACTTTATTTTTGGTGTTCTTCGATTTTTAGCTTTTATTTTCCATTCAGTTTTTAATTTATAGATATATATATGGGTCCCGAGATTTGCACAAGTAAAACATGAGATGCATTTTTGGATCCCAGTAAATCAGCCCTAAATTGTTCAACTTGCCCCAATTAGTGCAGATCCCGTAAGAAACGCTGCATTGACAGTTTTTTTTTGTGTCAGCCCCTTCCTTGTTGCTCTCTTGTTGCCGTTAGTCGCTTCGTGCGTCCTTGTCACCTTTGTCTTTGTGCTCGGACCAGCTGGAGGTGACATGACTCCTCTCATCTTTGCGTCCCACTTCAAGGTGTGAAGTCCTTCCGTAATTCCTTCCAAGGGCGCCGCAGCTGCATCTTAGTTACACGGCGCTGCCGAGGCACCCAAAGGCCCCTCGTAGGACGTATTTTCCAGTTCATTTGTCACCAGGAGCAGGCAATTATCTCCGATGAGAAATGGAAGGATTCCTTCTTTTAAATCGAATGGCGTCCTCTTTAGTAATGTGCGTATTGTCCACATTATATGTAATTATGTTTGGCTTTTTGATAGGCTCTTCTCAGATGCCAATAGCCGTTCAATACGTCCTGTAGAGGCTGTGTGGGACCCAAGGGGCTTTGCTTCACGCATCCAATTATTACAACATAGATGGAAACTCTAAGACTATAAGACACTACAAGGTCCTGTGACCTAAAATTGTCTCTCTTGTTAGCTTGAGTGTGAATAACACAAGATTCCACACAAATTTAAAATGCCAAGCCGGGCTTTGCATATTTAGCATTATTAAAGGCCAGCTCTTTCAGAACTCATTTATTTCTAATTTTATCTGTAACCTTGACCACTGCTGAGACATTCCAGCGGGAAGAAATGTGGATACAGTCAAATCTGACTAATCCAAAATGGGGGGTTGTCAGGATTTGTGAGATTTAGAAAAAAAAAAAAGAAGAAGAAAATACACACCCATCTTAAATGTATTCAGAATATTAAGCGCTTATTTTAGATTCCAGGCTGTCTAGTTTGTGTTCGGAGATGCGTTTAGTTGTGTCTCGTACGTTTTCAGAGAAAGTATGTGCTGCTGTCTCGTCGTGAAATTTGGTCCTTCTGCCCGTCTGTTTGGGCTGTTGTGTTTGGATCTGGGAGGGCTCGCATAAATAAGTGTCTACTTTTCATATTTGCAGATTAGCATATGCTCTATTTCTGGACTTGTAGCAGTCCTTCACATAGATTCAGACTCTGAGACTTTTTTTTTTTTTTTTTTTCTAACTCCTAGTTGGTAAACCACAATAATTTATAGATGCGCTTTACACAAGAAGAAGATACACATGAAAGCTTTTTAATTAAGCTAAATGAAATATAGACATTCTGGAGATGAGAAATGTTGTTTCTTACTTGAAAACACAAGAATTTTGACACGTTTTATCTGTAAAACTTGGTTATTGAGACTTTTTGCCATTAGGGTTGCTTAAGCTTTTTATACAGCTCTTTTTCTTCAAAGCGCTGTTTAATTTAATTTGAAGTTTTTGTTATTGGGTTGTAACACAGTGGGAGGTAATGAGGCCTAAACATAAATTATAAGTCCACAATAAAATAAAAAGATAAATAGCAACCCCAGACAGGAAGTAGAATCAGTTCATCTTTTTTCTGCTGATTTTTAAACAAATCAATCAGCCTTTAAATTTACGTTTGCTTGTTCAACTTTTCTAACCCCCATTAAATCTCTCTCTTGCAGATTGACCCCAAGGTGGCGTTCCCCAGGCGAGCTCAGCCTAAGGTGAGTGCACCCACGAGGGGTTAACGGCGAGGCGATGAAGGCAGATATCACCCCTAATCCCTCAGCTCTGGTTGGCCGGGATAAGAGTCGGCCACGTGACTTTAAAGGAGCTGCATTTCACTTGTTCAGCCTGAGACCGTGACCCTGTATTCTGACCCCTGACCCCTGACCCCTGTGCTGCCCACTGAGCTCACACAGAAACACACCCGTGCTCTCATATCCACTTCGGCCACAGACACCGCTCACCTGCAGACACAACGTAAAATCAGCAGAATCAGCTTCAAATGAGCCTCAAGAGTCGATACACCAACGCAGAGTCTCTTTCACGTGCATCTGCCACATATTTAATGTTATTAACGATGAAAAATGTCCTCTTCTTTCTTCTTGTTCCTAGCTGGTCACCAGGACAAAGAAGATCTTTGTTGGAGGCTTGTCAGTCAATACCACCATTGAAGATGTGAAGCAATACTTTGATCAGTTTGGAAAGGTAAACTTTTGTCTGATTTTTCTGTCACTGCTAACACCGGTGGAACTCTGTCGGTGTTTAATTGCTTGTTGCTTATCATTTTGATAATAAAGGACAACCATTTCTACTGTTTTTCCATCAGCTATTCCTTTAAGTCAACTGTTTGCTAACGAATCAAATGTTTTTAGCGTTTTCCTGCTAGTTTTGGCAATTAGCCTGCAGTCGTTTTAGCTGACCAGGCGAGCTAACATTGTTGTAACTTTTTTTTATTTTTTAGCTGGTGTAGAAAGCTGTAAGTTATTTTGAAGTGATAGTTCAGACTTTCTTACCTGCTGTAGATGGCTTTTTTTAACGACCTCAGTTTGACGAGCTAAGGGCTAATACGACCGGCCCAAGACCAAAATGAATTGCTGCTGTTTAAAGCAACTCAAATAATAATAATAATAATAATAATATCAAATGCAAACACTATTATGTACACCAGTTTTCCAATACTTGGTTATTTACCTAGAATTTAGCACCAGCTAGCTGTAACACTTCTGGTGCAGCCTGAGGCACCTCCTGCAAAAATATCTTAATATTTCTGTTGGAATAACTGTTAAGAAATTGACGGCTGTGTAAAAGTGTGTAAAAGAGCGTTTGTATGAAATGCTATGAAACTCATGGAACTGGAGTCGTTTTAAGATGGCGCCGATCCACTTTGATCTTAGCCCGGTCGGACTAGCTGTTAGATTGTCTGGTCGGACTTAAAGTCTGTTTCTCCAAACCGAGATTGCTCAAACAGCTGTCCGCGACAGGTAAGATGCTGTTTTCCACCGAAACCCACTTCAAGAGCCCTGCACCGTTCCTTTAACGGCTTATTCGTAACTTTTATTTACGCTGATGCCTCAGCTGTTGGGTGTTCGCCACTTGTACGGCTCTTACTGGCTACTTGTGGTGTTGTGGCTGCCTCGGAGTCGATGCTGAAGAAAATAAATCAAATCTTCATGTTGGTTTGATCAAATTGCTCGCAGTTTTCGCGTGTGTACCCCCTCGGATGGGGAAACTTCACCCTGAGGACCAGCAGCCTCGAGCCTGGAGTCACAGCACAATACCAGTGATAGATTATATTAATCTGAAGCCCCCGTCCTGTTGGTGGGACTTTGCTTTCCCATAAAACGTTTCTTTGTACATTTTACCAAAAAAAACCCTGTCTTATCCTTCTTTTTTTAATCTAAAATATAACGAAGTGAGGAGAAGGATTGAGATTTAAAAAGTGAAAATAGAAAAACAAAACATAGGTAAAAGAGCTATGAAAAGCAGCCCTAAGTGGTCATTGTTGTGTCAAATCTGCTGCTTAGTTTCCTAGTTTGACTCCCGCTTTTGCTCGTTTCCAATCCGACTGTGGCGTTCTCGGCCTCTGCGTTTGTCCCTCTGTTGCTGCGTTGAATAAAATGTGGTGAAAGGCACAAGCGCATGCTGTGGAGACAGATGAGTGGCCAGGGAAAGAGAGGGGGGGTAGAGAGAGAGAGAACAAAAAAATAATGAAGGAGAGAGGACGAGAAGGGAGAGATGGCAGGGGCCTGAAAGGGAAGAAGTGACCCCCCGTGGAGAGAAAGGGAGGGGATCTCAGAAGAGGTTGAAGGGCAGAGAAAAGGGCGGGGCGGAGGGTGCAGTGCTCAAATAGCGAGGAGCAAAAGTGACGATTAAAAGGGCAACACATCACCGAGGGGCTGCGGATATTTCAGAAGTATCCATAATGCGTGATATTTTGGCTTACCTTTGAGGAAACTACACTTAGGGTGGATTAGGAGTGTTTTTGAGTAACATTCAGACTCTTCAGTATTAACTAATTAAATGCAACAGTTGCTCCTGTAACAGCCCCCCCCACTCCAAAATCAGTACTTCAGACACCATCCCAATCCATGCACACCAACCCCTGCTCCAGCCCCTCTCTGCTTGTTGCCGTGGTGACCTGCCTTTGCCCATTGTCCCGCTGTAATCCAGTGTATTTTTGTTTCCTTTAACAAAAAAAAAACCTGTGCCAGAAGTGCGCATTTGCATGAATGGAAAGACGGGTGTGTGCGCGCATGAGAGTGTGACGGTGTCATCGTCATGGCTGCGGAGGGAGGCGAGCCCGCATACATTGGCGGAGGGCGCGCTCCACAGGCCGTGATTGAGTTGCCGCAGACGTTAAAGTGTGTGGCCGTGCCGCTGACGGTGAGCAGGACGGCCTGAAAACGAGCATTGGGAGGCCTAATGGGTTGGAAGAAATTAACAGCATGAAGCCCCCCTCTGTCTTGCGCCTGGCTGAGCTCTCTCCCTGTCGGCCTCTGAGTCATGCTTCCAGCGTCATTTCAGGTGCTGCTTCTAATGTAAAACGTCCCTAATTATCAGCTGTGGGCGTCCACGTGTGACCGCTCAGGTCGGCGTGGTGGCGCGACTCCCGTTTCCTGAGCGTGCCTTTCCAAAATGGCAGTTTCCGTGCCGAATCAGTTCTCCCTGGCGATTGCAGGCACTCATAACTGAGAACAACACTCCCTGCGCAGGACGAGCGAATACTTGGACTGTTTGGACACGTGAGACCAAAGCTGTATCACGGACGGCCAGCAATCCCACAGTGCATTCCTGCTGAGCAGGAGGTATTCCTTGTTTATTATCGGAGCCTGGCTACAAGGTGCAGGTTTGGATGGAGCGGGGCTCAATGTTCTGTTTGTTTTCATGCCGTGGCTCCGCCTCGCAAAGGAAAACAGCAAATGCACCAAATGATTTTTGGGCAGCTCTTTGATTCGTGCTGAAGTCTGTTTTTTAAGCATACATATAAGAGCACACACAAAGTTCATTAGACTGGGCGGCAGGTGTTTTGGAGTTCGACGCTTTTCTTTTTTTTGTGTAGTTTCCTGACTGAACAGATCTAAGCTCCTGTTTTTAAGTGTCCCCAGGCCAGTAAGGCTGCAGCAATCATGTTTGCTGGAGAAATAAGCCTGAATCCTAAGGTGGAGGTCTTGAATCCCCCCCTCAGCCTGCTGGAGAGCTGACAAAACTCCCCTTCTTTTTGGCCCAGGCTGAAAATAGAACCTGTCTGCATCACAGAAATGTTTTTTTTTTTTTTTTTTTTTTTTTACGCTGGTATTCGGGCACGCAGTTAAATCGTGGGATAATTAGCATTTCAGGCCTGTTGGTTTTACATCCACTTGTGTAAAATTCTTGTCTTTCACGCCTTATTCGCCTTATAAGTAAAACTGTGATTTTAAACCCCCCCCTCCGTATGTTTTACTGCTGCCTGAAAGAAAATGAAAGGAGGAGCGGACGAGAAAAGGGGGGAAAAAAATGCAGCGTGGACTGGGGCAGACGGGAAAAGTTGGGACTCCACTCACCCATGTGAGCTGGCGATTAGAAGGCTTGACTGAACACTTTGTCTGCTGGCCTGTTTAGAAAGAGATGGCCGGAGAGAGCCAGAGCGAAAATGAAAGAAGGAGATGTGAGGAGACAGCGGGGTGGGGGGAAGAAAAAAAAAATGTGAATGCCACCTTTCATAATCTCTCAATAAAGTGTAATGGACTTGTCAGCAAACACTTGTTCTTCAGACAATAGCGGTACGCTTCAGTGGGAACGGGACATTTTTAAGGCCCGCGCGGGGAAAAGGATCTGAGCGGGGCCTTGTTTCGGTACATCTGAGAATGTCAGAGCGGGAGAATATGACCTTCTTCGCTCCCTGCATGCATCCCGAGTAGTTAGCGACGGGGCCACTGCTATGGCAATCCCAGGCTCCCACAGGTATCCAATCAGATTGTTTTACAGCACCCTGGGCAGTGGACATCGTGAGAAAGTCTTTTTATTAGCTTTAGTAAAAAGCCAGGGACCTCGGCCGAAGCTCGCACACGTGGACAGGCTTGTTTTGCATGCATGCAAACTGCTGTATTTTCATGGAGGACAATCGGATCAACCACATCAGCATGTTTTATACGTCGGATTGTCTCCTTGTATGGAGTGAATGCAGATTCAGAAATCACACCATTGTCCTGTTTTTGTGTTTAAATGTTTTTTGCAGTCTATCTACTTATGCTTACTTCGTGCTGTTTTAGCTGTTCAGATATCAAAATGTTCAGCTCATTCGTTGACTTTTAGTTTTTGTAACTTTTATGCTTTTCAAAACATTCAACTTTATTTACAAATATTTTCCCTTATAAATACACCGAGATCTCTTCAGTCCTTCAGAAAGATTGTTGTTTTCACTTTAGCATACATACCTGCTCTGTATTTACGTCTCCTTCTGCAACTTTTAGCTTCTAGCTAGCATGTTGCCACATGTAGATAGCATTTTGCTCCTTTTAGCTTTAAGCTAGCTTTTTCCTAGTTTTAGTTTGAGGTTAACCTTTTGCTACTTTTAGTTAGTTTCTCTGCTACATTTAGCTTTCAGCAAGCATTTTTCTTCGTTTGGCTGTTTTGCTCCTTGTAGCTAGTCTAGTGTTCTGCCTATTTTAGCTTTCCTTCTTGTTTTAGCTTTATTGATTCAGTTTCAGCCATCTCTTTTTGCCATCTCTTTTAAAACAGATGCTTCCAAAGCTAACTGCAGGCCTGTGTGTGTGTGTGTGTGTGTGTGTGTGTGTGTGTGTAACTTGGCTCCAATGATAACATGTTAGCTTGCAGCTGTCTACCTTGTGTCCTCTTCCCTTTCTGCTCTCTGCTGTGTCATTGAGTTTGGCCATCCGGAAGGGCGGAAGACGAGGGAGTTAGGGGTAGAGGAGGAGGAGGAGGGGTAAAATCTGAATGAAGGACAGAGAGAGGAGTTAGGAGCAGAGGGATGGTGGTGGTGGAGGGGGGGTCTATATGTTGACAGAGATAAGAGTCAGGAAGAAGCAACCTTGATCCTGCCCCGAGCTCATCGTCCAGAAAGTGTGACTGGTGTTTTTCGTGCGAGATAAGGGCTAGAAATCAGGTGGGGGCTGGACCCATCCAGAGGGCCTCCGTCACTCCTGCTGCTCCGGTTTAAGTTTCAGTTTGTTTGTCGGCCAGTGGAAATAGCCGTGCGCTCACAAGCGG